>NW_024704763.1:1825029-2080029 GCF_018977255.1 Callorhinchus milii | reverse complement strand
GTGTGTGTGTGTCTCCGACTGCAACGCCCAGAGTATAACCCAGGTTATAATTAATTCTGCGTGGATCTATTCCGTTCCCCCAGTACGGTATTGCATTTGTAGAGAGTGGCAAAAAGCAGATGAGGTTTAAACCAACCAATGCACAGCACAGCACAGCGCACAAAACCTTAGCATCTCTCACCCTCTCCCTCCATCTCTCAGCTCGTGTGAGCTCTCCCCAGGGCGACATACACTGTGGATGGCCCCCCCCCCCCCCCCCCCCAAAAAAAAGCGAGGCAACTCATCTCCACAAAGGAAACGTGCAAGCGAAGCTAACCAGAGCTGTGTTTATTTTACTTAAATTAATAACCCCCAAAAAATCCTGATGCGTCCTAATTGCTTTCTCGATCACGTTTGTCGCGCGCGGCGAGTGACCAGCCAAAGGCAACCATCCATCTGCATATAGATGAATATATTATCCGCAACTTGACTGAACAACACAATGCTCTCTCAAATGTGTAATTGCAATCACACCCTCTCCGACCACCTGCACAGAGCGAATCTGCCTCAAACCCCCCACCTCCCCCAACTGAAACCAGCACATGTTTTCCAGGGTAGTAATCCCTTCAAAATAATAATAATAATAATAATTTGGTTATTCAATCCACGGCTGTTTGTGGGACACTGTTGTGTGCAATCGTTTCAGTCAAAATCCAACCAACATCCTCGGACTCTTTCTCTTCGTCGATTTTACTCCTTCTCTCCTGACGGCGGCGTCTGGGCTAACCTTACGTCAGCCCTAGACTGTGAGCTCAGATCAGAAGTCCCTGACGTGGGGCTTGAACCCACGCGGTGTGAACGAACAAACGGAAACAACTGATAAGATTCCAAGTGTGATCAGAGAGAGACAAAAGAAGGGATTTCCCATCAGCAGAACGCAATGTGCTGACGAACGTATCCTATCCTCGGCTGCCCTTGCTTCTCAAACATCTGGGGAGTTTTCTGATGTCTTAAGGGGCTAATTAGCCAGGAGAGAGAGACATAGGGAATCCTTCCATCTCTCCCTCCCTCCTCTGTATTTCTGTCTGCTCTGAAAGAGAATGGAGAGAGCAGGAAGCTGGTCATTAAAATCGATAGCATTTTCTTTCGGTAAATACACTACTGTAGTTTCTGTCCACTGAATGAATCAATGTCCAAACATGGGTCTGAAACATGTTGATCCACACTCCAAGCCCCTCCTGGGCATCAACCAGTTGGCATTGATGGACCCTCTCTTCCTTGATGGACTACAGCAGAGGCCGTGGAAGACAGCAATGGATCCAACGTGCTTTGTCATGTTCCTCAGGGTTCCTCCTGGTGTCCTGAGAGAAACTTGTCCACAGTGGTGGCATTGAGGAAGGACAGAGGTCTGGGGCTTCACTTCAACAGACATGGGGGTAATATTTGAGTCCGATCTCCGCTGGCATCATTCACTTTCCTGGCTGTTTGTGGGACCTTGCTGTGTGCAGATTGGCTGCTGTGTTTGTAAGGCAAACACAGTCATTACACCTGACAGCAATCCATCCATCTTTAGGATATACTCAGACAGTAAAACAAGAGGACACAGGTTTAGAGTTTCGGGACAGACACATCAGGATTTTTTATTTTTATTTTATTTACACGGAGGGTGATTCGTTAAAATGGGAATGGGTTGCCTTGAATACTGGTTGAGTTGGGGGTGGACACTGGGACATATTTAACAAACAGCTTGACGCTGCGATGGGAAGATGGTGGGGTGGGGGGTTCTGGATTGATGACATCAAATGGGCCGAAGGTCTTTCTTCATCCAAACCAATCTTATGATACATTTTAGCAGCTATAGATGCTGTACCAAAAGCGAGGGTTATCATTTTACAGTTCAGACCACATTATAAGCAATCTTCCCTTTATAAACCTCCGTCTTCTCATTTTACAGTCTGGGCGTGAGCTGCCTCAGAGCTCCGAGAATCCACTGCTAACAGATGGGTCTCTCCTCTACAAGAGTCAGGGAGCAATGATGGAGCCCTGCAGCGAGGAGAGGCTGAGTGAGTGCCACTTGCACTGAGGAACGACACCTCGGCTATTAATGACTTCATCTCTGCTGCTGCCGATTCTGATCGCGTGACAGGCACCTCTACAACCACACCAATTACTCACCGCATTGCTCAAACACAAGCTTTGGAAACTTAACAGAATCTTAAATAAACAGATAGAATAACAAACCAAAGGTGTTAGGATTAATTAGAACTCTTTCCAGTGTCTGACACAGAGCGGTGATTATGATACACACTAAATAATTTGGTGTGTTTCCATCCCTCTAATTGCTCAATGCTGAGAGCAGAGGCAGCCTTACCCTTAAAGCCTCTATTTAAAGGGACATTGCTGTCAGCAACAGTGTTTATGTACCCATATGGGTCCCACAAAGGTAGCTAACCAGCGGTGAAGTGGACACCGTGCTATTGTGCTGCTGGGAGTGTCAGCCCAGCTCAGTGGTAGCACTCTAGCCTCGGAGTCAGAGGTTGTGAGTTCAAGTTCCGCATCGGGAATTTGGAATCACAACGTCTATGCTGCCATTGGGGTAGTCAGTCTGTCACTGGGGGAGTCAGTCAAGACAAGGCCATGTTTCAATGGATCACTGAAAATTTAGCACAGGAGAAAGTTACATCATATCTGAATCAACCTCCCTCCCTCCCTTGGTCTAATCCCGTTCACTCGCTCTTTCCCCAAAACCTTTTTATTATACACGTTTACCCTTCAAGTGTCTCTCAAATTCCCTTTTAAATGACGTAATGGACTCGGCTCCAGTTAAACGCTTGTGGTAACGCTCTCCGCATCCTAATGAGCCTTTGTACAAAAGCATCTGTTCCGATCTCCCTTCGTGCTCCCAGCAATAATTCACTGCCGATTCACCATCTTCTGCAATCAGAGGTGGCAGGTTGTTACATCTGCCCCCAGCATTACTTAATGGATTGAGAGCTGAAGGCAACAATATACAGTAATAATAATAATAATCCTTGCATTTGATACAGCGCCTTATCACGTCTTCGCAATGTCTCAAAGCGCTTCACAGCTTATACTGTAAAGTGAATTGACTGTGTACTTTGTGAGCCAAACTCAAAAGGCAAGTGGGGATCTATGTTTTATAATGGAGGGGGGAGGGTGGAAAGAATCCTGTACAGGTTTCATTACTGTCAAGGACATCTCTGTATTGAAGGAGAGATACAAGCTGCTCAGATGTGATGGGCGGTTGTTTCTTTATTTGGCAATTTTTTTTTTTTGCAAACTTTCGGAATGCGGCAGCATTTTAAACAGGGAGATAATAAGCTTCAGGCTGCAAGGTTCCCTCCGCCCCCCCAGCCCCCACCCCCGAAAGGAGAGGAACAGGGAACATTTGCAGACTTCCTCTTTGTAATGAATGTATTCAGTCAAACGTGGGCGACAAACACACACTCATTGGGCTGTGAGGCTGGATTTAAACTGTAACAGCACCGCCTAGCGGATTCGACAAGAAATCTCATCTCACTGAACCTCTTTGTCAACCAAGGTCAAACTCAGAACCTCAGGTTAGTTTATAATAATTATATTAATCCTCACGTTTGGTCCAGCGCCTTTCTCGTCAGTTGGACATCACAAAGCACTTCACAGGACATGGCTGTAAAGTGGAGGTGGGTGAATTGGCAGTGCGTGGCATTGCGAATAATTTTAGAGTTTTGGTTCTCTCACGCATCTTAATAGGGGCGGATGGTGGTTAGGATGAACCAGAGGAACCCTTTCTCTCTTTTCAAATAGCACTGCGGGATCTTGAACATCCGCCTGAAAAGGCTTGGTTCGTATGTGACCTCTTGATTCCAACCCCCAGCTCGGGTGCAAACCCTTAACTGTCCAGCACCTTGGGATCTCCTCCCAACGTGAAAGGCGCTGTATAAATGTAATTTTGTTGTTGTACACAATGATAACGGTGCCAACAATGAAAGGAGCATAAGTTTGTGGTGAATGGATGCGTTGAAGACTATGCAGCCCCAGTGTGTGACTGTCCAACACAAGGCTCACATAAGCACGTTCCAGAGGTAGGGATGGGGGGGATGGGGGTGTGTTGGGTGTTTCTCCCGTTGATCCCTTTAACATTGCTGATCCTTCCATCTCTGGAACATCCACTTGGTTTGGTTTAACGTCTCATATGAAGGCCGACAGCTCCGTCAATGCAGTGCTCTCCCAAACTTCCCCCCCGCACCCCCCCACCCCCCCCCCCCCCACCCAGCACTCTGTAAAGTGCTCCAGGACTCTACCCTGCGGGGGGATGCGCTGTATAAATGCAAGTTGTTGTTGTCGTGTTGTCATATCCTTGGCTCAGAAGAGATTGTAAGCTTTTGTGGTTCACTGGCAATATCAGTGTAAATAAATGATCTGTGCAGGAATTGAAGTGGGGGAATGGATCACTGTTGGCAGCTAGGCTGAATGCCAGTGCTGATAAAATTCATTTATGTCCTTATTAATATCACTCTGCCAACAAAAGGAAAAGCCAGCAATCTGAATTAGTTTCAGGATCCGATTATGACAGAGAGCAAGGTTGCCGCAGTCGTATCTGCCTATAAATTTCTAGTTTTGACGGCATTTTCACAAGGATAGATAAGAAGGCCCTTCAAACACCAGTCGCTAAGTTGGCAATTTGCTGGTACATTTTATTTACTCACGTTGTTCCATTTGGAAACAACAAGCCAAAAAGATGACAATAATAACATATTGTGTTTATACAGTGTATAAATGAACATCTCAAAGCGCTTTATAAAAGACAAAATAATTAGGAATGAAGTGAGCATTTTTATATCTTGGTCCAAGCTGGACACACACCAGCGCTCTCAGTGACAAGCTACTGTATATGGCTTTATCTAGTTAAACTCCAGCAGTTATCCCAACACATATTCTGGAGTCCCGAATTCTTGGCTCTTGCCAACCGGCAGAATTAGGTAAACAGGATGATGTGTCCCTCCAGGGAAAGTGTGTGTATTGCATTCCCCAGACATGGGGACATTTCGATGTACGGGAAGTGGCACGTATGTGGAACTTTCAGGCTGGTTTGGGTCCTCTTAAGCTTCTTTAACTCTTTGGATATTGGAATAAAGGGAAAGCCTCGTGGCTCGGTTGTTAGTCTGGGCTGAAGAACTCCGCCTTTTGAAGCTCTACATTGAGTGATGTTGATGGAAAAACTCGATTCATCTCGTTGGCTGCCACCCCGATAAAGCGTCAGTGTTTCAGGTACAATATTGTGTTGCAATATTCCATTCCTGCCACTGTGTGGAACGGTGCCTGAGCCGAGAATCTCAGATCAACATCGCTCCACAGTGAACAGTGTGGATCCCGTTACGTCAGAGGGTCAGGAGGGAAGGAAAGTGTAAATGAGAACAACAAAGGATTCGGAAGGTGTGAGAGAAACAGGATCTTGATCAAAGATCTCGGAGTTAAGTGGATAAGCAGGTTTACTGCCAATGAGTCATCTGCAGCAAATGATTGAGCGTTGCACAATTGACCGGATTTTACAGATGTAGTACTGTATTCTGCAATAAACCTCTTTCAGCCATCAAAAGATAGGACCTTGCAGTGGTGGTTAAGATACTCATGGGGTTGAGAAAATAAATATGTGAGCAGGACTTTCAGTTATGTCCAGACAACAGGACAAGAGGGCACAGGTTCAGGGAGAGTGAAGGGGTAAGTTTAGGATGAAAACCAGGAAGTATTTCTTTGCACAGTGGGGCAACACAGGTTACGAGGAAGATTATCCGTAGTTGTGGGCACCAACTGTGACGCGTTGGGTGTGCTACCTCAGTTATTTTTGTATATGAGGTTCATTCAACTGGGCAGAGTTAAGATGGGTAAAGAACGCATGCTCTGGGACACTTCTACTCTCCGCCCATTTGCTGCTGCCTACCCTCATTACCAGGAGCCAAATCAATGGCAAATGAGAAAGAATAAAATAATTATTTAAGTGTCGTTCCTCGCCGAGGGACTAAGATATTGTATTGCGGTGGACTTAATGATTCAAGGAACATAGCCTCCCGAGACTGCCTGCGTGTCTGTGTCTTTTTGTAGCCTGTGTAATCCATTGCAATATTTATGCAGGAGCCTGACTTTACAATGTTAACCTGAAAAACGAGATGCTAAAAATGTTACGGGGCACCTGATAAGGAGAGTGGCTCGCCTAGCGTTTCTGCTAATGAGGACTCTATACCGTGCTGGTGTACGTCAGAGATTGGCTTCTCAGAGTGTGGGTCAGGGTCTTGTTAAAGGGAAGGCGCTTGATTTGGTTTCTCAAATAACAAAGGCATTCTGCGCGACCTCCCAAAATCGTAAGACGATATGGCCTCACGGGGCTGAGACTAGGTGGAATTTCAGACTTCCGGTCTCTGTGATGCTGCCACCTTATAATTGCTGACGAGCCCTGGACACGATGAGATAAGATCCATGCATACAAACAGATGGCAAGCAGCGACAGAAGCACAAAGGTACACAGGCATGATGATAAGAAAATAGCAATATAACAATTCTTGCATTTGAGATAGCAGCTTATCACATTGGTCGAGACTCAAGCGAGTCTCAAAGCGTTTCCCAGAATATGCTGTAAAGTGGCTTGACTGTGTATTTTGTGGACGAAACACGGCAGCCAATTATTGCACACATCAATGTCCCACAAACAGTTGTGGATTGAGTGACCACATTTTTTTCTCTGGTGGGATTATTACCCCCAGAAAGCTACCCACCAATCAACGAACAACCGTGTTTCCACTTATTGCTCGGCAAACAAAGGTTTGTGGAGTAAGGAAACTTGCCTAAGGTTTCGCCCTGCCCAGGAATCAAACCCGGGTCCTCTCTCTTGCGATGCGAGCGCGCTAACCACTATGCTACGCGGTGTTCCAGTCTGTGCGATATGATATAGTTCTCTAAAAGCAGTATTTGGTCTCTGAACCACCGTTTTACTGCTTCGCTCGCACTTTTGGTCATCTTCGAACACCACCAGTCCCTTCTCTTCAGCTCCCCCCACCCCAGATTGGACACGTAAGGCACTATATAAATGTCAATTGTTTTTTTATATCAGAGGAGCTCCCTGGATGTAGTTTTCAAGACATTGACAAACAGAAAGTTAGTGAATTTCTTATTAAATACGCAATCAAATAACCGTTCGGAAGCTTGTGATCTCTTCTCCTGCGGATTCGTGTCCGTTCCAACCCAACTTGGCAGCGGCCAAAAAAAAAGTTTTAAGGGACTTGTCTTTAAATGTCATCAATGTCACAAGAGGACTGCAGCACGGTTGTGGTGGGAGGGGAGGTTAACATTTCCTACGCTCTTTATTTATTTACAACGACCCTTCATAAGAAAGTGAGAGCGGAAAATTGCTCTTCTGAAATGCTGCTAATTATGGAGGTGGCAGTTTCCAACGGCTAAGCTTGGCCGTTACTAGCCTAGAAAAACTGCAGCTTGCACAAAGGGAAGAAAACAAGGTGTGCCCCAGCTTGTAATTGTTTTTATGTCTCGTCTAATTATAAAAAACGTTCATCACCAAGATTGTTATTGCCCTTTCTGACAGCCTTGGTTGATTGAATAATAAATGTTTGCCAGAAATAGGACAAGAGTCACGGATGCAGTAATAATCCTTGCAATTGATACAGCACCTTATCTCGTCATCGAAAACACTCAACACGCTTCACAGGATTTACTGTAAAGTGTAGTGACTTTCTCGGTGAACACAACAGCCAAATTGCACTATTTATTTATACTGAGAATCACTGACTGTTACTGTACTTTTTCTAAATAGAATATCTCCTGTCACCCACTGTTAACTAACGCAAATGTCTTCATGGTCATTAATAAAAAGAGGTTGGGGTGGGAGCGGGTGTGCGTGAGGAGCAGCCGGGGGAGAGGGGAAGGGTGAGGGAAGGAGGAATAGTGGTGATGGGGGGGTGGGGGGAAGGGGTCAGGCACAGCAAAGTAATATGGCGTCAGCACTGACCTAATTGTAATCACGCAAACTAATTAAAAACACAGTGGAACCCCTCAATGGATTTGTAGACAATTACATTCTACACCAGGGAGAGAAAACCTGGAATCCAACATTCAAATGATGTTTGTATATCTAAATCCTTCCATTATATTCCTACCTCAGTATTGCTCCCAGGCAAACATTACATTGGGTATGAACCATCTGCACTTTTTGATTAAACTCCAGCCTTCTCACTCATTCCCTTGTGTCCATTATTCCCAATGCAACCTCAACTTGTTGATGAGATTACTGTCTTGAAAACACACCCCAGGATGGCTTATTCAGTCTGCAATTTTAGGTGATGGAAATCGGCAGTTATTATAATACTAATGATAATCCTTGCATTTTAAATAGGGACTTTCATGTGGAGAGGACATCTCAAAGCATTTCACAGGATTCACTGTAAAGTGGAGTGACTGTGTATTTGTAGTCAAATGCGGCAGCCAATTTTTGGACATAGCAACATCCCACTAACAACCATGAAGTGAATGACCAATGCTATTTTTGGGAGATTGTTGGTCAGGATACTGGGAGAAACTCCCTTCTTTTTTTTTGAACAGTGCCACGTTGGGCCGAGTAGCCTGTTTCCGTGCTCTACGTTCTTTGTAATCTTTTTAATATCCACCTGAACAGGCAAACGGGACCTCATTTTAACATCACAACTGAAGGACGGAGCCTCCAACAATGAAGTGCACCCCTAGCACTGCATTGGAGCATCAGAAACAGACTGCGTGGCTGGAAATTTTTTACAACCTTCTGACTCAAGAGATGAGAGTGCGAACAACTGAACCGGGCTGGCGCAAAGGAAAGAAAGAAAACTAGAAGTGCTTTTCGAGTGATTTTGCAGGAAGTTATTCCACTATTAAACAAAGTTAAATCTAAATAAATAATAATTTGGTCACTCAATCCATGACTCTGCGTGGGATCGGCTGCCGCGTTTCGCCCACAAAAGCACACGGTCAATCCACTTGACAGCGTGTTCTGTGAGGCGCTTCTTCGAGACGTCTCAACGACCTGATTAGGCGCTGTATCAAATGCAAGGATCATTACGACGATGACGGCCGGTCGTTCCGAACGTAAAGTAATCGGCAGGGCTCTCGGTTTTCACATTGAGAACGTTTTTTCTCTCTCGCCCTGACTCCATCCCCCCCAGCCCGGCACGGCACGGCACAGGCGCAGGCGCAGCAAGCAAAGTGAAATATTATTACTATTGTTGTTGTTGTTTTGATATTATAAGTGCAGGACAGAACCTATTATATTCGCCCACAAATATACAGTCAACTCACTTTACAGTGCGTTCTGTGAAGCGCTTTGGGACGTCCTCCCGACGTGAAAAGCGCTGTATCAAATGCGAGGATTATTATTATTGTTATTATTATTTGCTGTAATTCGCATTACACGCACGCACAGGTGAAGCTCAGCGGTGCACCTGCGCGAGGTGAACGCTGCCAGCCAGGCTCCTGCAGCAGCAATGGATCAACAGTGCAAGGACAGGGGGTGGTAGGTGAGTGATTAATAGGGTCACATCCTTGCGGATAAGGATGCATTCGCTGCCCCTTTAAACACGTCCTACGAGTGCGGAAGTAGTGCGCACCTGTCACTCACTCACTCACTCCGCCCCCCCCTCCTCCTCGCCCCACCCACCCTCCACACGTCATTGCGCTCTCACCTGAACTTGACTGCGACTGTGACGTCCGTCAGCCCCGAGGCGGACCAATAGGGAGCGGGCGCCGCGCGCTGCGATTGGTCGGTCGGTGCGCGCGACGTCACAAGGGCCCCGCCCTGGTTAGCAGGGTAGGGTGCGCTCCCTCCCCTCCCCCCCCCCCTTCGCTCCCGGGGTCCCATTCATCGGTTCAGGCTCAGCGGAGTCAGTCACGTCAAGTCAGGCAGTCAGTCAGTCAGTCAGTCAGCGCGGGGCGGACGGGTCGGGTCGGGCGGCGACGAGAAGGAAAATTTCCTCCTTCCCTCTCGTCTACGCGTGCGCGGCGCCAGTAAATCCCGCGGAGGCGGTCGGCTCGGAGGGGGAAGAGCGGCGCGGTCGGGCGGGGGCGAAATACACGAGACAATTCTAACGGTCGCGGCGGCGGTTGGAGGCCGCGGGCGGTGTGAGTGAGTGAGTGCGGGCGAGAGAGAGAGAGAGAGGGAGGGAGGGTCGGTCGGTTTCCCCCCCCCTCTCCCTTCCTCACCTCCTCCGTCCTGGTGGGTGACGAGCGGGCGCCGGGTGCCGGGCGATGCCCACCTGCCGGGAGGCGGCCGAGTCTCCGTGAAGAGCCGGGGCCTCGAGCCCGACCCCCCCCGCCCCCTCGCTCCGCCGGCCTCCCCCGGGCCCTGTCTGTCCCTGAGGGGCTCGGGCTGTCCCTCTCTCCTCTCCCCCCCTCTCTCCCCTCTCCCCCCTCACACGCGAGGTCCCGGGATGATGTTCGGGAACAGCCGGCGGGGAGGCCGCGTCCCCTCCTTCCTGGCCGTCGGCCTCCTGCTGCTGATCGGCGTCTTGAGCTTCAACTACTGGGTCATCTCCGCCAAACACAGCAGCCTCCAGCAGGAGCTGGCCGAGCTGCACACCCAGGTACACACTCACACTCACACACACTCACAGGTACACACTCACACACACACAGGTACACACTCACACACAGGTACACACTCACACACTCACACACACCCAGGTACACACTCACACACACACAGGTACACACACACTCACACACACACACACAGGTACACACTCACACACACACACACACACACACAGGTACACACACACACACACACACACTCACAGGTACACACTCACACACACACACACACTCACAGGTACACACTCACACACACAGGTACACACTCACACACACACACACACACTCACAGGTACACACTCACACACACACACACACACACTCACAGGTACACACTCACACACACACACACTCACAGGTACACACTCACACACACACACACAAGTACACACTCACACACACAGGTGCACACACACACACACACACAGGTACACACTCACACACACACACACACAGGTACACACACACACACACACACACACAGGGCTATACACACACACACACACACAGGGCTGTACACACACACAGGGCTGTACACACACACGCACACACAGGGCTGTGCTGTACACACACGCACACAGGGCTGTGCTGTACACACACACACACAGGGCTGTACTGTACACACACACACACACACAGGGCTGTACTGTACACACACACACACACGGCTGTACTGTACACACACAGGGCTGTACTGTACACACACACACAGGGCTATATGTACTGTAGGCTATATGTACTGTACACACGCAGGGCTGTACTGTACACACACACACAGGGCTGCGCTGTAAACACAGGGCTACACTGTATGTCAGAGAGAAGGTATACTGTACATGTACAAACACAGGACTACTGTATGTCAGAGAGAGGGTATACTCTGCATGTACACACAGGTGTATACTGCATGTCAGAGAGAAAATATAATGTATGTGTACACCACATACACACAGGGTATATTGTACATCAGATAGAGGATATATTATACATGTTAACACACAGAGTATACTGTATGCCAGAGAGAGGTATACTGTACATGTACACACATGTTCTCACAGGGCATACTGTACATCAGAACCAGAGGATGCTGTACATGTACACACAGGGTATAGTGTACATCAGCAAAAAGGATAATACTATATGCACACTGGTATACTGTTCATGTACATAGCAAGAGAAGGTATACTGTACATGCACACATAGCGAGGCAGACTACTCTAGACATGCACAGCAAGCAAGGGTGTACAGTTCATAGGGGCTATACTGTACAGTGAGGGTATACTGTATATACACAGAGAGAAACTTATCAGAGATACCGACCGTCAGATATGATATTAAATCGAGATCACGTCTGGTGTTCAGGTGGATGTTAAGGATCCCAAGACACAAATACGGCCCAACCAGTTCGTGCCGATGTTTATAAACCATACGATTCTTTACCCACTCCTTTCTCGCTTCCCCCACCGTTCTATTCCCCTCTCCCTCATGTGTGTAACTTTCGTAAGTACATCTATACTATCTGCATTTACAAGGAAATTGGAAAAATATTTCAGTTCTGTGGACGTCCTCTTGACTTGAAAGGTTCTATATAAATGTAAATTTGTATTCAGCATTGTAAGTTCTGGCATTAGAGCAGAGGGGAGCTTGCAGAAGCACAGGTGTTTCAACCAAATGGCCTCCTTCTGTGCTGCATGCACAGAATATAATTGTTTTTCAGAGCTCCTGACAATCTAGCATCTTGCCATCAATATGTTGCAGTTCAAATACTGTGTATTGTTGTGTGGAGAATTCTGTATTTTTGATATTTCAGCAGAGCTTCAATATGTATACTTTTATTTTTTTGCCACTCAAAATCTTCATACGAGATGGAAGTATAGGACACTTAACAAGCACTTATAGGTCAGAACTTCCAAGAGAAAAAATAACCCACTATGTGTGAGACCTGAAATACATTCAGACAGCCCAAAATAATAGGTTTCTTTGCATTGAAACCTTAGGCAAGTTTCCTTACTCCACACACACGCCTCTGTTTACCTAGCAGTAAGTAGGAAACTCTTGTTAGTCGATTGGCGGATGGCTTTCCAGGGGTAATAATCCATCCAACAAGACAATAAAAATAATAAAAATATGCAATCCACGACTGTTTGTGGGATACTGCTGTGCTCAATTGGCTGCTGAGCTTCGCCCACAAATTACACAGTCAATTCACTTTATAATATATTTTTTTGAAGCGCTTTGAGACTTCTCAACCTCGTGGTAAGACGTTTTACCAAATGCAAGGGTTATTATTGAACACAGAAGACCTAATCGGTTACATGTGTTTTTCTTTGCTCAGCCAGGCTGCGTGATGCATGCACAAACTCATCATGGTGCTCGAAGGCCTTATCACCACCCGTTAGGGCTTTGGCTTGCAGGCTTAACAACAACAACAAAAAAATTATATTTGTATAGCGCCTTTCACAGGAGCTGAGTGGGAAGAACCCTGCTCCCATTTTGGTACTCCCAAGCCCTGCCAATGAGCCAGGCTGGGTGTTCTGTCATCAGCCAGTTCAGCTCCAAGGAGACCCAGCTGACTCCCCCCCCCCCCCCCCCCCCCCCCCCACAAGGAGGATAGTTACTAGTTGATCATTTGATATCAGACAAGTGCAGGTTTGAGCTGTCGTTGTTCGGGTGATGGCAAATAATAATAATAATCCTTGCATTTGATATCGCGTCTTATCACGTTGTTGAGACGTCTCAAAGCTCTTCACAAAATATACTGTAAATTAACTGGGGCGAATCATACCAGGAACTTCCTGCAAGGTTCCTGGTGAGCAGCAAAGCTCAGCATGAAATGCGTGAGGGGGTTGGCCTAAGTCATTGTGCATTGACAGTTCACGTCCTTTTTTGTTGCGCAACAGATTTTGTAAGCCTTCCTTTATGGTTTGCATACCCTGCCCTGCAACTTTATCATTCATGTATTTGAATTCAATTCAAATGAAGCCCGCAATATTTGTCTACTTGACAGTTGCACTGTTGTCCTTTGATCAAGCATATTAGTTCTGTGTTAGCTGACTGCCACGTTTGCACCGATGGTTTCTGGACAAGCTTGGCAAAGCCTTCAGCTGCATGGTTCCTAGACAGGGCCACCACATTACGACAGGTCAGTTTTCTGCACTGGATGGAGATGTTTTTGTGGTTTGGAATGATGGGCGTTTTCCTCCCCAAAATATGCAACCTCTCCACTTTATAATGTATCCTTTGAGACGCCTCAATGACGTGATAAGGTGCTTTATCAAATGCAAGGATCAATATTATTATTATGCTCAATTTCTGCTCAGTAACCACATTTTCAGCCCTCTCTAGAACTGCTTCCCCAAATCCCTTCACCTTCCACCCTCTCTCCCTGATTTGCAAACACTCCTGATACCTATACTTTGACTACGCTTTCGGTCACCTTCCTACTTTCACTCCCTCCTCTTCACACCTCGGTGATTCACACCATTCCTATAAAGCACATTGAAGCATTTTCCAACGTGGAAAGTGCTGTATAAGTGCAGGTTCTCTGGTTAGTTGCTGAGCAGGTTCAGGATTCTGACATAGTACAAACCGCTGCTCCGCAGTTTCAACAAGTACATCATAATCTTATTAATGTAGGAATTTTTAGTGCGAGATTAATTTGTTAGCACAGGTGCTGAGATTACACAATGTATTATTCTTCCCTGATCGGTTTATAGCTACATTTCACCACGGCATCTGTGGAGTAATATGAAGAGATGTCGAAAGGAGTTGGAAGAGAGAAAGGTCAGCAACATCAAAGGTTGAATTTCTGTTGGCGTACAGGGTTGACATTATCAAGGAACGGGGAGGGGGGAAGTTTTTTTGTGTAGAATTCCAAAGTAAGGAATGGGGGCAGAAGCTGAAAGATGAGGCAAAATTAAAAGCCTGAACAATTTATCTTCTGCTGTGGCTTGAGTGCAGTGCAATGAATATGAGCAGCTTAGCCCAGCTGTCATGGTCTGATCTTTAACGTTTAGTCTAGTAAGCTTACCTTTACCGTGAGTGCTGAGAACTCAGGAGCACTGATTAAACATAGCCACGCTACCTAACCACTTTAATAACTTTTCCTTTCTCGGTGTAAATTCTATGGATTTGTTGAATGGAGTGATGCTGCCTGGCGAATGGTGAGCATCTGTCTAGCTCTGAGTTTACAGGGATCAATCGTGCCCGAGTTCCGTAAAGGTACAGTCCTGGTGAGATCAGGAGGACAGTGCGTTAGCATGGTAAATGAAGAAGCTAGTCATCTGTCCAGCACTGGTTTCCTTTCTGGTTCAAAGCCAAAGAAAGTGAGCTAAGCCCTGTCCTGACCTTGATATGCCCGAGTGCTGGCATATCAATGTGAGAATCTTTACTGAACGATGTGCTGAACGGCTGAAAGTATGAGACCGTTAACTGCATGTGGGAATAATAGCACTCATGATACAATAAATATTAATTCTCATGTGTAGGCTAAAGATCATCAATTCGTTTTCAGTCTCTGCATGTAGAATAAAGGACACAAGACTGTTGTAAATACCAGGTTTCAGATGCACCAGCTTGAACGGTTCAGCACTGTTGTAGCTGCTGTAAAATTTCTCCAGGTTATCTGCCAGCTTTATATTCTATGTATCATACCGATCCATATAATTTAATTAAAATTGCACAAATGTTTGGGGTGTAATGAGCTGTTCCACCCTAATGAACATACAAAAGCAAAGTAACATACTGCGTTTTTTTTAATTTCAAAAACCAATTTGGTTTTGCTTCTGATCTGCAGGTATTACACAGAATTATGTAACATGATGTGGTATTCAGCCATACTGGTGGGTCTGTGCCAATGTTTATACTCCGCACAAATCCTACCCATCCTGTTGCTTTCTCCTTGTCCACACACCACATTTCCTCTTAAATACATTGATGCTTTTTGCTTCAAAAGCTACAGCGTCCAGCAGCGAGTTTCACATTGTGATTTATCAGACTGTTGTAAATCGGACCGTGTTTTATCAGAACCACGTTTTGCCCACAAAATATACAGTCAAATAATAATAATAATAATCCTCGCATTTGATATAGCGCTTTTCACGTCGGGAGGACGTCCCAAAGCGCTTCACAGATCACACTGTAAAGTGAATTGACTGTATATTTGTGGGCGAACGCGGCAGCCAATTGCGCACAGCAATGTCCCACAAAAAATCACCTTGCAGTATGTTCTGTGAAGCACTTTGAAACATCTCGAAGGTGTGATAAGGCTCTATATCAAATGCAAGGATTATTGAGATCCAGACCAGCTAAACTAAGTCATCGTTGCTGGCTTGTGTGGATGGGCTGACTGCTCTGTTTACCTTGCTGCACCAGTGCTGTTGCTTCCAGAGGTAGAACGAAGACCCATCGTGGTGGGTAACTGCTTCTGGAGGCATTGACAGCTGTGCAAAAATAGAAAGGCGGCACATTGTGGGGGTGTAAGAACATTGACCTGTTATAGAAATCCTTCGACGTAGGCAGCAGTTGGGAATGTTTTGGAATCTCTTGAATTATAGAGTAAGGATTTTTTTTTAAATAGCTGCTTCTGCTGGTTTCAATGTTCGCTGCTTGAGAAAGCAGAATATCCAGTGGATCTGAGAGCCCCAATTAATCTTGGCTCACAAGCAGTGAAGGTTCTTCCTTTCTTTATGTCAGAATCATCAGCGTAAATATGCAGTCGTCTTTGTTAAAAGTATTTTTATCACTTTATTGTTGCGTGGAACAGCCAAATGTTATTTGGCTCGAAAATCCCTTCTTAGCTCCATCTGAGCCTGAGGTTCATTGATTCTCCACCAGTCAGTTGAACCGATTGGGATCACTTCCTTCAGTGGCTTTCGTTAATGATGGGAGATTTTGCTTTTGATAATCTTTGCTCTATATATGTATATATTTATATTTAAAAATAATACCTTCCATCTGCTTGGACAGCTTTGGGACAGCTTTGCTACATTTCACTTAAGGTGGACAAAGGTTGTACCAACACGAATCTGACCCGTTTCTAGCTTAGGATTGACTTCCTGGACAGGCTGAATAAGTAATTGCTGGATATTTCAGTATTTCCTGTCAATAGATCCTCACTCTGGCTTTAAGCTTGACTTATTTTCAATACATGGAATACATGCGCAGTAATGTCTTGAAAATGGGAAAATTGTGAAACATGTATTTTTGAACTTTTACATATACAGTAATTGGTTGTCTGGCATCAATCACAAGGGCATAAAAAGGAAGATTAAAGTGTGCTAATGTGGACAGACTACAGTTTATTTGCATAATTGATTCACTTCCTTTAATATTTTATTACAAAAAAAACGTATGAGCTGAATACTCAATAACGGGGATCTGTGGAATAGATGTTTCCACTCCCAGTGACTGTTTGAATTCTTCATCCCATTAGTTTCTATCGCAAATCCTCCCGAATTGTGTAGTAACTCCCGTCTGTCTGTTCCTGCAGGTGAAGAAGACCGAGACAGCCAAAAGCCGCCTGGAAAAGAGGAACTCTGAGCTCATGGGACAGGTGGACAGTCACAGGAGGCAGATCGACGAGAAAGAGGATGAGTTTCACAACCTGGGCAGCCAGCTGCAAACGAAAGACAACTTAGTGAAGAAATGCTTAGACGAGAAGGTAAGCTGAGTGTTTGAGAGTAACAATTACATTGGGGCTTGAATGTTGCACTTTGTCTCTTATCGTAGATTAAAATGCACTCAGTGCTTTCATTAGCTCGTAAAATGGATCGGAATATTCGTGCAATGGTTAACAAATGGAGGCAAACCAAGCAGCAAGTCAGCAGAGCCAATAGTGTATAAGCTCAAGTGGTACTTGCACAGGCTTTCACTATCCATTAATTCCTGCTGGTTTTGCCCATTACTAAATGTTCCTTTTACCTCAGATTTTTATTCTATAAATGAAGGTCTTGTGGGAATACTGACAAATATTTTTTTAAACGCTGTGGCTATTTACTTGCCCGCTTCTCCCCCTCCTGCGACTGCGTTTTTTTAAAAATTTATTTACTGTGCTGCTACCTTCTCACCGCCCCCAGATATCACTGCTTGTGCACGAGCGGACAGACTGCAAATCATCCAGACCCTCGGGTAGTACATGCATTCTGAATCAGAGTGAGAGACTAGTAAGTCCACAGGGTGTCCACAAAGTCCTGTTACCCCCTTATTACCAAACAGAGATATGGAGGAGCTGGAACAAGTTGTCAGGAATACATTTGGCCTCCTCACTCCATCCGCGTTACGGAAGATATGGCATCAAACGTAGCGACAGATCATTATCTGCCATGAAAATGATGGCGCTCACACACACACCCCACACACACCCCACACATTGATCCTCTGGATGTCTCAATACAGTTGAACACTTGTACTGAATACAATTAAGTGCTTCTAAATAAAGGACAATTATCATTTTTCCACATGTTTTAGTTATTGGTCGGTGAGTGCACTGTAAGAAAAAAACATGAGGGCAACAGGACTTTGAGATTCAAGAAGTGGAAAAGTTTGCTCCAGCATAGGCTTATGGTGTGCTGCAATTTCAGCAGTGCTTGAGGTGGGTTCACTTCCTTCCTGATTGTGCCCAGACAGTTGGGCCAGAAATTGAGAACATACTGAGGTTGGAAGCTGGGAGAAGATACCACCTTGCTCAGCTCTTTACAGTCTCGGGCAATGCACCACTGAGCTACTTTTGCAAATTCAACACTGGCTCTGGAAGGAAATAGTTGACGTTTCTCGTCACGAAACAAAGCGCTGTGTGGAAAAGTGCAACCTGAGCCAGCTTCTTTGTAGAATAATGCATTGTCGCATTATTGGAGCCTTTTCCTGCCATGACAGTTAAATAGCAAAGAAACGTATTAGGTAATGAAAGAACTTGGTACAGCACTGACAGTGCAACGTGCCCTGTTTCTTAAGATGGGGCCATGTCATGAGCCTCTCAGTAATAGACTGTCATTGCTTGTGCTGCTTTAATGTAACTGCACAAGTGCTTTCAGTGCATCTGAAGCTGTGTTAGTTTTAAGGCACAATTGCTGAACTGAGAACGGTGTGAAAGCAATTGATTTGATTAACCTTTGAAGCACTGGATTTCGTTCGGCTGCTATTGAATTGCTCACTCAATCATTAGTACATAATGCAAGGCTGGAGTGTAGCCTTTTTTTTTTTTGCAACTGACCCAGCACCAATGGTTCTTGCTTATTTGCACAATTGTTTCTGAGCCAAGAAAAAATAAACATGTATCTTTCTGTACAAGGAGTCACATTGATTTTATTTTTGAGAATTTCAAACTGAATTTCCTGGAAAATAAACAAGAGTGTCTTTGCCAACACATCAGTAGTATCGCCCACAAAATATACACTTTAGAGTATTTGGCGCTTTGAGATGTCTCAACTGTGTGATAGGGCACTATATCAAATGTCAGGATTATTATTATTAACTTTTGAAAAAGTCTGGTTCAATTTGACCTTTCCTTGGTAAATCATTTTTTTATATATTATAGATTATATATATGTGTTTTTCTTTCCTCAAATTTTTCCCTTTTGCCGGACAGAGGCTGACCCCTTGCTGGCAAGGCTACTCTCCTGTGAGCTAAGACTGTGTGCTGGAGAGGGATGTCTCACAGGCCAAGTCCCATCCTGTTCTCAGCGAGCACACAACACCACACGTACACATTCCAGCCGAGATCGCTGGAGAGTGATCGGAATTGAAAGTACATTTTGTATCGATTTAGTTTTAGATTAAATGCACCTGGAGCCCTTCCAATTCCCCAGTGCAGCGGAGAGTCACCATTCAGGGCAGCCTTGGCCTGTCTTGCCTCTTATTTGTTTGTTTGGATTTCGGTCGCCATCAGTTTCTAATGGCAAGAAACAGTTTGTGGGAGAGTAGTTGCCCTGGAGCTTCAGCGGTGACAGCAAGACATCAGTGTCATTTGGTAATTTGGTATTGTATCATCTCGGTCTGTTTTTTGGGGGTGTGGGTTTTTAGCAGCTGTAGTAAGGAATGTTGTCCTTTCGGTTTTCTGCTACTGGGTAGAAAGTCCTCCTGCTTTCACTTGAACGGTCCCTATTGAGTGAGCAGCTGCTGCTGAAATTGGCTGTGTGCTCAGCTGCAGATTACCGTAGCTCGCTGCTGATACCCAGGACGGAATTGCTGTATTAACGCTCGTTAGCCTGGGTGATAAGTCACGGTCGGGGTCAGGCCAGTCTAGGGTAACCTCTGGGGGGAGGGGGTTCTGATCTAATCCTGCTCAAGCAAGTTTATTACAACCAGAGGAAAGCAGTTTCCATTTTGCAAATTGGAAGCTGAATTGTGACATCTACCACGGCCCGAAATAACAAGGAAACGGGGACGCGATCTGACAAGTTTTGCTGTAAATCGTGCTGCGGCCGTAGCAAGAGGCACTGTAAAGGACGTGCTGAATTAGGCAGTAAATTGGTTTCCAAATCTTTATAATAATAATAATAATCCCTGCATTTGATGAGGCGCCTCACCACGTCTTCGAGACGTCTCAAAGTGCTTCGAGAATATACTGTAAAGGGAATTGACTATTTTGTGGGTGGAATTATGCAGTCAATTATGCTATATATCCTTTTGGCTGCTGACCAGGCAGCAGAGAGTGTTGCTCGGTGTAAACTGATTTCATTGCATTCAGAAGCAATGTATCATTAAAAGGCCGGGTACCTCGGTGCTGCTTTTTCCGCATTGTGTCCTTTTCAAACCACAAGGGTATGTGCTGGGGGGGTGGTCTCATAAGATACTATTACGCACTTTGGCGGCACAGTGAGCGCACTTCAATTAATTTTCACAATCTTTTATGAGTTCGAGATGACTCTCTTACGGTTTCTCACCTGCTTCATGCACACAACCTGCTCGAGGGAATTTCTGCGCAGTGCTCTGAGGATGCTCTCAATTACACGTCATAAATTGCTAAGTGGTTTTGCTGCCTCCCTTTTCTTCCCCTCCCCCCCCCCCCCCCCCACCCGAACGATGAATTGTGTGTTGCTCATGCGAAATGTTGTTGGTGTGGTTTAAACGGAATGCTTTTTCCCCATTCCAGGCACCTCGTGAGTGCCTGCCTCGAGAATTCCCCGGCCAGTTCTAGTGAATGTGAGGCTGCCTCTGCAATCTTAGAAGATATCCCGGCATTGACTTCTGTCGTCTATCTGGAAATGGCCAATTAGTGCCAACTTAGGTTGGTGCTGCAGACATGTGCCCAACCTCCCTTGTCGTAGGTCAGTTGCAGCCAGCTAGCGAGAGAGCCCTGCTAACTTGCAATGACTGGAATAATTTGAAGTCCCAGAGCCCAGGTACTAACTCACCGCACTGCATTCTCCTAAGATATGTTCAGGGCGAGGTGGTTGTATTTGTTACCAAACCTCTTCAACAGATTGCAAGCGTTTTGAGATGCCTTCCCAATGTGAAAGGCGTTCTAGAAATCTGTACTGTATATGCGTACTGTCATGCTTTCAACACCTCATTGCGAATTCATTTATCTCAGAACACCTTTCTGTTTGGCGATTTTTGTTCTTGCAGAATCCTAATGGAAAATAATTGACTAATTCCTATTCCCCCGCACCCAACTCCATCCCCCCCCCCCCCCCCCCCCACACACACACACACACGCACACACCAGACACACACACGCTTATTTTGAGGTTCATTTGTTGGGCAGATTCACCTAATCTGGCTTCATATCTCAAATTGCAGCCTACTCTTATGCAGCTATTTCACTGCTGTTCAGACTGAAAATATGTAAACAGGATCTTGCGGAGGAATTAGGCAAGTGGTAGTGATATTCATAATGCTTGGTTTATTTTCGCAGTGAGCATTCAGTTCATCATGTTACTGCAGTGTCGTTCAGTAAGCTTGAAAAATGAGTCTTTAGAGCCAAGCTGATTGAATATAGGGGCATTGAATTCAATTCTGTAAACAAGTTCTCGATATTTTTTCCATTTATCAAAGTGAGTGACTTAACATTGAATGTTCCCGAAAACATTAAGTAGCATTTTTTCCCTCCTTCTTCCAAACTCCTCTGTAATGTTCAGTTTAGGTAATAACAATATTGATCCACGCTGAGATGGGAGCTTCAGCTGCGCTGCTGAATGCCAAGCTGACACTTTGATGGGTTTATTCTCCTCGATGTCCTCAGCTGTTCAGTGTTTGTTACTGCTCTCTGGCTTCAGCTTTTCTTGCTTGACTCGATAGCTGGGATTTAAGCTACTTGTAGCCAAATAGCAAGTGTTGCAGATCTGTCAACATTTCATTCAATTTGACAGCGTAATGGAGAAATAAAGATTCTTCGGGAAACCCAGACTGCCTTTTCCCGGGGGCGCCCAAGGGTTTTCAAAAGGTCTAATACATGCAGACCTGCAATAGGCTTGTTATTCAGCCCAGTTTCAAGTACTCTCCACCTAATCTAGAAAAGATGTATTTCCATCTCTGGACTCGATCTTACATTGCATTAAAAGAGAAACTGGAAAGTGTAAAGGGCTATTTTGTTTATCTCCTTTTGATGCTTGAGAGATGTTGAATTGGTAAAATAATTCTCACATTTATTACAGCACCTATAACGTCAATGTCTCAAAATGCTCTTTGACGTTTGCAGAGTCTCTCTGCAAATGTCAAAATTTTGGAGAACTTCAAATTTGCGTTGGGGAATTGGGTGGAGGAATGGCATCGTCCTTTAAACACGTCAAAATTATCTGCAGCGAAAGGTCTCATTCTAACTTGTGTTTCTCTTTCCCCCTTGCTCCACAAGATAAAACATCAAAATAATATAACTGAACAGCTGTCTTTGATTCATCGATTGCAAGGTAAGAATCACGGCAGATTGCCCAGCGGTCAACAAAACCTTCAGCTCTTTGCTGTCAAACGGGTTCTCTGCCTTGAACGCAATCTCACTACTTGTTAACACTGTTTGTACACAATCACGATGGTCTCTTCAGGTCAAAGGGAGAAGAATGCTAGGAATATCATAAGTTAAGTGAAGGGCTTGACTCTCTTTGCCCATTAAAGACCATTTCAAAGTGTTGAGATATCAGAGCTGCTGATAGAGGCACAAAACATCAGTGCAACATTTCAAAAAGCACAATATTGTTCACTTAGAGAGTGATACCTGACAGCAGGAGAGAACTGAGCTTCCTATTAAGTTTTATAGCAATATGGAATCCATTAATGTAATTGCACAATTCAAAACTCACTAGCTTGTCTTCCTTCCTCTCCTTTCTCTCTGTCCTTCCCCCCCACTCCTCGCGCCCCCCAAATAATGCAGAGGTTTCCTGAAGCCAACTAAGTCCTTGTGTGGCAATTAACAATGTTGCTCGTATTATAATAATCATAATCCTTGCATTTGAAATAGCACCTTATCACATTATTGAGACATCGTGAAGTGCTTCGCAGAATATACTGTAAAGTGGATTGACTGTTTATTTCATTTTACAAGATATTTATTATATCTTATAACGTAGTGATTTAATATATTGCTTATTGAACGAGGCCCGTGAATTTTATAGCTCAGCCGAGGTATTTTCCTGTCTTGCACAGAGCAGCTTGCTGAATTACGTCAGGCATTCATGAGGCAAGAAGATCAGCTACAGGAGTACAGGAAGAACACCACATCCCTGGAGAAGAAGCTGGAGTACGAGAGGTAATATGCCCACCCAGCCTAGTACAAAGTACAAACCATCTTTCTTTAACAGGAGGTGGATGAAGATTTTTGTCAAATCCTTTTGTAAAAACCCATTAGGGATTCTGTTTCAACCACCATTTTTGTCAGGGCGTTCTGTTTCCTAACCACGCTGTGCGTGTGTGTGTGTGTGCTTGTGTGCCTGTCTGCATGCATGCGTCCGTGTGTCTGCGTGTGTGCATGCAGAAATTCTAACCTCTCTTTATTTTTTTTGCGGTAATGATCTTTCAATTCTGCCCTCATGTTACCGACTCGCTATCCGGCGGATTTGCAATTTTTGTACAATAGGATAAATCTGGACAAATTATGCCCGAAATAAATTGTAAGTGCCTGCTGATGACGTGAATCCACAAGGTCATTGCGGCTGATGTCTGGGTGTCTCAGGGGAAAAGGAGCGATGCTCTGAATGAAGCGACAGTGAGCAGAACAATGCAATTACTGAGCGTATGGCAATCCAGGCATCAGAGTCAAGTAAAATGCTGTATTAACTGCTTAGGATCATTGGTAGAGACTGGTACGTCAGCAGCATATACTGTACTTCCAAGCAAGCAAGGGCCATGCATCCAGTCATTCACATCAGCTTCATGGAGTTGACGATTTGGAGTTTGTCATCTCAAAATGATCATCTGTCCACTCTGCTACACCGTCAACTTCCAATTTGAATCTCTTTCGCCCAACAGACCTGTCATTGTCTCTGGCAGAAATCCGTTCCTTAATTCTACCATCTGCCGAAGAGTTGCCTCATAAGTGTTGACACCTTTTAGTTTGTCTCTTGATGCTGCCGTTGCTTAGCGACGGGCGCTCATCTCCAGAGACCCCGAGCAAACAAAAAGCAGGAATCCGTGCCTTACAGTAGCTAATGTGGAGGCAGTTATTATATTAAACACAATGATTATGACAGATCACGACCCAGGACTTTCCCAGTGTACTTTCACTATTTCAGGGCAAAGGCAGGTTTAATACAAATTAGATTTTGCAAAGCCACGATAAGCTTTGATTATCTGGATGATTGGCTCGGTGTCAGGCTCCGCCACTATCAAACTCTTTGGGACGCTACCCTGTGAGGGGTGCTACATAAATGCAAGTTGTTGTTGATGGGCAGTGAGAATGAAATTGTGTGTTGCGTCTAGTTTTCCGTAACCCGGAAAGTTACCTCGGCCTGAATAAATAGTGCTTTTTTTTGGGTGTGGTGGGAGGATGGAGATCATGTGTAAAGCTGATTTTGGTGAATGATTCTGAGCACTGCTCTATGTTGCGTTGTCTTGCAGCCTGCAATGTGGCCAACAGATCAGTGCGCTCAAAGAGCAATGGGAAGAGAAGTTCAGGACTTTAGGAAAACTGTACGAACAACCTCCAAAGCTTCAACTGGATGTTGAGAAACAAAACCAGGTAAGCCGTGAAGGGCAGTGTTTTAGCTAGCTTCAATTTTTGGGGGAGAAGAAATGTTGAGATAACTTGGTCGGAGAGTTATCACCCAGCTCCATTGGCTCCCCACCCCCTAGACAAAATCCCTGTCCTTGCTTTCAAAGCCCTACACACGGCTTTGCTCTTCCCTACCTCTGTGACCAGTTAACTACATACTGACCTGTCCGCTCCCACTGCTCAGCAGGCTTCAGCTTGCTCCATGTCCACCGCCTGACCCGCCCCAACATTAGCAGTCGGGCCTTCGGCTTTTCTGCCTCCGCTCTTTGGAGCTCCATCCCACAGTTCCTCTGCCACGGTCCCTTCCTAGCCTCCTTCAAAACTCTTCTCTTCGGTCCGCCTCCTACCTCACCCTGCCTGCCCTCCCCCTCTCCTGATCCCAACCCCCAGTTCAGGTGCAAATCCTTGACTGTCAAGTGCCTTGAGAAGTCCTCCCGATGTGAAAGGCATTTTACAAATGTAAGTTGTTGTTGTGAATGGCGTTTTTTTTTTTTGCGTTGCCCTTTTTAACTTTAATACTTGTACATTCTCCATGGCCTGCAAACCAGGTGGAAGAAGCTAACCCTCAGCCAGTGGACAGGCTACACGTCAAAGACAAGGTGATCGGAGATCTGGTGGTGCCAAAAGCTGGCGACGATGGTGGGAACAAAGTGCTGCCTCACCTGGACAGTGAGAAGAAAAATACTAGTAAGGAAGGTTTCTAAAGACATTCTCGCTAGTAATTTCTATAATGCAATACATTGCCATTTCAAGTTGGCGAAATCACGTTCCTTTTGCCGTAAGATTCAGCAAGTGTAACAGTCGTACCTGTCAGCTGTTAAACCAATTGTGCGGGGAGTCTGGCCGAGGTCAACTGAGCGTATGTCACAGCTGCAGACTCTGAGGTAATTAAAACGTGGGTGATTTGTGCCCGACGCGATATTTTGTGGTACAGATTTGGGCACAAATGTTTCTCTTGCCTCCAATGGCTGTATGTTGGCTATGGTGAAATGAGTCACGGGGCAATCTTGGCCCTTTTGGTGACCCTGAATCTATCGTCCCAAGCTTCTCTTTTCCACCCCCCAACACGTGTACATACACACATACTAATTGAGATCCCATGCCACTATTTCAAACCATTTCCCTTCCTCATCCCTATTTCATCTAAGAATCCTGCTGAATTGTCTGCTCGTCTCATTGTGGGACTTTGCTGGTTGCAAATTAACTGCAGCGGCCATAGTAATGGTAAATGAGGGTATCCAGGAACTGGCCCCTGTATATCTTCATCAGATTGATGCTCTTCACATTGTTGAGAAAGGCATAGAGAGAGATTCGCTGGGCATCTGGCTCTCCTATTTCCTGGCTCTGGGGATAATCAGAGCTGGAGCTGGGAATAAATAGTGGAAAACCAGCATCCATCTTGTAGCACAAATATACCTTCTGCTGCTGCAAATAAATTTCAGCTAAAATGTGGTTTGAAACTATGGTTTGATTTTTATCATTGAATTCCCTTTTGCAGACTTGGGGAAACCAGATGATGATGATGCCGGGATGCCTGAGATGGAGGATAATGATCTGGGCAAATCCATCGACGCTTCTATTGGTCAGTACCAGAAAAAACAAAAAAACTCCTTGTACTGAATTTAAAGTTGCATGTCAATTTTAAAGCCATTACATGATCTGCAGAGAGAAGTGGCACATGGGGACGAGGAGAGGAAGGAATGAATGTCTTTGCACTGTTACATCCTGAGTTACGTAGTATAGATTTGTTTTCCCAAACTCTTCATTGGTCAATTTCAAAAAAATTTGAAAAAATTGGTCATTTTCAATCTACAACTGTTTGTGGGACTCTGCTGTGCGCAATTGGCTGCCGCGTTCGCCCACAAATATACAGTCAATTCACTTTACAGTGTGTTCTGTGAAGCGCTTTGGGACGTCCTCCCGACGTGAAAAGCTCTATATCAAATGCAAGGATTATTATTATTATTGGAACAAATTGAATTTCATACTGTTAGCAGCCAAGTTCCCTTAGTTGAAAGGATTTTTCTCCTCCTCCGAGTATAAATATTGTGGCCGTGTGTTGTGCGAGGGTGCGGTGAGGAAATAAATCATTGTGGTTGATTATCAGACTAGGCTGTGTCATTTTCCTTTCACCTAAACCTGAGAAAAGCACTGACAGAAACCATGCCAAAGATATTGGACCTTCTAAGAAGTTGAGAGATGTGCACTGTTGTTCGAGCCCCCTCTGCTGGCAATTAGATGGACGATCAATTCCCTTGTCAACGCAGTAACAATTATAGGAGTTGTGTGATGTTTAGCCGTCTTTAGGCTGTTTGCTGGAGAATCCACCACCCTTTTATCCGCCCCTTTTTTATTTTTGAGATCGGGGAAAAGAATGACCGGCAATAGTGAGAGAGGGCCCCTTCTGAAACACGGGAGACTGTACATTTACAATGTTGTGTCCGAATGTGCAATGAATCAAAAGCTATCTTTGGAAAGGAAGGGGCATACAGGAAAGGTGGGCAAATGGGATCAAAGATCTGCTGTGATCTGATAACTGGGGGAATTGGCTGGATGGGTTGAGTGCTTTAGTTTCCTTGTATGATTAATATTAGCTATTGGAAGTTAATGCATATTTTATATAGAATGTACAACACAGCCCATTTGGCCCAACTAGTCCATGCCAGACTTTATACTCCACTTGAGTCTCCACCCAACTGCTTACTCCCTCCCTCCTATACGCTTCTATTGCCTTCTCCCTCAAGTGTATATCCAGCATCCTCTTATATGCATGTTTACATACATTTTCTTCCAGATCAGTTACTCTCTGCTATTGTGGCAGCTAAAATTCTTTGTTATGAAACCTTAGATGAACTTGTAGGAACATTTCTTATTTATCCAAAATAATCTTTGCTTCAGATCGCAAGAAAAACGCAGTAAACTTTCATGACGATGAGAATGGGATAGTCGCGGTTATTGGAGGCCCCGAGGACAATCCACAGCCCGAGGCTAAGTCTGCCCACCATTTTGAGAGGAGCCTCAGTGTGCAGCTCCCCCCAAACCATGCTGGATTTCATGCCAACCAGGGGATCATGGGGAAAACATCCAAGCAAAAACTGCACTTGCCAGATTCTTTAGAGAACAGGGAGTTGGTGGATGGGCAGAATGAAGAGCTCCCTGTCAAAGCAGATGAAATTGGAGAAGCTTTGAGGCTTCAACCAGGTAAATAAATCATGTGTGACAGAGCCTGACCTTCATCCGCTGCGAGTGAAGAGCATGCGTACGCGTACCTAATTTTCCTAAAGCCCTCTCTTACCCTTTTTGTCCTTCTCTTTCCTCTGGCAATGCTCAGTGCATGAAAGAGAATAATAATAATCCTTGCGTTTGATACAGCACCTTATCGCGTAGTTGAGACGTCTCAAAGCGCTTCACAGGATACACTGTAAAGTGAATTCACTGTGTATTTTGTGGAAGAATGCTACAAAGGACCCAATTCTCCTGGATCGTTTCTCCAGGGCAGACTGTCAGCTTGTGGTGCAGTGAGGTAGACACTCACATTTGGTGACTGTGGACAGGGAGGTATTTGCGAGCAGACAGTTAGATAAAGCTGCGAAACTCACTCTGCTGGTCAGTTTAATCAAGTCAATATTTGAGAGCAAACAGAGGGCTCCTTCAGTCTGATGCTTCCCAGCTGTGGCACTGATGGAATGATTAATGATTCTCTCATTTACTGCACTGACCTCTGCTATGCTCTTTTTCCCCACCCACCCACCAACTCAGCAATCAGTGACAATCCCTCACTGTGGAAAACCAGTCACACCACGAGACACTGCCCACAGAACCAAATGACATGGCCCATGCCAACAATCCTATGTTTTTTGCTGCACAGTTTAAACCATGTCCTCCCCTGCCTGGAATATTAAGTTCTAGCTTTTCAATTAGAAATGCCTCCCAGCATTGTAATGAGCAGACTTTGCATAGAATTATACATCACAGAAGGAAGCCATTCGGCCCATCGTGTCTGTGCCAGCGCTTTGAAAAGAGTTATTCAAATCAATCCCGCTCCCTCGCTCTCTCCCCATAGCCCTGTAAACTTGTCCTCCCCACGTCTTCCCCGAGTCTTCAGCTCTTCCACCCTCAAATCGGGCTCCCAGTCAGCCTTACAAAGCCCCTCGAGACATCCTCCCGACATGAAAGGTGCCAACGTAAGTGTAAACTGTCGGCTGATCGTTCTCCTGAATTGTTTCAATGCAGCCAGAGACCTCGAAGGGAAACGTGAGGAGCACATGGGCAATGGGGCAGTCGTTCAGCCGCCGCCCAATCCAGCCCTGCGTTTCGTGCCCCCACACGGCTTGTCAAATTCTCCAGGTCACCGGAGTAGAATTGGCATCAACGACAAAGCAAATGACCATGGAGACCATTTTAAGCACCAGCCAGGTATAAAGGTTTGCTTTTCAACCGCCTATGGTTCTTAAATGCTGTCTGCGTAACTGGTTTATTTCAGTGTAATGAAGAACACCTGAGTTATAGTGGATCACCTTGTTTCTGGTCAGGGCGAGATCTGTTTTCACTGCCATGTTGAAGTATCACCAGGAGGATTGCCCCGTTGATGGTCAAATTCAGTGTCAAAGTCCCTTGGGTGTGAACGAGCATTTTTATGCGTTTCACGTAAAAGAAATCTCTTGAATCACCAGATACGTACTGCACACGTCCATTTGATTTGACGTCCAGATCACAAGATGATGGGCTGTTGCTTTGATGTGTGCAGTTTGTGTATGTGAGCCTGTGTGTGAGTGGGACTTTGCACTGGTGATGTGCAACATCAGAAAGCCCCAGCCAGGTTCTCCAAGCTTTGTTGAAGAATGTGATCAGATGTGGGCCCGAGCAGGGTGGGTTGGGATCAGGAGAGGGGGAGGGCAAGGAGGATAGGGGTCAGAGGGTGACCGAAGACCCAGTTGAAGAGGAGGGTCTATAGATGTACCTTGAAGGAAGCAAGGCAGGAAGAGAGTGGCTTCGGGGACGTCAATATCACACATCAGCCCCCGACACGAATGTAAACGAAACGCAAATAGATGCTGGAAATCTGAAACAAAAACAGAAGTGGTTGGGAACACTCAGCAGGTCAGGCAGCGTCTATGGAGAAAGGAAAGTGAGTCAACGTTTCGGGTCCACGAAACATTCTGACGAAGGGTCGTGGACCCGAGACGTTGACTCACTTTCCTTTCTCCATAGATGCTGCCTGACCTGCTGAGTGTTCCCAGCGACTTCTGTTTTTGTTCCCGACACGAATCTACTGTTTGTAGTTTATGGTGTGTAATATGTGAACAATTACTCTTGCATTGTTAGTTCACTTTGAAACTCCCGCGTTTGGGACATTCCATATTTTACGCCTACTTTTATTTGGTAAATCCGAACGGGCAGTTGTTGCTTTTCCCTTGTACGTTGTGGAGTTTTTTTGCGCAGGGAATTTTTGAGCAATTTGCGGTGACTGGGTACTATAATTGCACCTAATTCACAAATGCGATCAACTGTGATTACGTAACTGTTTACGAACGTCGCTATATCCCGGATGGAGTAGCAAGACGCAGGTTTAAAATTGCACTAGAATACCCAGGTTTATATTGCAGCTGATGACAAACTTCAGGTGGCAGGTTCAGGAGCAGGGCTCAAAATCTAAATGCAGCTTCGAGAACTGGATTTATACGTTTACACGTTTACTGTGAATTCAGCACAATCGTGTTGAGTCGACCCTTGAATTTTATGTTGATTTGAATTCTTTGTTGCTGGACGATCAAAGCAAACTGCTTAATTGTGGTGACCTCTACTGGCTGCTAATCTGTATTTCACTCCTGCGGTCTGTTGCTCCTTTCCATCTGGTCTGTCAGACTTCACACTCAAGTTTTCAGCTCGTTCAGAGATCAGATTCAGTGGAATTTCACTACTTGGCTTTTGTCAGTAGCAGTAGGCAGTCCCTTTACATCCACCCGAATTGCCAGGCAGGTGGAAGCTAAATCGATAATATTGAAGAAGAAAACCTTTTGCTTTTAACTAAGAGCAATTTGCAAACCTTTAAGACGGATGATTTTAATTTGACACAAATATCAACTGATCACCAACTACTCCATCCCACAATCCCTTCGTCTTGCTCCCTCTCTTGCCTCCTTCAAGACTCAAGACTCTCCTTTTTGACGTGCCTTCAGCCGCTCTCCTACCTCCTCTGCCCTCCCTCATCCCAACCCCCCCACCCACCACCGCCATGCTCGGGTCCTGATCCCTGACTGTTCAGTGCCTTGCGACCTCCTCCCGACGTGAAAGGCGCTTTACAAATGTAATTTTGTTGTTGTAATGTTCACAATGGAAGCTACTGCCTTGGTTTCAAAAAAAGTATTATCTTCTCTTCCTTCTCTTCCCCCCACTCCCTCCCCCTACCCTACCCCAAATGGAAGCATCCACCACATGTTGGTGTTTGTGCCACGTTCAGCGGGACTGATAAACTAGTCACTGTGATTGAGATCTCAGGGAAGTTGAAGTGAAAAGATTCACTACAGTCAAGAATCTGTTGAGTGCCTCCTTTTAAAAGTAATTGAATTCTATTGTTCTCCATATTCAATATGGATTTCTGTCTTTTTTTTCTCTCTCCTGCTTTCTCTCTTTCTCTCTCTCTCTCTCTCTCTCTCAATCGCTTCTGGCGCCGACTCCTCAGGCCAGTTCTTTGATGAGAATGAGTCCCCAGCTGATCCGCAGCACGATTCTAAAGTGGCAGATTATAATGGGGATGATGGTAATGTGGGTGAGTATGAGGCAGACAAGCAGGCCGAGTTGGCTTACAATGAGGAAGAGGATGGTGATGGTGGGGAAGAAGATGTGCAAGGTGAGCTTGGGCCTTGTTTCCTTCACACTAAAGTCATGCTAAATCTGAGAACAGTGTTATCTGCTGATTATGTCCCCTCCCCCACAAGCCGTGAGGTCCAGTGGATTTTCAGTCAGGCTGAGTCTCCCTATTCACATTTAGTATTTCTCTTTATGGTATTAGAGTTCGTCAGATATTGTCTTGCTTAAAAAACATAATTCGGCCACTCAATCCATGACCGTTTGTGGGAGGCTGCTGTGCCTAATTGGCTGCCGCAATTCGCCCACAAAACATACAAGTCAATTCACTTTTTGCAGTATATTCTGTGAAGCGCTTTGAGACATCTCAAAGATGTGATAAGGTGCAATATCCACTGCAAGGATTATTTAACATTTGGGGTATAGCAGCATGAACTGGTGTGGCCAAATGTGCTGTAATGTTCTATATTGGGTTTAGACCCCCTTGTTTTCCCCTAAGCACCAATAGGCTCGTTGTGAATTACTGAATGGTGCAATGAGACGTCTTGAAGATGTGATCAGGCACTATATCAAATGCAAGGATTATTATTATGCAGATAACACAGATTTAGCTTTAGTTGTGTCTGCATGTCCCATCTACTTCTTTGCATGCATTGTGAGCCTGCCCATGATCAGGTTTGCCTGCTGACTGCCTGCATGCAGCCCATAGTGTGACCCCCTCATTCTCATCTTCCTTCACCTTTCCATCTCCAACACCTCTGACTACATTCTAGTATCGTAGCTGTTCTATGTATGTTTCTGTGTGTATGTGCTTCCACGTAACATTCATTATGAATATGGTGAAATGTCCTTTTTATTGTACCAGCTATTTAGTTTGGAATAAAGTCATAGAATATCCGAGCTAAGAAAAAAAAATGGGAGAGCTACTAAAATAATCAACTCTGACTGTGATTTATTATTTGGGCTTCCACTATTGCATCATTGAAGGATCTTTTTTCTGTTATGGGATTCTGTCAGTTAATTCAGGAGAGTGTCCTTCTCTGCTTGTAATGTTCTTAACAAATGGAATCGCCCCAAATTCAATACTGGACGTAACTCCTGTACTGTGTGGAGTCCTGTAGCATATTGGTCAGAGGACTCACCTCACAGGGGAGGGAACCCAGGTTTGAATCCTGGGCAGGGCGAAACCTTAGGCAAGTCATGTTACTCCACACATCTCTGTTAACCTAGCAGTAAGTAGGAGCCCAGTTGTTAGTTGGTTGATGGATTGCTTTCCAGGGTTAATTATCTCTTCAAATAAATAAAATAATAATAATTTGGTCACTCAATCCATGATTGTTTGTGGGATACTGCTGTGCACAATTGACTGCTGCGTTTTGCCCACAAAATATACAGTTAATCCACTTTACAATATATTCTGTGAAGCGCTTTGAGAAGTCTCAATGACATGATAAGGTGCTATAATAAATGCAAGGATTATTATTATTGTATCATCCTGTTTGTTCCAAGAAAAGTGTTTTGTTGGATTCGAAGATGTGGATTTACAGCAAAGGGAGCACAGAAGGCTGGTCGGTCACTTCATTTACTGAAAAGCTTGATGCAGCACATTCCGTTCAGTTGCATGTGGCCCTTGTTCACAGCCTTGAGAACCGGGAAACCTGAGGAATTTTGCAACCAATCCATCCCCATGACCTCACGGAGAGTTGGCAATAAATACCACTCCTGTAAGGTCGAATGGTCTGAACTTCAGACTAGCCTGCCCTCTGGACCACTTTGCCTATTGCGTTGGTTTCCCCAATAACCTCAAGGCCCTTTTTGATTGATTCTATTTGTAGGAGGTCAGTCGGGAAATGTACGGGTATAATGCTTTCACCGTTGCCTATGTGTGAAAGTCAAACTCGCTGGTCCTTTGGGACCTGTGTGCATCCATGGCCTTTTTGAGCTTGTAGTAGCACGTCCTTACAGCCTGTCTTGCAGATGGTACAAGGATTCATCCATCTTCAAGTCTTAGACCCCTGTACTGTACCCAGGATCAAAGCAAGGACAATTTCCCTCCAGCAATTAAATATTCTTGTTTGGATCACACCTCTTGGTCTGTGTCTAACCTCCTGATCTATGCCTCCTAAGATTCTTAATGAATTAGTAAAAGGAAAGATTTTAATACTTCCCCTCAAATTCTTTTTTTTCCCGTCAGCTGGGTGTCTTGACACACGCGGAAACCCATCACTGTGCTTAAGAGTCTCCAAACCAAACTGAGAATGCCATACATTCCACCTACACGTGGCAATTCCAGAGATAGATTGTTGAAATGGAAGGCGCACTCTTTCCCTGGAGGGACGCCGCCTACTTACCTAATTCCAGAAAGTATTTGGCACAGGTTGTCAGGAATCGAGGTTTGAGGACCTCAGAGTGTGCGTTCGGGTAATTGCTGGAGTCTAACCAGCTAATTCTATTGATGTTTTGTTTTCCCAACGATAGATGATGAGGAGCAAGAGCTTCCAGTGGATTTGAACAACCCTGCAGAAGGGTATGAAAATCGTCACTTCGTAGCAGATGGCTTGTAACTGCTCCACGTGATTGAGATAAGGTTTATTGGCCGTGGAAAGCATCTTATTAATGACTGAGGCAATAACAGAAACGTTGTACACTATGCCATGGCCTTTTCGTTTTACAAGTGCATTACTTGATCAATTTGAGAACTTCCAGTGGTTGACGTCCAGTGAAATAGAAGGTGATACGACTAATATTTGTTTCAAAAAGATTATAAGTATCTGTTTGATTTATAATTGCAAATGCTTGGTGGGGGGGGGGGAGTTTATTTACCTCTGTACATTATTTTGTATATTTTGTACTTTTTAAGATTTTATGAACCAAATTGAGTTATTTCTTTTTGAGAAAGGGGCTTGCTACCAGCTCATTAATTAATCCTTTACAGAAAAAAAGTGTAAAATCATCCAAATGACTATGTGGATACTAGCAGGAATCTGTAATACATTCAGGTCAAGTGAAGTGGCATTTGAGAACAGCTCTGTTTAAATTAACTGTATACAAATCTTACTGGTTAAATCCTGTAGCTGCATCTTTTTTGCCTTGTATAACTCGTCAATAATATTGCATTTTGCTCAAGAGTGAAGTGTTATTCTCTGAAAATAGTACATATTCTCTGTGCTTTGTGGGCTCATGCCTTGATCTACTCTCGTGTCTTCAGTGCTCTCCCAACTGTCTAACCCACACAAGAATATATGGATCAACAAACCGGTATGGTAAATGAAGTTTATCTGAAATATCTTGAATAGAACCATAGTTTGCATAGCCCCTTTTGTTTCATAATCCTGTATAGATACATTAATATATACCACTCCTGTACATATGAGCACAGATCGTAGCAATCTGCTTACCTATGGCTAGGTATGGAGTGCTCAGTCGTTCACCCGCTGAAACCTCATGATCTCTATCTAGCAGCAATACCCTGGCGATCCCGACCGTGTGTTGTATAGGAAACCCATTGACTGGAGAAGCGCAATGCCGCACCGCGTTCCAGATGGGTTAGTGAGTGTGGATAGTGTTAAAGTGTAACTTTAACTGTAGCGACATGCTCCGTCCGGACTTACTCTGTGCTCAGTAAAAAAAATAAGTGGGCTCTCCCGTTGTCTGCAACGCAAAATGATAGTAACAAATATTACACTATTATAATCAAATGCTACATGTTGAAGCTTTCTAATATGATTTTCATTCATGCGATATACAGTCACTAGCTATTCTTGTGAAACTTTCTAAAATAGCAAAAGTTTTGAAATTGTAATATCCTCTACATAGCAGGCAGACAGGAAGTAATATATTGCACTATCACTTTTGAAAGTGAATTTTGTAGATTTTTTTAAGTATACGATGGAAATGTATAACCCTTTGATTTACTGCTAATAATCCTTGCATTTGATTGTTGTTAGTAAATTGACCCCTTAATTTACTGTAAGTGTGGGTCAGACTGGGACATGACAATATGGACAGACTTGAAGTTTATTATTCTCTTTAGGTGATTTCCATATCTCGTTTAGAGTTAGAAATGCTCACTATTGGGCGTAAGAAATGTGATTGCAAAGTTTGTATTTTCAAAATGGACATTACATTGGGGGAGAAATAATAGCTTCTTCCCCTCTAAAATATCAATGAAAAGTAACAATACAATAACACATTGATAGCCTGATCAAGCATTGCAGATAACTTCATAATGCTTCTGCTTTCATACAAGGATGCATTCTGCATTGGTTACATCCCCAGAGCACCTGTAAGCCACAAGATCCCAGTGTGGCATTTAGTACATGCTGTGGAACGCAAAACCCTAAAACTGTATTTAAGAGAGATCAGCGATTATGTTACCCAGGATTTCATCTTTACTCTAGAGTACTAAGTACCCGGCTTCCAAGTATCATTCATGCACTTTGTATGCACAATGGTGGGCAAATTTCTGTAACTTTAAAGAAATTTAGTGCAGTTCAGACATTTTTGTACAGCCTTTTGGGGGAGGGGGAATTTCCAGATTAAATGGCTAATTGAATTTTGTGCTTCTGAAATGTTGCACTTGTGTTGTAGAATTGTATGAAGATCCTGCATGTTACCATCGTTTCTGTTCCTCTGATTTGCTTATAAAACTTTGAATAAAGGGTTCTTTCATGATTTTATCCCAAGTGTGGGTTTGTGAAATAGTAACAAACTAGTATTACAAAATGTGCAGTGAGAAATTATGCAATCACGTTTAAGTGTTTGTTTTCTTAAAATAATAGTTGTACGAAGGGTTGATCTTGTGAATGAAGCTCCACACTGTGTATATTCTGGAAAAAGAAGTGAGCTCTTTGCGAAACAGCACAGTGCAACACCCCCATCAATGGCAAACTCATGCTAAATCATCAATGAAACTTTTTTTAAATTACAATCTTCCCTCCTTGCACTTCCCCAAACAACTTAGTCAGCAGTGTGACCTCATCAGCTGATATATAGCTCCTCACAATCTGCCCAAACCAATCAATACGGTTTACTGCTGTTAGTAGGTGGAAAAGCCTGAACTTTGAAATGAAATGTTTTACAATGTATAGATTGAAAGATAAAGGTGATAAAAAGGAACTACAATTAAATGCAAGTCAGAAGCCTGAGTATGATTTCTGGTTTGGTCCTGTGAACATTCCCCTCAACGGGACCTTTTCTTTTCATATGCCCACAAAAAAAAAGTCCTGATTTGGTTTCCTGTGGCTGCTGCGTTTTCAAGCCACTGCTGGGGAAATGTCATCTAACTGGTAAGATTTTGTTTTTTAAAAAAATGATTGCTACCTTGTGTATTTGTGGAGTCGTGCCGCGCTGTAAATACTTAACATCAGACTGGGTCCCCGAAACTCTGGAACACTCTTCCTCAAACCCTCTGCCTTGCCCCCTCCTTCCCCATCTTCGGGTCGCGCCTGAAGACTTTCCCCTTTGACCGTGCCCACGGTCACCTCCCCCAACCCCCCGACTCGGCGTCGCGCCCCACAACCGTCGAGCCCTCCGAGATGCCACCCTGCCTGAGAGGTGCTAATGTAGCCGCAAGTTCCTGACGCCTGTAAATGACGCCGTGCTGGTCTTGCACTGGATTCAACACTCTCAAAAGCCACGAGGATCTCGGCGGCAGCAGCAGAGCCGGGCCGGGACGGGCTCGTGTTCTGCACGTCAGCGCCCACCGTTGTGGTCTGCACCGCCTGTCACAACCACCGGGGCAGCCCCGTCTCCCTTCCCGGTGGGGGTGGGGCCCTGGATGCACTTGGATGACTTGCGCCCCCGGTGTAAAGACATTTGAATTTCGCGGGGGTGCTGCCTACGTGCGTGCGTGCGTGCGTACGTAAAGGAGACGGCGGTGGCAGGACGACGTGAGCGTGCTCCCCCCCCCCACACACCCCGCCGCGCGCGCACGCGCTGCATCCGGGTCCCGGCGGCCTGGCCTCTGTGTGGTGCGCGGCTCGGCGGCGGCGGGAAATGGCGACCGAGCGCAGGCGAGTGTAAACACCGGGGCCTCGGCCGCACAACCGAGAGCCGAGCCCAGGCACAGCCCCGGCCCCAGCGGGGAAGACGCCGGCCCCTTCGCTCCCTGCCTTCTGCCTTCCTCCGCCCGCGGGACCGCACGGCCGAGGGAGCAGCAAAAGCCTCGCGACAGCCCGAGTGAGTGAGTGAGTGAGTGAGGGAACTCCCCTCTCCCTCCCTCCCTCCCTCCCCCCAACTGACAAAGGGGAGAGAGAGGGGGAGGGAGGGAGGGAGGGCCGGCGGCCCGACTGCGGGCCCAGTCCTCGGGGCTCGTCTCCGGGCGCTTCGTAGAATTACGAGCCCGAGGGAGAGACGGTGGAAATCGAGGCCCCGGGGGGCGGGGGGGGGGGAGAAGCCGCCTCCTGCGGGAGCGGGAGCGCGGTCCCTGACCTGAGCCCCGGGCTCGTCTTGTGACCGGGGCCCGGAAAGGGCGGGCGGGCGGGCGGTCGGGGGAAGCGTCCGTGTTGTGGTCGAGGGATCCTCGCGCCTCTTGGGATGCGTGCGGTTCGGCGTTCGCGGTCCGAGACCGGTCCGGTTGTTTAGGCCTTTTAACGATCCCCGGACTCGAGTGGCTTCAAGAACAAGCGCCCCCCCTCCCCCTCCCCCACACCCACCATCACCACCACCCGGGCTGTGGGTGGGCGTGTGTGTATGTGTGTGACAGGGGCGGGAGTGGTTGGCAGAGAGTCGCGGTGAGAATTTTTTTTTTGGGGGGGAGGGGGCATGAGAGGGGAGTGGGGAGTAAAATTTAAATCAAGCCGTGGGCTTCTGTAGTCTGCGAGGGTTTTGTTTATGAGAGAAGAGCAAATCAACCTGGAAATCGCGCCCTCACACACCCACTAAATGCTCATTTAAATGCTGTCCCTCTCTCTCTCTCTCTCTCTCTCTCGCTGTGTGTGTCCCTATTGTCGATGTGTTTGAATCTCCTGACCGCGTTTCCTCTCTTGATTTTTTTTAAAAAATGTTGTTTTACGAAGGAAGGGAAGGGGTGTAGTTTAAGATTTTCTTACCTTTTTTTCCCCCCCCTCCACCAACTCCATTTCCTTCACCCCCTCTACCGTTTCAAAGCATCCGCCCCCACTCACCGTCTGTCTGTCTATATTCAGTTGGCACTTTGAAGAGCTGTGAGCTATCAGGATTCAGGAATTTTTTTTCAGAACCTTCCGCCCATTAAAAACCTTGGCCTTAAGGACATTTTTAAACTTTTTCGGCAGAGCAGGATCGAAAGAGGCTCGAAAGTTGTGCCTTGATCATTTCGGTTTGAACGCCGCCCGCGCTAATGCCATGTTTCGGTTTTTTTTTAACATCTTAAATCACCACGCAAAGTCTTGGGTCTTTCTTGGGGGCTGTTTTCTACCGAGCGGAAACATTTGTTGTATAGTCATTTTATGAATGTTTTCCTGAGGTACGTCAAATGGCAACTGCCCCTCGTCGGTCTAGTATTTTTAGATTTAATTCAGAGCACGCTTTCGCTGTTTATCTTGTGGTTTCAGTTGGACTGTGCTTGTAAACAGAAATCCAGTGTATACAAGGTGAAAAATGAATCTTTCCAACTGTTTAGAGTCACAAAGTTGCGTCCATTGCACCCACCCAACCTGTCAGCTATTGTTTTGTTTATGGGACTATTGTTTTGACAGTCGCTTTGACAGCTTTAGATTTGAGCAATATCTTTTAAATTGCAGTAGCAATTTTTCAGGTGAATATGGTGTGCCTCGCCAACGAAACCACCATGTCAATACAGTACATGTCTATTGAATTTTAATAATTGGTACTGTATTTTTACGTTTTTCACTTGGACAAATGTTATATTGTGTAGAATGAGCTCTATTCAAATGTACTTTGGATGGGTTGTGTAGTTGTATCACTTGTACTGCAGCTTTAAGTAAGAGATGATGCATTGTTGTAATTAGAAATTAATAAGTTTGATAACTTGGTGCTCACAAACAAATAGTTTCAAGTGAAATCACCAACATTACGAGTCAGAATGAGTAGTGTTAGGCAGAAGACAGAGTCAGACACTGTTTAGCGCTCAAAAGTTTTCAATATGTGTGAATTAGCACAAGACTAAAAGTGATTCCTGAAATGCTCCTGATTTAAACTTAACACCTGTGTTTATTGTGCAGTCAGTCATATTGTGGGCTTATTCCAACATAAATTTCACAATGTATAAATGCCGTAATAGGCGCAAGATATCTTCTGCACAACCCAAGGATCGGACTAGCAAAACCTTTCCAATTCCCAGGCTGCATTCGTTGCGCCTCTGCTAATGAGGACAGTTTTGCTGTGGCTTCATGCCACCCGAACTGGATTGAGACTGCACAGACTCATTCCACCTGTCAGTGTGAAGGCATTCATCCCATCATTGTAGACTGGATTGGCACCTTGGTCACAAAGGTGAAGGTACGGCATTAACCCGCTGCACCACACACCTTCTCCTGTCTTCCACTACATTATGTTTTCTATTTCATTGTTTTTTGTTTTCACATAACTGCATTAATAATGAAGTATTATGCACTTTGGAAGAAATGTGTGGAAACATTTCATTTACAATGTTTTTTAATGTACCTAATTTTGTTTCTCTACACTGCACACCAGACTTAGTCTTCCAGATGCTGTTCTGTAAGCAGCTGTTGCCTGTATGAGAATTTTGATTGGATTCATTTGCCCTCTATTCTTTCCACCTCTCTGATGGCCAATTTGATTTCAGATGTTGAGAATGGGATTTCCAGAGGGAAAACACATCATGTCTTACTACATCAGTTGGGTGTTTTATTTTCTTTCCCCACTGTATGTTGTCTGGAATTCCCTTGCACGTTACTCCCTTTTTATTTTCAGAACCTTTCTAAAAACCTACCTCTTTAAATGTGGATTATTATCACCTGCGGCTTACCTTACATGGTGATCCGCTCTGTCCCTGTAAAGTACTTCCTTTTTCCGTATATGTACAAGTTCTGTTTTTAATTTTAGTGTTCAAATGACACTGTTGTACTCAAACAATTAGTGTTTTGCAAAACAAAATGTATTTGTTGCTAACAGAATGAATTTAAACCAAATGTTTTGATATTTTGTGTTGTCACTTTAGAGGAAACGTTTATAGCTTTGATCATGCTTAATATTTAAACTTGAATTGTTGCAGTATTTTAAAATACTTAACAGATGTTCTGAAGTCTCAGAATAAAATTTGTTTCAACTTTCTGAACTGTGAAGATTTGTTTTCATAATTCAGGAAATTAATTTGATTTATAAAATAAGTTAATATTCATCTTATGATCTTACATTTTAAATGAAATCATTGCTAATAATATATTGTAAATTATTCCCTGGTACAATATATGTGTAATTGTGAGATTGTGGCCCTATCACCTCCTAGACCATTTAACATTCTCAAAAATCGGTTTAATTTGGGGGTATGGGGTAGAGGGCGAACTTGTCATTCAATTTAAAAATGAAAAAAAAGGGAAAAGTTAAGACTTTTGGGTGTGATTTTGTAATTTTTTTAAAACAGCTGCCACAGCATCGATTTGATTGCTGGCATTTATTTGCAACATGATTTTCAGGAGTGGGACTGTGGTTTGAAATCTAACTGCTGATATATTCAACGTTTTAACATTGAATCAGCGCTAAAGGCGGAGTATAAAATGCCTATAAAACTGCCTCCTGTACATTCTGGTGTTTTATGTATTCTGCAATGTTGCTAGGCCAGTAATCGTTTTCCTCGAAGGCAGCCAGTAACTTGTTATTGATATATCCATATCAAGCCTTAGTAATGTTGGGTAAATTACACTTCAGCTGTCTATCATTTGCATATTTTGCATAAACTAGATGATTGTAACTTACAAATAGGTGCTGTATTTATATTCTAAACTGCAAGAGCTATACGAAAAGGGATTTATGAGCTCCAGTGAAGGCCTGAGAATGAAGTGCTATCTTAAGTTTGTACCCGGTAATCTGTATCTAATTTTTTTACTGCTCTGTCATCAACTTGATAGAAGTGGGATAGATGAAGGCCTAACAAAGGTACTGTACTTCTGTGGGAGATTAAGCCAGCTCGTGTAAAGTGAAATATACTTTCACCACCCACTCAGTATGTGATATTAGGAATTGTGGCAATGGTTTTCTAAATAATTATAATTCTATAATGGATACATGGGAATTATTATTTCCTGGTTGTTTAGTCAAGATGATCTTATGAGTGAATCTCCATCAGTTAGAGCTCCTGTTACATTAGCCTTGATATTACATATTGAATGTTGTGTATAAAAGAGTAGGTTTGAGACACAGAGATGCACCAGCCTTTGGCTTGAAATGTGGAATCAGAGCTTTTGTACAGGTCTAAGGAACAGGTTGCGCCAATAAATAAAAAGAGGAATTGTATTAATTTGTATTGTGTCCCAAATATTGGTGACCTCCACTGCACCTTTGACATTGCTGCAGGTTCTTTGGCTTGCACTGATCAGCAGAGATTTCACACAATAACCGACATTCATTTATAACAAGAAAAACTGTTACCGAAATTATTGGGCACTTCTCCACTTGTAAAGAACACAATTGGAAGAAACTGGAATGATGGAGCCAATTACTAATTAAGATCTTTTCAGTTGCACTAATAATAATAATCCTTGCATTTGATATAGCGCTTTTCACGTCGGGAGGACGTCCCAAAGCGCTTCACAGAACACACTGTAAAGTGAATTGACCGTATATTTGTGGGCAAACGCGGCAGCCAATTGCGCACAGCAATGTCCCACAAACGAGTCGTAGATTGAAAATGACCAATTTATTATTGTTTTGGGTTTTGGAGGGATTATTAGCAACAATCAGATAATTTCTATACATGTATTTGCTGTGAAGTGTAACGAGTACAGAAGAGTCCTTCAAGCAGATCTTAACAGGATATTTCCATTACTTTCAATAATTCTGCCCGTAGGAAGCAATATTGTCATGCTTGCATATTGTTACAAATTCGTCTAGCACTACTGCTTAATGCAGCCAAATATGCCACATTTCTTTGGGAGCTGCTCAGTTTTACCTTGTCTCATTTCCGTGGCTTTCATGGAAACAACTGTACGGCATTATCAGTCTTGAGAATGCTGTACTTCTGCAAAGCTGTGAGAATTCCATTCACGTGCTTGACATGGACATTGTTGCATGATTTAGAGTTGACTTGTAATCTGTGTAAAACCACTTTAGCTGGTGGACATGAATGTCGAAAGTAAATAAATATTTTCTTGGCCTTATTCTGTAGGTGTAGCATAATTGATGAGAGCTGTGGAGGTTTCTGTTGCCCGATGAAGGTATAGGCTTATAAGAAAGTTAAAGATTTAGAAAATGGAAATATTGGCTTAGATAGAGCAGAGTCCACAGGGAATGGGCCCATTTTAAAGTAGGGGGAAATCCTAATGTAGAACACATTTTGTAGTTGAAAAACAGATCATTTTACTATATAATCTGCAGGCCAGGGTATGTAGTGTTGGTTTGAAGTTTTTTTAATATCAAAATACAATCTGGAGTATCATTGTTTAGAAATATTGTTTAGCTAACATAAACCACGATATTAAAATGAGCAAAGTGGTTAGGATGCCTTTTTTATTTTCCTGGCACCTACCATCTTTCAACAAACTAGTGTACAGTTAATGAGAATGTGATATGCTTTGGGTAAATTAAGCTGCAAAGTCAGCTGTAATGGATGTTGCTGTAGCTTCAAGCTGCAGCTCTTGAAAATCCACATTTTCAAAGTATGGCTTTTCTGTAAAGTTTGCATGGGGAAATAGATGCAGATTAAAGTGCATTGCAGTGTTACTAACTTTTTATTGTGAGGTGGTAAATGCTGGAAAAGATGCATTCTACCCTTTTTCAAATGTACAGTGTATTAATACCACTATGGATTGGGTGTCGCATGATAACTTTAGAAATAGTCCTGAAATACATTAAAAGTATCATACAAATGCTATGAATTGCAACTTCTAATGGTTACCTAATATCATAATGTATTTCAAATCCCTCTCTGGCAGCTCCCTACCTCTCCGACCTCCTCACTCCCTATCCACCACACGGAGTCTACGCTTAACTGGTACCGGCCTCCTACTCGTCCCTCACAACCTCCGCCCCACCATCGGAGGTTGTGCTTTCAGCCACTACGCCCCGAAACTCCGAAACATTCCATCAATCCTTCCCCCTTGCCCCCTCTCTCCCCTTTTTCAAGTCCCGCCTGAAAACCTTGGAGTTGATTACGGGCTTGGACTACTTCTGGATACCTGTATGTACAACAACAACTTGCATTTATATAGCACCCTTCTGGCGGGGTGGTATCCCGGAGAGTTTCAAAGGCACGTTAAGCATGTGTGGGGCATGTTAAGTTTCTGTTAACTTGTCAGATTGTCAGAATTTGTCCCAGAATGGTTTGCGCCATTATGATCATGGCTTAAATGTAAGAATAGTCGTGAAATCAAATTGCTAAAATAATATACTGTTATTTCCCGGTAATTACATGTAGGTTATCATTCACTTGGCTTCACTTCATGTCAATAATTGCTAAGCCTTCACTAAATCTATCATATAGTGCTGTTGTGCTAAGCAAATAGTGTAAAATGTTTTCCCCAGAGGAGATCCCTAGCATTTGTTAAACTAAATATTGAAAAACAAACATTATTAAGAACAAACTTTGACTTGCAGCAATAGATTTTGAACAAACTTTCTTCCCCTGGTGGAGCTGGCTGGTATTGAAGTGTGCAAAAATAGCTTGAGGGTGACTGACTTCATTAACTATTTACTCACGACTGTTCCCACCACACTTTTTAATGCCAACCAGCTGCGTTAAAATCTGAAGTTGATTGTAACTCCCTTCAGGTGCATCAAGGGTGAGTCTCTCAGGTCAAAGATAAGGTAACTATAAAATGAGAGAATAAAAACAATGATAGGATTGATGCACTGTATGAGTCCTATTAATGATTAAAGACTGGTACATTACAGTGTTGTTCATCTAGTCTATAATCTAGTAGTCCCAGTAGATTCCTTGTTTTACCATAACTGACTGCATTTTATCTACTGACTGAATCCAATAAAGTCATGAAGTTCATTCTACAAAGTGAAGGGAGAAGGTCCTAGGAACCCTAGGAAAATTCCAGTTTTTGTTTATATAAATGTTTTAAGCAAGCTACACCCTGCTACTCAGCTGGCAAATAAACAGGCTAAAGGCCTGTCCAAATTAGAGTTTTAAAATTTTTGCATAACTTCCAGTTATTAGACTGATTTCTGTCATCCTGTGTTCACTTTAACCCATAATAAATAAGTCTGAGTAACTTTTTGCTGTTAATTTTTTTTAAAAAAAGGGTCTTGGGTTTTTTTTTTGCTTTGGAGGGCTTATATATGTCAAAGTAGCTTCCTTGTCGAATTATCAAGATATTTTACAAGTAGCCCTACGTATTACTTACTTTAGGGTTTAATCTTTGTCAATCTATAACTATCCACAATAGTTTAGTCTTGATTGTATAGGAAATATTACGTGGTAAAATAGATAACAAATCCATCTAAAGTAAGCCAAGACAATTGGAGCAGAGTGCCTCAATTGAAAATAGTGAATTGTACATTTTGATCAGTCACACTACCAGGAAAGCCTTCTTTATTTGTTGTTTATTCACTGGTTGGATAGTTTATTCCTAATCCTAATATACCCACTGAGTTATGGTTATATAACAGTTATGGTTATTGAAAATAAATTGACATGATATCATAATGTACAAGAGGGATGAACTTAGTTGGACCAGTTTATATTAGAATGTGTTAGAGCACAGAAACTGGCCACTTGGTTCATGAAGTCTTCACTGGAATTTTTCTCTGTTTGAGTCACCTGTTTGCTCACTATACCTTGTAATCTTCTTTACAGGTACCTAACTAATAATTAGTTTTAAAAGAATTGATGGACTTTTCTTCCACAGTGGGATAATCTCTGACTTCCTTTGCTGGGTTAAATGATGTTGAACTTATCGTTACAATAGGCTATGTTATTGTTTATAACATAAATGTTTATTTGCTCTTCTCTCTTGTTTAAGATTACTGTGCTACCAATGACGGCTTGAGTGTTGGAGCCAAGATTTTGATTGAATGTCAAACTGATGAGCTCTGTTTTTGTTGGTCCAGAAATATTCTGGTAAATTCTCCAGCCAGAATGTGGAGAGAAATCATTAGCTGTAGGCCAGTGAGACCACGTGTTTTGTTGAAACGGCTGCCTGTTTGCTACATTCCTAACCAGACCCGCCGAGAATGCTGTGGCTACCTCCTTTTAACATTTACCAGCTTGTTTTTTGGCCACTCTCACAGTGAACAGTGATTTAATATTATTACTGTGCTTACATTAGCCGTATGTCCTGCTATTTTAAAACAGCTGTATGTAGTGCGATTTGTAACAAACAATACTATCTTAAATATTTTTTAACACAGGACGAAAAGCCTGTCTTGGAGTTGCACCTTCCATGAGTCATTTAATCATGAACACCTTTATGGCAGCTTGAATTAAGTTCTCAGTGAGGCATGTTTCTTTGCCTATCGTGCCCTGTCTTTGCAGAGGGCAACTAACTAAATAATTTGGTAAGAATGCAAAATTCTTACCACTGTTTGTTCCAAGTTTTGGAACAAAATTGTTACATCAATCTATAATAATAATAATAATCCTTACATTTGAGATAGCACCTTATCAAGTGTTCGAGACATCTCAAAGTGCTTCACAGAATATACTGTAAAATGAATTGACTGTATTTTGTGGGCAAAATCTACCACAGGGATCTTCAATAACTGATGTAAATTTCAGCCCTTTTAAGGTTCATACTACGATTTGGCTGCAAATCACAGGACATCTTAATTCTGCCTTCACTGAGTAGAGAAGGTTGGAGGACGGGGAGTCGGAGAGAGAATGAGGCATGGAGATGCTGACCTGACATACAAAAGGCACAACAGAGCCTGAAGGGATCCAGGTAGGGATGTGGTTAAGGGATGGGGAAGGATGGTTGTGGGGAAGAAAGAGTAGCTGTAGGTGGGGCGAGGTACAGGATGAAGCATGGGTGATCGGATTCTTAAATTACTATGTGTTTTAAAACGACTTTCTTGTGACCAAAACTAGTAATAATTGTTGAAATTCTGGCATCTGGAAAACTGCACAGTCTTGGTTTGTGTGAAGCATTTTGCTTAAAACTACATTATGAATAAGACTCTCAAATTACAAAAACTTGCATTTATAGGGCACCTCTCACTCAGGGTAGCGTCCCAGAGCATTTGACAGTGGCAGAGCACGACACTGTGCTGGGGAAGGAGGAAGGTCACCGTAGGTATGGTCGAAGAGGAGGTTCTTCAGGCGTGACCTGAAGATGGGGAAGGAGGGTGCAAGGTGGTGGAATAGAGCAGTTTGGGATTAGCTGGTAGGCTATTGGTGTCTGAAAGGAGGAGGATGGAGTTGGAGTTACAGATCAGCCATGATGGCGGAACATGCTCGAAGGGCTGAATGGCTTACTCCTGTTCCCATGAAATAGTGTATTTTCAGTTGGTCTGTTCGATTCTGTGTATTGGCAGAGCGGGAGTCTTTTTTTTCCTAAACTTGTTGAAATTGAGAAGAGACTACTATAAAATATACTATAAAATATAGCTGTAGCAGATCTGTTGCAATGCTGGGAGTAATTTGATAATATCCAACAGATGTACCATGTTCTTTTCATGTATTCATTTCACCTTGCCTGAACATGTAAGCATGGTTCCAATTCTGGTGACTTGCAGAATCTACCCCGAAGTGTGAATTCTTGCTTTGGCAAGCGTTCTTATGAATGGGACTGGCACTTTCTTTCCAGAGAGACTATTAAGCAGAGAGCTTCTCAAAATGTCCACCGATTTCTGTCATCCTGTGTTCACTGAATTGATTCGCATCAGTGAAAATAGTCGCGAGCTGGTCTGCCCATGTTGGTGGATTCAAAGCCATTCAGAATTAACTATGACGTGCACATTCACAGAGAAAGCTAGTGACCAGATGTGCTGGCACAACATTGCAGTCAGTTTACAATGACTAAAGACACATGATTTTTGGCTGGTTGGTGTGGAAGAAGAGAGGAGAAAGCCAGGGAAAAAAAATCTTTGCAACATCCATTTTACTTCAGCTGTCATCAAAGAGCTGCAAAACAACGAATGTTAAACCCCCCCTCCAGCCTATAGTATGTTTCAACATGTGTGGTTTGGCAGAGAAAAGAATGCAAATCTATTGGCAACTTCTCGAGAGGTGATTTTTGGGAGATTCTTCTTAAAAGTGGAATTTTAATTTAGCCATACATTTTCCCTCACATCCTCAGAGAGGGAGAGAGAGAAATCTGCAGCACAGCTGCTTACTGTTACGTTTCTCCTTCCCATCAGCGTCAGATGATTTAATTTGTGAAGTGCATCTCTGCACATCTGTTAATCAAATACTGTACTGTGTGGTTCCTATGGTGGTTAGAAGCTTAATTCCATCTCCCCAGTGGCTTATTGGACAAATTGCACTATTAGCCACAAGGAGCGGATGTCTGTGCTGAGTTACTCTTTTTCTAAGGTGGCAGAGGGAATGTTCCAGTTGATCTCTGTGTCTCCTAACTGAGGAGATAAAGAAGATGCTGGCAATGAAAGTAGAATCAGGTTCAACTGTGACAGCCCCAAGATCAGATATTTACTGTCCAAACTCCTCATGATTGCCAGAGTTACTCAGGGGACCATAGCTCCTTGCATTTGGTATAGCACCTTATCACGTCGTTCAGATTTCTCAAAGCGCTTCACAGAATGTACTGTAAACTATGTGTCGCTATACAAATGTAATGCTGTTGTTCTATGGGCGATATGCGGCAGTGAATTGCTCACAACAGTCTAATAGTGCTGCCGAATATTGCAATTTGACCAGTGTTTTCGTTCTGTCGCTCTCTGTATTGTCCATGGTCTGTCTCTAAAATGAAGTCTGTTTCTGAACGTCGTGCCACATATTTCAGGTCTGTTCTTGGAAGTGGGGGCCACCACCCCTCATTATTTAATTGCTAATTCATTGTTTGTAATTAAGTGATGAGCAGATATCAATCATCCCTGTGCACTAGTTGCACTTTCCACAAATCATTTTTGCAAATACAAAAATAAATCCCATCAAGAAAACTGTCGGCACTTGAATCCAATGGTTCTATTGTGAGTTTGGTTTGAAGCCTGTGATTTGAGGTCAAATTGTGTTCCATCGTAAGGCAAGCAACTGACCATGGTACCACAAAAAAGGGCTTTGGGAGAAATATTAGCCGGGGGTTTGGAACCAATCCAAAGGTTGCGTCGTTCAGAAGCCGTGAGGGGAAGACAAAAGAGGGGAGCGGCCTGACTGGTACAGGCAGCAGTTGAATGTTTCACTTGCTTCAGCTGAGGTTCACTTGCAGCAGGCTTTGATCGACTGTTCAGCTGAATGGTCTTAATATTGGTGTTGGATTTCAGCAGTTCCAGGGCTCCCATGAGAAGAGAGAAAGAGGCCTTACTAAGGTATCTGTTGCCAAATATGTGCTGTGTAGCATGGATGCTGAAATCCAATGAGGTTCTAGTGTGTTGGACCTATGAAGAAATTCCAGCGGCTTGGCACCTGTAGAAAGGAAACTTGTGGTGGTTCAGAAGAGCCAGGACGCAGGTTTCTTTGTTTTTGTGCTTCTAGCAATTGACTCCTGTAGGACGTCAGACAGTTATTTATCCTGTCTTCCATGTGGTAATTGCCTGTTAGTTACTGTGCACTCTAGGCAATGTCTGTCTTTAATTTAAAGAATGTAAAACAGGCATGAATGTCTGGACCTAATTTACAGTAACGGACTACAGTCCAGAACTTTTGTCTTGTTCGCCAGATCTAAAGTAAAACGTATTCCATTATGTTGTGGAACTTCACGTGTTAGTAAAATACTGATATAAATTAAATAGAAATACGTCTTCTTTGAAAAGCCGCTTCAGTTTGTTCTTGTAACCCTCTAAAGGAATCTTGAGTGTAGAGGGACTGGATGCACAGTGGTTAGTGCACTGGGGTGAACATTTCAAATCAGGTTTGTCTCCTGTTGAATGCAAAGTACAGTCGTGTGAGAGAATCAGCTGGACTCACTGTGATGTGCTGGGCCTCACTGTCTCAGGTTATAGTGAAGGATGGCTGCACCCGGGGAATTGTCTTTAGAATAGGATGAGTTATGTTCATCCAAGAGTGATCAAATAAAACGTTGTAATACTTGTCTCCCTTCCACCACAATGGCCCATTTGCTTTCCATACGTGACATTTCCTTAGTCTCTCAGCAGCCTAGGAACAATCATGCTATGAATGGTTCAATAATCTGTCTGTACTTATCCTGATAATTTTATTAAGAAATCTCCTACCCAACATGCAAATGCCTTGTGCATCTTTCTGGCCGAGTAGAGTAATGCTTTGACGTTGTGTTGAGTAAAGAGAACTTCTAATTCTAAATTCTTGTTCCCAGCAAATAAATCCAAGTCTTATATCTATATTTTAGTTATGTACTGTGAGGTATTTGTTTTGGTAATTGGATGTGTGTGCGGTAAATATCTAATGGCTAATTTGGTATTTTTAAAAATATATATATTTTCATTTCTAATTTAATTTTCTCTTCTCAGGTTTCGGACCACTAGACTTGTCTGCATAGCACCCTGTTCATTCCTGATGCCAAAATAAGCAGTACTTCTGTCCTGCGCTATTTCATTTCCTAGACTGTAAGTATTACTTTTTTAAAAAATAAATAAATCTCTGAACCGGGTGAGACTTTGAATTGAAAGTAAAATGGAGAAGTTCGAATGCCTTCGTTTCGTTTACGTAGTCTCCTGTAAACTATCTGCAGGTTATATAGTTACAGACTGTTACATCATGAAAAGAGGCAAAATGGCCCAATTAATCAGTACTAGTGTCTATACTTTTTCCCTCCTAATCCTCTCTCCAGTATACCTCTATTCCTTTCTCACTATGAAGTATAGTGAAAGACAAGAAGAGACCAAACTTTTTGGTTCAAATGTAACGCATCTTTGTTTTATGTATTACGAAGATCTGTGGGGTTACCCTAATGTGACTTATAAAATCCTGACAGCCTGCAACAATTGATTTCATGTGCTTCCCTTATCACTAAGTAAACCAATAATGCAGATAATTCATGGTTGTGGATCTGAAAATATTATCAAGGTTTCTGTAACAAGTGTTCCTAGATGATTGTAGACACCCAGGTCTGGCAGACTGTACCAGTGTTGGAATACACTCATTAGTGGTTTGCCAGTCTCTTTCCCATTGATCCAGTGCTTTGTTGTTAACACTCTGATTACATTCAATGTAAGAGATCCAATGACAGACACTGGATGAAAAGAGAAGGGAGTTTTTCTGTTTACCTAGTTTATTTGTGACGCTCTGAAATGTTTTGGTGTGATAAGGTTCTCTAAAAGTGCAATTTCTTTAAAAATCTGTAACTCTTGGCTCTAGTGATGCTATCTGATTGTGTATTTGCTGATGTTGGATCTTAATTCAGTCCGTGTGTGTTTTTCTATCTGTATAGTTGTACATGTGACACTTTGCAAGAATGAGGCTGAGAATGCGGAAGGGTTCTCAGCAGACAACCCCCGTCATAGGATCAAGACCAGGACCTGAGAAGGCCAAACGGAAGCGCTCTGATGTAGAAGACACAATACCAGCGATGGGTGCCAAGCCAATTAAGAAGGAGACTGGTTTACTCTCATCAATAAAAAGGCTTATCCGAGGAACAAAGGTGTGCTTACACTTCTACCCCTGGTCAGGCTGTGGGACATAATCTATAACACTTGCAAATAGATCAGATAATAAAAGTAGCCAGTGACATTAATATCCAGTTTTCATGAGGAAAAGCAGAGAAAGAGAGAGTGTGAGTTGCTCAATGATACTCTCTCTCCGTTATCCCTCAGTATGGTTAACTTTCAAATTGCAATGGCTCATATTCAATAGAACCATTGACATTTTCTCAGTTCACTTTTGAATTCAACCTAAGGTCTACATCACTGCTGATTCTCGGTCTTTAGTTAGCATGCCCAGAGTGTTGCACATCAAAATATATCCATAATCCAAGCTCGGGATTTGGGGAGGTGTGGGAATTTGTCTTATCCTCTTGTCATTGCTGAGGGACTCTTGCTGGTTGTGAGCATTTCCAAGCGATATGTGGGGATGGATTGATGTTAATCTTGCCTGTTCAACACTCAGACGGAGCCAGAGAAGCCTCCCAAGAAAAAATGTCGAGTTGATTGCGACCTTGATGATAACATGATCACATCAACGCCTCCCGTAGGCACGAGACCCAACAAACCAATCTCCAGAGTAAGACGGAAAAGCCCTGTAAACGGAGGTTAGTCCATGTGGTTACTTCTGACTAAATATCTACGTGTCTCAGTGTTACCACAGGCTTTCTTTGCCTGGTAGCTTTTGTGCACTGTGTCACTGAGCCCATCATGTATCGTTTCATCACCTCACACTTACATTTGGAGGAATATTACTGTGAGTGGTGTTGTGAAGATTAGCTCAGTAATGTGATTCACTAAGTGCAAATGCTCCCTATTTATATCGTTTAGGCCATATGACCTATTATGGAATCATGAATATTGTAGCTAAGCCAGCACTAGTTGGGTTAATTTAATTGAGTTCACTTAACAGGAACAAAATGACAAAAGTCTCAGTCAGACCTTAAAGACAATACACAAACACTCCATTGGTCTGCCTTGCTGGTTGTACCGTAACTACTCTTCGATTTTCTTTAGAAACTGGTGACTACAACAGCAAACAGAATGGGAAGCTACCTACTGTTGACCCCCTCAGTCCTCCGCGGACCGCTTTACTGGGGACCATCTTTTCTCCGGTGTTCAGTTTCTTTTCACCAGCAAACAAAAATGGTGGGTATTGCCTAATACAACTGTCTGCGGGTCTGTTTCTGGGGAGTGTGTGGGTTGGGGGGGCGGGTGGATGGTGGGGAGGGGAAGTTACTTGTGTGAATTTTTCATCTGGAAATATTTCTGTAGCTATTCTAGTGGCTCTGTGAGATTATTCAGTGAGAGACTGAGTGCTGCAGATCACAGCTTTGAGGCCAATGCTCTGTGCTGAGTTAGCTCAGCACAGAAGCTTTGCTACAACAACAACAACAACAACAACAAGATTCCATTTATAAAGCGCCTTTCACGTCAGGAGGACGTCCCAAAGGGGTGGTGGGGGGATGGATTGGTATAGAAGTCAACGCTTGTAACGGGTTTGGGGTTAGCACAAAATGTGTAAGATGCAATTTCTGCGTGTATAATATGGCTCGAACCCACATACGGGCACTAATAAGATGACCCAGTCTTGAATTGCTTTCTCTTTGGCAAGCTCACGAATATGATGGCTGCATCAACTACACTGAAACGTGCAGCCCACCCTCCACGTGGGGTTAGAACAGCGGGGATATAAGCAGGAGGAGGCGACTCAGACATTCTGCTAGCCTGTCCTGCTATTTTATCAAAATCCATCAGACCTTTTTAATACCGTTTTCCTGCATTTTCTCCCATCTTTCTCCCAATCGTCTTGATCCTGCAGCCACTTTGTGAGCTGATGTTCAGCCCACATTGTTCAGGGGCTGTCCTCAAGCCAGTCAACCAAATAGCAGCCTTGCCAATTGTCACAAGAGCGGCTGCTTGTGGACATTTGTTTGTCCTGCCAGGCAGTTCCTTCTACCCGAAGGGCCTTGATTTGGGGTGAACTGAACCACGCTATGTGTAGGAGAACGAAAGAGAGAAAGTTGCCACACAAAACAGTTGGTGTGACAAAACCTTTTTTGTTGTATCAGGCACAAGCATGTGTTGCAAAACTGTTATCTCTTCGTGGGGACAAATGTTGCTCCTTACAGCGCGGGAAAGGGAAGCCACATCATGGGGTGATGCCAGACACTGATGTCTCCTGTGTGCTGCACTGCTTTGGTCAATACCCACGGTATGTGGAGTCGGGACGTGCTCCCGACGTGAAAGGCGTGAAGCGACTCCAGGGTTGTATACAATTATACAATGTATGCAATTGAAATTTTTGTTGTTTGTTAACTTCATTCAAAGAATGAGGACAATTAATCTTTTGGTAAGTAAATCTTCCTCTCCCTCTCCTTGCACCCATGTACACTAATGTTTGTTTGCACTTGTGTTTTCAGGAACATCCGGTTCTGATTCTCCAGGTCAGGCCGTGGAGGCTGAAGAGATTGTCAAACAGCTGGACCTGGAGCAGGTTGATGAGATCACCACCAGCACTGCAACATCAGCCACTGGTGGAGCTTACCCCAGCCCGGCAGTGATCGCACAATCGCCCTCCCCTGACAGCAGCTCAAATGACACCGAGGACGAGAGTGCCCGTGAGCTACGCCCACTTCCAGGTACGGTAGGTTTTGAACAGGCAGGTCGTGGCAGGCTGCGTTTGTGACGGGCACCATTTTGATTCAGAAACTCTGGAGTTGCTTCACTCCCGTTTACAGTTCTGATTTTTAAGTGCAAGGCTAGATCTTCATGATTCATATTGGAGAAGGTGCCAACCAACTGTTGACCACTCTCCCACCCCGGTTCCTGCTGCACTTGCACTTCCTGTTGGCACTGGTGATGTCTACTCAGACATCTATTGAGGGCAAATAAAGCTCGTTGAAGAGACAAGCAAAGCAATAGCTAGACAAAGCTCATGGGAGGAAGTGAAGGATTGACAAATTGCCATAGGATCTCCATTGAATGTTAATTTTAGACACAGTCAGAAGCTTGAACGTGTAATTCCAGGCAGTCGTGTATCTTTGGCGGGATGTTATGGTGGGACGTCCTCCTGACGTGAAAGGCGCTTTATAAATGGAATCTTGTTGTTGTTGTTGTTGTTATGACATGGAATAACCAACGACGTCTCTTAATTTTTAGCACCGGAGCTGAACGTGACTGGAGTAGAGCTGTGCAAGGCCATGCCTCCTCCCAACTCTTACCCAGAACCGACCGCTCACCCCGAGGCCAGCTACGAGGAGGACTGGGAGGTCTTTGATCCGTAAGTCAAAGCGGAGCAATCTAAATTCTGCAAAGATATTTACAAGCAGTTATTCTGCATCAGTGGGGAGTGGGGATAAGCCTCGAGTGGTGTCACCAATACCTTCCTGGTCTGTTGTAGTGAAATCACTGACGGACTTCCCTACGTCATAACTGAGCTGCCTGTTGGAATGAGTTGTATCTGCAGGTTTTAAAATAGAAGGGCAATTATACACACTTAGTGTTCGCCTGCAATGAAGTTTCGTAGATTGTGCTGTTGCTGAAATGCGTGAAAAATTGACTGCAGTGCTGCTCTCTGGTGGCCATAGCAATGTGCAGGTTTCACAGGATGGGGTGAAGATAATTAGAAAATCCTTTGCTGCAGTGTTTGAGGACTGCTTCCGGCATCGAAAAAGAGCATAAAATTCGGGAGAAACTTGCAGCGATTGATCCCCTTTTTAATGTACCTGAGTTAGTGTTCTTTTTTTTAAAAAAAAATATAAATTGACCACTTTGCTTTGCTTCTCTCAATACAGTTATTTCTTCATCAAGCACGTCCCGCCGCTGACTGAGGAACAGCTCAGCCGGAAGCCAGCGCTCCCTCTCAAAACAAGAAGTACACCTGAATTCTCCTTGGTTCTAGACTTGGTGAGTGATAAATCGGGCGTTGAGTGCCCCACTTTTCTCTGTGTGTGTGTGTGTGTGTGTGTGTGCGTATCTAAGATGAGTTAAGTTTCCCCCGTTCGGCTTCTGACCTGCAAAGCTCTTTTGAGATGTTATGCTACGTGACGAGCTCTATAAATGCAAATTGTTGTTGCTTGTGATTTAAAGCTGCCTCGTGAGATCGATACAATATTGAACTTGACGGTGCCTTCAGCTCCCCTCTCGACTCTCTACCCCCTCCTCGCACCCTCCCTTCCCTCCCTTGACCCTGACCATTTCCCCCCTGCTCGGGTCCTGACCCAACTGTACAGCGCCTTGGGACGTCCTCCCAACGTGAAAGGCGCTCTATAAATGGAATCTTGTTGTTGTTGTTGTTGAACTGTGCTCCTGTTTCCCTGGTAGGATGAGACCCTGGTGCACTGCAGCCTCAATGAACTGGATGATGCAGCACTTACTTTCCCTGTCCTTTTCCAGGATGTAATTTACCAGGTGGGTGAAATTCCATGTGTAAATCGGGTGCATGATAGAGATAAATGCAGAAAGTAATGGTATTTAGTTCAGAAAACCTCTTATAATGTAGAGCATTGTCTATTGTCTTGCGGGCCTTGGGTATTGAATTTTTTTGTTGGTGGTGATTTGTGACGTCTGTTACAATCTGGCCAAGGTACATCTGTGTTCTCTTCATCTTGCCCCCTCTTTGCGTAATAATAATAATACTTGCATTTTATATAGCGCCTTATCAAGTCATTGTAATATATTGTAAAGTGGAGTGACTGTGTATTTTGTGGGCAAAACGCAGCAGCCAATTGTGCAAAGCAGTGTCCCACAAACAGTTGTGGGTTGAGTGTCCAAATTATTCCTTCTGTACAGCTCATTTAAATAAATTATTCCACGGTCTCCTCTCCTTCCCTCCTCCCTCCCCCCACGCGCACACACACACACACACACACACTCACCCAAAAGCTATATAAAATGTACCGTGTCTTTCAACCAATAACTTAATAAAAATGTCGTGCTTTAGTCCATTCTCATCATGGTTACACTTGATTTGTAGCAGACAACTCGATCACTGTTGCAACCCTTTTCACCTCCTGTAGGTGTATGTACGGTTGAGACCCTTCTTCAGGGAGTTCTTGGAACGGATGTCTCAGATTTATGAGGTGAGTTTGAAGCTACAGCACTGCCACTTGACCTTTCCTTGGCTTGCACACTGTATCCCTTCACTCTGCTCACTTGCAGATTTCCTAGTGGGGACATGGCTTAATACTGTCAACCCCACTCGCTGTTTTAGCTTCTAACTTATAGCTCAGGAACTCTTCAGAGGATTGAGCCTGGAATATTCACTTCTAATTAATAGTCTGTTCCGAATTCACCGTTTTACTGATGTGCTAAAATAAAGGAATGCAGTGTGAGCTGCAGACACCTAGCTGTTTAGGTCAGAGGAATTTATTCCTCTGACCTCCTGACGTGAAAGGCGCTCTATAAATGGAATCTTGTTGTTGTTGTTGTTGTTATTCTCACATTCCTGTTCCTTGTGATCGCACCAGGGGTTGTATTATAGGCTCCCTTTGATATATAGCCTGATCAAGTCTTTCAGACGTCTCAAAGCGCATCACAGAATATACTGTAAAGTGAATTAACTGTATATTTTGTGTGCGAAACTCGGCTTATATTCTCATGTGGATCTCTACTAACCCGAAACACAGTGTGCCCAACTTCCACCATGAAAAATAGCTGACCTCCCGGCATCAGGTCACCACTCTGACGTAATTTCTTGTGCATAGAATCCTACAGCACTGAAGATTACCATTCGGCCCTTCAAGCCTGTGTCGGCTGTTTGAAAGAGCTACAGGCTCTGGCAGTAACATCACCAGGTGGCAGACATGAGCAGCCTCCGCATTGCTGGTCAATCTTTCTCTCCCGCTCACTTCAATCCTGTAGAATTGTAAGCTTGTTAAAGGGAATAAGCACTGATCAGTAACATGGGAATTTCACTAGTAATTTTTATTCTGGGAAACAGGAATTTAATTCCTGTATGTATCGTTGGTGTTCTTGTAACACACTGCCCTATTGTACTGTTTGTGCTGCATCTAAACCTTGTTTTGCTGCTGTATTACGTTTTCAGGTTCCATCTTTCTAACCCAGTCTTGCTGTTCTTGCAGATTATTCTTTTCACTGCCTCTAAGAAAGTCTATGCAGACAAATTGCTGAATATTCTGGACCCTAAAAAACAACTTGTCAGGTAAGTATTGAAATGTGTGTGGGGTAATAAAGGGTGTGTCAGTCTGTATCCTATTTTCAGCATAAGAACCGCAAGTAAGTGGGCATCTTGTAAAATTAGTTGTATAAAATTAATTAAATCCTGTAAAATGCTATGATCCTGTCAGCCAACTGAATTAACATCATGCTTAATGCTGCACCTTTGCTTGTTCAGGCACAGACTCTTCCGTGAGCACTGCGTGTGTGTTCAAGGGAACTATATCAAAGATCTGAACATCCTCGGGAGAGATCTGTCTAAGACCATCATCATTGACAACTCTCCACAGGCCTTCGCGTACCAGGTTAGTGCAGACGAGCAAAGTTTTTTTGTGTGGTGGGAAGGGGAGAAATTTTAGTGTGACTGTGAATATTCACTCAGCCGCTCATTGTCAGAGGTCCCGTCTTTCAGGTGATACCTTAAAACGCTTTGTGGCGTTCTCCCAACGTGAAAGGCGCTATATAAATGCAATTGTAGGAACGGTTTCGGAGCAGGATTCAAATGTTTGACCTTAAAAAAAAATGTGCATTATTATTGGCATTGTGTGAGTGTTGCAAAGTGTAAACGTTATATAGTATTCTGCAAACTAGTCTAGTCATCTGGCTGTGCATTATAATGTCTCCGGTTCATGAGTGTAAACCTGACTGAATTAGCGGTGCTTGTTCTTACAATCATTGCAAAACCATTCTCTCTTTCAGCTTTCCAATGGAATTCCTATTGAGAGTTGGTTCATGGATAAGGGTGACATGGAGCTTCTGAAATTGATTCCTTTCCTAGAGAAGCTTGTAGAACTGGTAAGAGATGCATTAGAGGGCAGCAGCCTGTTAGAGGCAAAAATTAATTCACCGAATTGAAGTAACACGCACATTTTTAAGCCTTACCGTGACCCCTGCTGGTTGCTAAAGTTCCACAAGGTAATTTGTTGGGATTTTGAGCACACAGTCCAGACTGACATCCCAGGGCATTGCTGGGAGAACACTGCGCTGTCGGAGTTGTTATACCAAGGTCCTGTCTGCCTATTCAGGAGAACATTAAAGATCCATGGCACAATTCACAATCAAAAGAAAGTTTTTTCTATTGCCTTAGGCACCAGTCCTCCATGTAAATCGGTCATCCAGCTATGGCTATCCATCCAGTTCTGCAGTGCATATTAGCTGCCATGTCAAAATACAGTCATTACACTGGACGGTAATTATCCCAGACACACTCGGATGTTTTGATAGGACAGACATTGTAACAGATACAATGATTGTATTATGCAATATGACACAAAAGAGTTTCAGGACATTTTCTTTAAAAATAACAATTTTGAATAAAAATGCTTTTCTTTCAGAACGAAGATGTTCGACCTCACATCAGAGAGAAATTCCGTTTGCATGATTTGCTTCCTCCAGATTAAGGACTTGGTGCCAACAGTCTCTCGGATTGGTGGGGGGTGAGGGAGGGAGGGGGAGAGGGGAAGGTTTGGGGCCGAGGTGGAGGAGGAAGAGACAACATAAACAGGCTCCTTTGGACTAAGACATTGCCATTACTGTTGAAATTTGCATTTTGTACCTCGTCTTGTTTTTCTGGTCTTTGGCACCCAAAGTTACCCAAGGGTTACAGAGTGAGGTTAGTCTACAGTTTTAGATGGGTCAGAACCTAAAAGGATATCGCAGATTTTTTTAAATAAAAAGAAAATTTAAAAGAAACTGTAAATGCAGTCAACTCTCCAAACGCAGATCCTGATGGCACATATATATATATCTATATATCTATAATATATATACACACACACACACACGCGCACACAGAGCTCGCTCTCAATGTTCTGTTGTCCACTTGGTGTGTTGAAGCTGTCTGCCGGATAGCGAGTTTGAAATGCTGTAGTCTGTTGCAATACATGTTGATGAGACTTTCGCTGTATTAGCTGTAAATGTTTTTAGCTCTTTGTTATTTTTTTCTTTCTTGTGAAACAATCAACTATTTCTTATAAAGTACGGGGGAATCTTGTTACAATGCGGTTGACAGGATCCGACCATTTATGCTTGCGTTCTAGAGCAGCCAGTAACCAAGTCAGCACTTCTGTGTCTGTCACTTTGTGTGTGTGTGTGTGTGTGTGTGTGTGTTCACAGAAAGCTGGCTGGCTACTCTTGCAATGTACTGTTTGATCTGTGTGGTGGGGAGGGGAAGAAAAGGCCTTTGTGGAAGTCCATCATATCAGGGTCCATAACTTTATATATGCAGCAACACTGTATTGAAGGCAGTTATTGCGAGGTTCCCTTGTACTTCAATTTCCCCCACCAGCATTTTGTTCAGCCTATATTATCACGGGTTTACATGCAATGCAACAGAGATGGAAAATCAGTATTTTCTCCCCTCTGTATTGGTGCTTTAAAGTGGGTCCACTTCCACTCAGCGACGATGGGTCTCATTTCAACAGGAATGGCCAGTAAATGCATTTCTACGGTTTTAGAATTTGTTTTCCCCCCTCCCCCCGTTTATTAAGTCAAAGTCCAGTTACAATGGCATTCCTTTTAACTATGATGTAGTGTAGATTCTCCCCACTCCCAGCCACAAAAAATATTTTTTCCTAATTTGAAATCCCAACTTCCTGCGTTGTCTGTCTGTGAAGTAATGTATATTTGTTTAAAAAGAATTAAATAAAGAATCTATAGCTTAGTCAAAAATTAAAGTGAATCCATAACATGCAACTTTATTTATATTTGAGAACTGAAGCATTCGCCAACAATCGCTATAAACTTTTGTGGTGTGGGAGGGAGGGATGAGGAGATCACTGATCACTGAGGTTATGAATGTGGAAATCTTAAGTATCACAGTTAGTCATTGTTTAACCTTGGTTCAAACTGCAGCTTCAATTGGATGTCAGAGTTTAAACTGTTTTGTCTTCACCTGAGCTTCAGGGTGCGTGGTGGAGGGAGAAGCGAGAGGAAGAAAATGCAACGGAGTTGAATTTTACAAAGTGGGGGTGGGGGTCTTGTGCCACCTTTCGGCATCTCATCTACGCTATTGCATTGTCCCCTTTCCAGTCGCCTTGTGTAACTCAGTGGTGGTTGGGTGGGGCCTGGTTTGTAGGAGCATCTTAATGGCAATACTTCATTAATTGGTGTGTCAGAGTTCTAGGCTCTCCTTTTCTTTCCCCCACCACCTCCACCCGCCATAGAAAAACGGTCCTGGACTCCACTCTACTAAACCTTCTGGCTTGCTGTCCCACTGTATTGTATTTTCCCCTTGAAGGAGCGTAGCATGAATTGCCTCTAGACTGCATCAGTATGCCACAGGTCAGACTGTATTAATTATAGGTTCTTTACCCTAAAGGAAAGTACAGTCAAACCTCACTATAACGACCCCCCTCAAGACAGAGAGAAAAGATCATTATATCAGGATGTTCACTATAACAGGGTTCGGCTGCCAATGAGGTGCAAAAAAACGGGTCCTGCCGTTGGTTTGTTATAGAGAGGTTAGACTGTAAGACTAGCTGCACTTCTTTCGTCGAGAAGGAGCTAGAGTTTTTTTTTTGTTTTTGTTTTTTTAACTCTTATTGTTCAGGACGAGGTATGCAGTTGCAAAGAGAGAGGAGAGGGTGTGTGTGAGGTGAGCAGCACATGGATGAGGATGCCAGTTAATTTTTTTATGTATATTACCAGTTTACCTGTACAAACGTTCTTGTACAAACAAAAAAAACCTACACGCAGCTTCATTTAAAAACAAACCTCCTTAAAATAAGGAAAATCTTTTTAAAGAAAGCGGTTAATTTTTGTATTTTTGATTTTACAAAAGGCATGAGTTATGTCTACTTTTTTCAGTGTGTATTAATGAAGATTTTAACTTTTCATCAGGTTGAGTGTTTTTTCTTACTATTATCTATTGTGTATGTAGTTAGCACATTGTGACACTGAAATGTTTAAAAATCTAGCATGTAGAAAAATAAGCCTGTTTTTTGTGGGGGCAAAAAAACACCCTTTTATCCTTCATTAAAAAAAAAATATTTTAATCATGGCAGGTTTTCTGCAGAAAATAATTTGAAAAGCGTTTGCATTTCAGAGAAATACTGATTTTGTATTTAAAGAAAGGTATTTTGCTTGCAGGAATCTATTTACTACAGATTTACTTTAATGATAATCTTTGAGATGTATTTAAATACCTTAGGGCACCTAGGCATCTTTCTTTATGCTGTTTGTCATTTGTCTATTGAAATAAAAATGTACAGAACATTACTTTTACAAATGTCCGCACATACTGACATTTCCCAGGCTGTCTGCTTCTTGAAGGGTGTGCGCGTGGTATGTCTGTTTATTTGATGGGTGGCTTTGTGGGTGACACCTGAAACGTTTCAGCCGTTAGAACCCTTTTTGGCTCCAAGGAGCCTAATTTGGTTGCTTCAGCCTTGCACTGAGACCGAAAGCTCACTCACCATGGTGCCTTTTCCTCTGTCGAGGGAGAAAATAAATGTAGTGGAAAGATATCTTGAGCAGTGAACGAGCCTCCTGGATTGATTTGCTACCAGTCTGGAATCACAGAAGAATTTACTGAACTAACGTCAAGCCAAACGGCAGAATCCACCCCACTTTAGCACTGTTTGCCGGCTTTCCCATGTGCTATTTACCGTCACTCAGTGGTGGCTGATAGTTGGGGAATACATGGGATCTAATTTGCGCTATTTCTCAGTGGGTTTCTCAACAAGAAATGTATAGTGAAATGTGCTGAAGACATGCATTTAGAAATTCAAACGGCAGCACAATTCCGATTAAGTAATAATAATAATAATCCCTCTATTTGATATAGTGCCTTATCACGTCTTTGAGGCGTCTCAAAGCGCTTCACAGAATCTACGATAAAGTGGATTGAATGCACGCTTTGTGGGCGAAAAGGTGCAATTTGGACCTTGTTAACAAACAATCCTGACACCTTTCCCTTCAAGGTTAAAGTCACTGAGTCAGTCAACAGAAACAGCGCGGTTCATGCTCTCGCAGATGGGAAGGTGGGAAGTTCTCAAATGTGCTGTTGACTCCCAACAATGCAGACTGAGTGGAGACATTTGAATTATGTGACATGTCTCAAATACTCCCTCATCTGCCCGTTTGTGCTGCTGTCACATGTCTGATATGATAAATCATTGTTTAATATTTTAAGACGGCCCCCACCTACTCTGCCCTGCCACCCGACACCATTCCTCCGTACAACTAAACAAATGAACTCCAGGGACAACCGGGGCTCTAATAAATAATTTTGTGCATCAAGATATTTTTTTCCCCCGCAATTCGCAGCTACTACAAATAAGCAGCTCTGGAGCGCAACAGAGTGAGACGTGTTACAAAGAGAGTGATTCATCACCCACAAGGTGTCCAAGGCCACAGAAAAAAGGGAGATAGTGAGTGTGTTATAATGGGAGGCTCTTCCGCTGCATGCACAGAGTGACTAACCGGCGATCTGCCATGTAACACCTTTTAGGTCTTTGCATATTTATGGCCTATGGCGAAATGGAATTCGTACGGGGTATCGGTCCAGAGCATTTGACAGTGACCGAGCCCGATGCCGGGCTAGCTGGAGGTAACCGTAGGCACGGTCGAAGAGGAAGGTCTTCAGGTGTGACCTGAAGATGGAGAAGACACTTTAGAGCTATATACACACGCATTTATATCTGTGGATATACACATCTAAATATAAGCTATATATATCCATATACACAAATATAAATACATATATTTGTGTTTATATACTTAGGATCACATCAATGTTTATACATAGACATGTAGGTGTCTATGCATGTATCTGTACAAAGGTGTATGTGTACATATCAATAGGCATGTACATACCTAGATAAGCATATCCATGACAGATTTCAAACAAGGTTGAAAGTGAGCTGCACAGGGACAGGTGTAACTGCCTCAGGTGTGAAGCGTTCAGGTTATTGCACTTTAATCATCTGTCAACTAACATAAGCCGGTTACTGGAGCCTTCCCTCACTGTGTACTCCCGTCAAACCACTACCACCCGAGTCCTGAACACAAGGCGAGATTGTCAGCCAGGTAGCGCTTTGACACCTTTTATACAAGGCCACTCTCCCAGGTCGAGCTCTGTTACTTTTTTAAATGGGATATTTGGTAACCATTAGCCCTGGAGTAGCGAGAGACGCGAGTGTGTGAGAGAGACACGCACACAACTCGAGCCGATCTATTATTGAGACCTTGAGTTTGTATCAGCCTGGCCCATTCAATGCATGTTTACAGCTCGCCTGGGATTTAATTAGCGGAGGTTAGAGTTACAGCGTGTCTAAAATTACTCAATGTAAGGCCATTGATTCTTTCCAACTTCCACTTTACGTAAAGAGCGAACAAGTCGGGAGGTGTTGCATTAAGGAAGTTGTGAGGTGAATCCTGGATGATGCGTTTGAACAAAATAGTTTGATTGCAGAACTGGGTTTAAGATCCGGGAGACGGAGCAGGTGAGTGAGTTATTTTGTTAATTAGTTAATTAGTTGGTGAGTTTGCTTGTCATTAAGCTCCCGCGGTGACAGCAATCATTTTAAAGCAATCAGCTTTAATCAGAATAATCCTCAGCCCTAACGGAAAACTATGCTCAAAACTATGACGTTTGTTTCTGATTATTATTCATGATAAGGCTGGGGGAGCCCAGGGTGTGCGTTGGGGGTAATTGGAGTCTAACCATAGAGTCGCGTAGCGTAATGGTTAGCGCTCTTGCCTCGCAAGCGAGAGGACCCGGGTTCGATTCCCGGACTCGGTGAAACATTCAGCAATATTCCTTACTCCACACACCACTTTATCTCGCGGTAAGTAGGGACGCAGATGTTAGTCAATTGATGATTCTCCAGGTGGGGGGTAATAATCCCTCCCCCCCCCAAAACACTAAGAATTTGGACACTCAATCCACGACTGTTTTGTGGGACAATACCGTATGCAATTAGCTGCCTTGTTCCTCAGTCAATCCACTTTACAATATATTCTGTGAAGCGCTCGGAGACGCCTGAACAACGTGATCAGGCGCTATATCAGATGCAAGGATTATTATTACTAACCACGTCTCATCTTCCCTTCCACAATGATGCAGGGAGCAGGGTAACCCAGATACAACTTGAGAGACAGAGACACCAGCACTGTTAACATGGTGAACGTCCAAGTCTTGGTTTTGTTCCTGACGTGTTTCACGGTAACAGGTAAAGCTCGCTCTGCTCTGGGGTCGAGTTTTAAGATAAACGGAGGCGCCATTGGGGTGGGGGGTGGAGAGGCGAGAGGGTGTGCTCGAAATTTTAGGGGATTTCAAAGTAAGTTGTTGCGACACGGTTTTACAATAAAATACAATTTTAAGAAAAGGACACATTGAGACGTCTCAATGACGCGATTACAGTAAAACCCTCGTAGGTATGTCTGATCTGTACAAATCGTATCATCGCCTCAATCGTACACCTGTTGAATTTCCTACAGTTTATGCAAGTTTGATATAACTTAAACTTTGCACAAATCATACTAAATGTACGGTCCCGACTGATACGACTTATGTGAGATTTAAGAACAACAACTTGCGTTCTATAAGCACCATTTACTATATAATATGGAATGCTCACTGGTTTCACAGTCTCCTCCTCCTTATGCCCTTAGTGTTCTGCGGAGACAGCTCGGGGGAATCACACCTTCTGAGAGATGTCTCTCAGCCAAGGCTGAAGAGGTCTCTGTACACGATACTGAGGAAACACGGTGGTTCCCGCACGGCAGCCGAGGTCTCGAACCGGGCGTCCAAAGAATATCCCAGGCCGAACCCTCCTGATCCCAGCGGCAGAGCCGCAGCTGCGAACGGAAAGACATCGCTGCCAGACGCCTTGTCTGACGTTCTCCAGCCCAGTGAGTGGGATTTGTTCCCTCCGATGCTGAGAGCGCTGTACAACATCTCCGCGGGAGTAGGGTGGTCAGAGCTGCAGAGTTGGTCGAAGTTGCCTGGGATCCTGGGGTGTGAGGGGCGGTCGCTGGGAGAACCCTGTCCCCCGCTCCGCGCCCTGGCAGAGGGGCTGTTGCCCTCGATGGGAACCGGCTGGAGGCTTTTACTGAGGTCCGTGCGGGAGGAAGCCTGCAGCGTGATGCGGGGCATAGAAACTACGTCCATTGGAGACCTCCTGCAAGCGTTTCTGACGTCAACAACCGTGACCACCAGATCAGCCGGTGATCCCCCGACCCTCACTGGGACCCTGATTGGTTTCCTCGCTGAGTTGCCGCAGGTTTTTCCTCCGGGTTTAGCTGCCGCCTGGAGTTCCTTTGGCCGGAACATGTTCCCATTGTTGGAAAACCACTTCACTCAGGTGACCAGGCAGATCCTACTGACAGCCACGGATTTCATGGTGAAGGAGATGTTGTTGTCCACCAGAACTCTCGGGTTAGACGAAGAAGAGCGATGTCCCCAAGGTGATTGCTTCCTTCTCGGCTCTGTAGCCCCCACCACCAATCACACCAGTCCTCGTTTAGGTGTATGTTAAAGATCCCGCGGCACTATTCGAAAAGAGAAAACAGTTTCTCTTTCCTCGTGTCCTGGCCGACAAACCCCCAAATAACATTGGTCATTCACTCCACGTCTGTGTGTATGTGTGGGACGCTGCTGTGCATAATTGTCTGCTGCGTTTCGCCCACAAAATATACACTTTACAGTAAATCCTGTGAAACGCTTTGAGACATCTCATTGACGTGATAAGGCGCTATATCAAATGTCTTTCCAGTCTCCACTTGAAGCCTTCATTAATGTTGCCAGGGTCAGAAGAGATTGTGTATTAGCAATCCCCCCCCGCCACACCCCGTTTCTGTTATATCTCCTCCTTCCCTGTAATAATTCTGCAGCGTGTGTTTGTAACTCTTCCCAACTCCTCTTACAGGGAACTTGAAAGACCTTCTAGTCTGGTGAGTGACCGAGCAGTGGGTTTTGGTGCTTGTCTGATCTATAGACTACAACTGTTTGTCCAATTGGTTTGATGTCTTATGGTTTGTTCAATATAAAAATTAAACATGGATTCCCTTCCTCGCCCCCTCCCTGCATGTGGCTGCCAGGATGGTGGAAGGCAAACTGGATGGACCTTGGTGTTGTTGTTTTTTTGTCCACCGTTGCCTCTGTTCCCATATTCCTGCTCTGTAGGTGGGTTCATGGAATTCTCAGTTTGGTTTGGATACTCTTATGCATGGTGATGGGTTTCCGTGTGTGTCAGACACCCGGCTGGCCAAAATAAATGTTCCTATTGGGGTGAATCATTTCTGAACCTTCTGCTACGCACACAGGGGCCTTCGACACAACCTGACCTGGAGTTTCCAAGCCGTAACATTAGACCTTCTTCAAAACTATCGCGACCCGTCTCCCACCCAACCGCAGGGCACTGAGGAGGAATGTCCGGCTTCTCGAGTTCTTCCAGAATTTCCTGATGTCCCGGACAACTGCAGCCACTTCCTCTTGGTTTGGCTCAATGGGACGTTTTGCCACCAGGAATCGCAGCAGAGTCACCCCTCGTTCTGGCTCTCACTGCTCTGTGGGCTGTTGTCGGCCTTGCCTCCCGCTCAGACGGTTCCTCTCCTCGATCAGGCCTGCACCGGAATGAGGTCCCTCTATGCCTCCATGTCCGAGATATTAACCGCCTACGTTAATGACTGTGAAGTCACGAAGACGAGCTCCAGGAGTCATTCCTCATTGACCGACAACGAGGATTTCCGTGTGCTCTGCTCCTACAACAAGTGGGACTCGGTTGATTCCGTCGACTCCAACTTACTGTGGTTCTGCAGGATGTACGATCAGGACAGCTTCAAGGAGATTGTCTGCACCAACAAGGAGTTGGTAGGGAATCTGTCGAGAGACCCAGATCATCTCTGGCTCTATGACTTTTGTGCCAGTAGTTTAGAGGTGAGAATAGATCCCAAGTTAATTCTGGCGACAGTGAGCGGACCAACAGACATCCTTGTGTCTCCGGTTGACAGAGAGGAGAGGAGCGAGGACATATTGACTGGTTTTACTGTCTCTCCAACTGATGGACAAAAGGTGAGTGAGGCCATGCTGACTGAGTCTCCAACCAGTGCAGTGGATCTCGCCCTCAATGTGGACAATCACTGTCAATACGGCGAGTGGACGGACCTCTCCGCTATAGATAACAACACGGTTGTTTTCTGTGTCGAGTACGATGGCCAGAATTTTGTGCGTGTGATCTGTGGCCAGCCCTCGGTGCTCGGTGAGTTACTGTTGGACCCGGCCAAATCCTGGCTGGCTGAGGTTTGTGAGGGCCAGTCTGACCTGGGCCAGGCGACCCTGCAACTGGGCTTGCTGTGTACCTACAGCGTGTGGAAGCAGATGCCGGTGGATCCGTCCATCATCGCCCTGTGTTGGGCCGAAGACGGGGGGAACTTCACTCGCTCTGTCTGCTACGATGAGGTCCTTGTGGCCAAACTGAAGCAGGAGCCTGACAATGTCTGGTTATCCTCTGTGTGTGTCACCAGGAAGAAGTCAGACACTCATGAGACTCTGGGTCTGAACAGGACCAGGTGTGAGTACGGGCAGTGGACAGATCTTCTGTCTCTCAGCTCCAACATTGTCATGTTCTGCAGTCAGAATGACCAAGATGTTTTCACCCAGGTCATCTGCACCAATGAATCCCTGGTAGATACTCTGATGGGAAACAGGAATAACTCCTGGCTGCTTGGCTTTTGTTCCAATGGGACAACTCCTATCCTGGTCTCCACTTTGAGCCCAAGTCAAGCTCTTCCCAGCATCGACCCGACCCCTGGAGAGCAGCCACCACCCGGCAACAACTCCGTGCTCTGCAATTACACAAAGTGGACAGACCTCTCGTCCATTCATTACTCGATCATCATCTTGTGCCTCAACGAGGACGCCCAACTCTTCGACAGCGCCATCTGCAACAACTCCACGGCCCTCCATGAGCTGCTGAAGAACCCGTACAATTTCTGGCTGGTTGGGGTGTGTGGGTACCAGCCCCTGCTTGAGGACAACACCACCAACACCAACAGCAGCGGTGATGACATGAACGACCTCTGTCTTTACGGTGCCTGCGGTGACCAGGGGGACATTCAACTCAGCGACATGTTGGCGTTCATTTACAACATCTGCAGGTACGAGGAGTGGGAGGTCTCCTCAGCAGCCGACACCCTCGGCCTGATATTCTGCAGTCAGTATGATCAGGCCAACTTCACTAGAGCCGTGTGTGAGAACGTAACTCTCAAGTCCGCCTTGTTGAGCGATCAGGAGAATTCCTGGCTCTCCGGCTACTGCTCGGCCTCGAGAGATGGTGGTATCAACCTAGGGGCCACCTGCCTCTACGCCGATTGGGAGATGGAGAGAGTGGACCCCACTACCGTGGCCCTCTGTGTGGATTACGACCGGAGCAACTTCTACACCTCGGTCTGCAGAGATCCAGCTGTGCTGGGCGTGCTGAGCAGAGATCCCGAGAACAGCTGGGTCGAGGCAGAGTGTCTTTCCATGATGGAGTCTAACAGGTCCAAGGAACCCAACCTCTGCCCAATACAGGAACTCATTTGGCAGCTGGGTTGGACCTGTGGCCTGGGCATGTCAGGGGAATGTCTGCACATGGGCTTTGAGCTCGGAGACATTCCTTCCCTGATCATCTGCGGTTTGGAAAGCTCGGGGCTGACACTGCACCGTCCAGCGGTCGAGTATTTGACGGAGGTACTCACGGAAGCGATCGATAAGGTCACACTGGTCCTGTTGGCCTTGGGAGATGGTAGTCCAGCATTCCCTCAGGTCTTCAGTAAAGCCAGGACAGTGGTGGCGCAAGCAGTGATCGAGTACGCGCAGGGCCAGAACATTAACGATGCACGTCACAAGGAATTGTTGCAGTGTTTTGGGGTAAGTTATAGAAATGTGAACCTTTAACCTCTGCTATTTTTATTTGGCGTAAAACAAAAATCGCCCTTTTTATTAATCAGACTTTCCCCTTCTCTTTCTCCATAAACCGTTTCGTATTTTTACGATATAGGACGTTGCTGTGCGCAAATTGGGTTCCGCGTTTGCCTGCAAGATACACAGTCACTGCACTTTACTTCGTCTAATCGAACGACCAATCGGTCTTTCAATCAGTTCTATTTTGTGAAGCTCTTTGAGATGGTTATTTTATGTGAAGCGAGCTGTTGCTGTGGATATGTGTGTTTGTGTATCGCTTCCCACAAATCCGACCCGGTTAATGTTATTTTGATGTTTATCACATCTGTCTTTTCTTTGTGTGTTTCCGCAGTCCGTCCTGTTGGAATTGGTACAGTTGGGTGCAGGGCCAACAGCTGAAGGCCTGGATCTAGTGAAGGTATTGTAGAGACACGCAGCCCTTCACACCTCAATGCTGCACTTATTTTGCTCTTAGCAGCTTTGGCAGACATTAAAGCAAAATTCACCCCATCAGGACCCAGCGTGTCAGCCTAGCTCAGTTGGTAGCACAATCACCTCTCAGTCAGAAGGTTGTGGGTTCAAGCCCTACGTCAGGACTTTGAGCTCACACTCCTGTGCAGTGCTGGGGGTCTACTGCAGTTTCAAAGGTGGCGCCTTTCGGATGAGGCATTAATATTGAGATCCTGCAACCGTTAGAACGACCCCATGCCACCATTTGAAAAGAGAAGGAAGTTTCTCTTTCCTGGTGTCCTGGCCAACAAGCCCCCAGATAAAATTGGTCATTCTCTTCAACGCTGTCTGTGGGAAGTTGACGTGCATATACATTGGCTGCTACCCTCACCTCCAAATTACGCAGTCACTACGCTTCACAGCGAATCCTGTGGAGTGTTTTGAGATGTTTCGATGAACTGATAAGACTCTGTATCGGATTCAAGGATTATGATAAATATGAAATAAGATGTGCAGTACTTAATGAGTGCGACTTTAACCTGGATTTCACTCTGTGGCATCCGTCCACACACTAATCGGGCTCATCATCATACATTATCTCACTCTCCCTCCTCCCTATAGGAATACCTGAGACTCTCTGAACAGGACCTCCGAGCTCTACTGCTAACAATGGATATCCAGACCGCAAACCAACTCTTGAGGCTGTTGAACACAAACTGGGATCATTTGCAGGTACGGAACGGTCTGGTGTCACTTACAAGATAGCTTCCAACCTGCCAACATCTCTGTACTCGAGCACCGTTCTTAAAGCAACATGTCTGTTGGGGATGCGTTTGAAAAGCTCGGCACCTAGTACAACTTCTTAAAGCCTATTACCAATCTATCCACTCCCTCTGCTCTGCGGGCACTGGCATGCTCCACATCCCCCTGCGCTGCCTGCTCTACTATCGGCATTCAGGTTGGGCCCCCACCCTCTGGAACTCCATCCCGGAGTCCCTCCACCTCGCACACCCCTTGCCTCCGTCTCGAGAAACTTCCTTTTCGACCGTGCCTTCGGTCGTCCTCTCTGATCCCAACCCCCAGCTCAGGTGCAAACCCCTCATTGTCCAGTACCTTGGGACACCCTTTGCAAAGTGAAAGGAGTCGTACAAATGCAATTGGTTGTTGTTGTTGTTGTGTGCAATTTCTCTCTGGAGCCTCTCAGTTCTGACAATGCTCAGGGATTTTAATTTCAGATTCCGGATGGTCCCGCGAGCGTCCTGGCCTCTGTCTTCCTCAAGACGTTCCTCGTTGCTGACTTTAGGATCTTCCCAGAGCTCGTTCACTTCCTGCCTCTCCTGACAGATTCCGACATCCTGGCTTTTCCGCAGTCCCTGGACACGGAGCAAGTGTAGGTCTCGTTTCCTCAGCACTGGAGAGTCAGGGATTTAACGATTCAAGAGGCTGAGTGGCTTTAATGGGAGTATGGGGAGCGCTTGTATTCTGGAAGTCAATTGCCATGCAATTTTCAGATTTGTTTGGTGGTCAGCCAGGTGTCTGACACGTGCGGAAACTCATCACCAAACCAAACTGAGAATTCCATGCATCCCATCCATGCGTGGAAATCCCAGAGACAGATTGTTGGAATGGAATGGGCTCTCTGTCTCTCTCTCTCCCTCTCTTTCTGGAGGGACGCACCCCGCTTACCTAATTCCGGAAAGTATTAGGCGCAGGTTGGCAAGAGCCAAGGCTTGGGGGGAGCCCAGAGTGTGCGTTGGGGTAACTGCTGGAGTCTAATCGGCTAAAACCACACGGCTTTGCCATTGATTATTTTTCAGGCTAACAATAATTAATCAGAACTTTGGGATGTTGCGTGATGCCCAGAGGGGAGCCTTTGCCCTGTGGACAGTGAGCTTTGGGAATAGCAGGGATGTCACAGCCTGGACTCCAGCATTCCTCCAGCGAGTTGGCAACATCCTGGCGTACCTACCGTTTGAAATCTTCCAGCAGCTTTCTCCTCAGCAGGTAAACTACCCATAACAGACAGGGCACTGGTAAAGGTAGTGTTTGTCCCCTCTGTCTAATGGAGTAGCAAATCTTGCTACTATATACTTTGTGCAACTGACCAGTCCTTTGGTGTGAACCTGAGCGCGGGCATGTTACTTAGCATTGTCAGCCAATGTTACTTAGCCGTCCTTTCGTTCCCTCTTTATAAGGTCCCTCTTTATTCCCTCCACCTATTCCCCTCCGTTGCCTCCTTCAAGGCCCATCTCAAGACCTTCCTCTTTAGCCGTGTCTTTGGTCACCCTCCTACCCCCACTCCCTTGGCCCTCCACCTCTCTTGACTCCAGCCCGCAACTTGGTTGCAAATCCTTCACTGTGCAGTGGCAGAGAGATTTTGTACCCTTAATTTACCTTACTGACACCTAGGAGCTGAGTGTGAGGCGTGAGCTGGAAGGGGAGCGACTGAACTGTTTGCGTTGACAGCGTTTTCCAACGAGAACAGGAGCTGACGTCTCCTTCCTCTTGTCTTTCAGCTGCTGGCTGAGGTGGATGTGCTGGTAAATAACAGTTTAAGTGAGATACAGGAGACTCACATCATTAAGAGCATCCTGGACCAGGAACAACATCTCAATGTTTCAGACTTTCAGAGGTGCGAGTCTCTGTGCTTCATGGCACTGTTGTTTTTTATTGTTGTTTATCTATCCCAGTAGGAGTCCGGTAGCGTAGTGGTTAGAGCACTCGCCTCGGAAGAGCACAGGGTGAAACCTTAGGCAAATTTCGTTACACCAGACACACGCCTCTGTTTACCCAGCAGTAAGTAGGAACCCGGTCAATCCACATTAAAATATATTCTGTGAAGCCCTTTGAGAGGTCACAACGATGTGATAAGGGGGTATCACAGCAGAAGGTGGTCGAGGACAGGACACTTTGACTCACGTTAATAAACTTTTCAATGACGTAATGGGAAGATGGGAGGGTGGATATTCTGTAAAGATTAGATCAAATGAGCTGAAGGGACCTTTCACCCGAACCCTCTCTTGTGATCTCTCTCTCACTGGCTGCCGATGGCCGTTCAGACTGGAGCGGTTGGTTTGCTTTGCCAGCAGCCGGGACCTGGTTGCCTACAAGCGAGATCCACAGGTCTTTGAGGTCATCAAGAAGCAGCTACAGCTGTGCCTGGTGGATGGGACGTTTGTCCCCAACGGATTAGTGAGTTACTTTTTTTTTACTGGTTGGTGGGACGGACGTTCACAGTAGTCGCTCGGTCAAGCTCCTCACGGAGGGTGGGGGAGCGAATGTTGAGCTGAGCTGAATGTCGTGCTGTCCTGGGCGGGGAGAGGAGGTGCTTTGTCGTAAATATGAGATGTTAAACCGAGGTCCCATCTGCGCCTGTTCAGATGGACATTAAAGAAACTGCCCCACGACGCTCTTTGACAAGAGAAAGTTGTTAGTCGATTGGCGGATCGCTTTCCGGGGGTAATAATCCCTTCACACCCCAAAACAATTGTTCACTCAAACCACGACTGTTTGTGGGCCACAGCTGTCCGCAATTGGCTGCCGCGTTTTGCCCACAAAATGCACAGTCACTACACTTCGCGGTATAACCTGTGAAGCGCTTAGAGACGTCTCAATGACGTGGTGAGGCGCTGTATCAAATGCAAAGATTATCGTTACGGAGGAACCAGTGGAACACCACTCATGGCCGTCTCTCCTTCACACACAGTTGGCAGAGTTTTCGCTCGGCGCGTCCAACATCAGTAACGTGGAGGCTTTGAGCTCCCAGCAGCTGTCCAGCCTGGCTGGCCTCCTGCCTGCTCTGGGGCTGACCTTCATTCAGAAGCTTCGCCCCACACAGGTCCTGTCCCTCCTCCCCAGCCTCGGCACAGTCACTGTCTCTCCGCTCCAGGTAAGGCCCCCCTTCTCTCTTCATTTTTCAACGTTTCAGCGACGTACAGGGTGTTCACAAAGTCCTGTTACCCCCCTCCCACAGGTGTGTGTTTTTTTTTCTACAATGCGCTCGCCGACCAACAACTGAAACGTGGAAGAATGATGATAATTGTATTTAGAAGTACTTGATTGTATTCAGAACAAGTGTTTAACTGCGTTGCCGACTGACCAAAAATATCTGTGACGTCCCTAAGGCTCCAATGGGCTCCCCACTGCCTTCCCTCATGTTGTGACAACCAGATCTGCACACAGCGACCCACTGTATCTCAATCCAGCACAGCACAGCTTGCGGACGAAGTGTGGGCTGATCCATTGCAAGTCCCTCTCCTAATATTTGCTGTGTTTATTTCAGGCCAGGGCCATCGTCGACAAGATACTTCCAAATGTAAGTGTTTCTTTCCTCCAAATCGCCAAGTGTCAAGCTCTCTGAGACGCTACCCTGCATGAGGGCTGCTATATAAATGCAAGTTGTTGTTGGTGTTGTTGTTGTCTCGTGCAGGTGACGGGGGAAATCCTGGGTGGCCTGGGCTCTGCGGTGGTGGGACTGAGCCCAGCGTTCCTGCGAGTCTCCCCGTTGGAGCTATTGGAGCCAGCCTTTCCCAGCATCGCAAGGCACAGCAGTGCCCTGAGCTCTGTGCAGAAGGCAGTCATTGTCAACAAACTCTGGGTCAGTATCCTGACTTTCTGCACCTCCATTTCACTATCGCCAGACTCGACTCCGCTAACTCCCTGCTTGTCGGTCTTCCCAACTCTTCCCTCCGCAGTGGAGTCCTGTAGCTCAGTGGTTAGAGCACTCGCTTTGCAAGTGAGAGACCTGAGTTCAATTCCAGGCAGAGGGCCAAACCTTGGGCAAGTTTCCTTACTCCACACAGAGCCTAATAATAATCCCTCCAAAACCAAAAACAATAATAAATTGGTCATTTTCAATCTACGATTGTTTGTGGGACATTGTTGTGCGCAATTGGCTGCCGCGTTCGCCCACAAATATACAGTCAATTCACTTTACAGTATATTCTGTGAAGCGCTTTGGGACGTCCTCCCGACGTGAAAAGCGCTATATCAAATGCAAGGATTATTATTATTATAAACCGCAGGTTATTCGGAACTCTGCAGCTCGTATCCTCTCCCGCACCAGGCTCCGTGACCCTGTCACCCCCATTCTCACCTGGCTCCACTGGCATGGCCATCCCCCACAGGATCGAGTTCAAAATCCTCGCTCCCCCTGCCCTCCACCCCACCTGATCCAACCCCCAACTCGGGTGCACACCCTTGACTGTCCAGCGCTTCGGGACGTCCTCCCAAGGTGAAAGGCACCTTGTTCTTTTGGATTTCGCCCTTCAAGAGGCGTGCGGGAAGAGTGAGGAGTTTGTTTCCTTAACAATGGCCTCGGTACGTGAATAATGGATAAGACCGGGTGGGGTGTGGTGGGGGTGGGGGTGTAGGTGCGTGTGTGAAGGAATTTTCTGGTGTGAAGTTTCAGGACTAGGAAAGATATCCGAGACTTGGAAGAGGTGAGTGATGGGAAGGAAGTGGTTACATTATTCCAGCACCTTTGTCTGGACCTGACCCAAGCAAGTTCGGGTTTAAAAGCGGTAATGCGAGCCCTCGGAAGAGCCTCAGATTATCCAAGGTTAGCAACACGCAGAGGGATTGTTTGTGTAACTCAACCGCACAAATCATATCCTCCCCCCTCCCAAGCAATCAGTCTCCTCGCTCACTTTGCTAATTGCAGTAGCCGGTGTAATAATGTTAGCCTTCCTTATAATTAGTGTACACTCACCCCAACCTCACCTTTATCTGTCAGATAATCAGTTTGGCGCAATAATAATTATCATAAATAATAATAATCGTTTCATTTGATATAGTGCCTTAACACAACTTTGAGACGCCTCAAAGCGCTTCCCAGAATATACTGTAAAGTGGATTGACTGTGTATTTTGTGGGAGAAATACAGCAGTCAATTGAGTGACCACCGTTTTTTTTATTTTGGAGGGATAATTTCATGTCGGAAGGACATCCCAAAGTGCCTCACAGGATTTACTGCGTATTTTCTAGGCAAATGCACAATACTGCATAGACCACAGAGAGGTGTGTAAAATGAACGAAAGATTTATTTTGTAACCGACGTGAAGCTTTTTTCTAAAGGAATCCGAGGACGTGAAGTGGCTCACAGCTCTGCCTCCACTGATAAAGCATGTTCCTCTGATATCCATCAGATCAAAGATCACCACTCTGTTATCCAACATCACTGACCTGAGCCAAACCAAGTGGAATGTGCAGCAGGTAATGGGGTCCAGATTGTCATGTTATTAACTAGATTAACTAGTCAGCAACTCTGACAAGACAGTGCTCTCTCTCTCTCCATCTCCCCCCACCCCAGTACAGCACTGGAGCATAGTGTCAGCCTGGGTCGTGAGCTCTCAAGTCTTAGTGTAGGGTTTCAACCCACAGACTTCTGGCTTGGAGGTGTGAGTGTGAACTGACTGAGCCAAAGCGTCACTTGATTCAAGGGAAGCTTGGAAATAATAAACCATCTCTCTCTCTCTCTCTCTCATTCCTTCTCTCGTTTCAGGCACAGATGCTGTTCGAGAATGTTTTGGAAGCAAATAATCACAACATGACCGCCGACTTCTTCATGTAAGTTACTTTTCTTTGGCGTATCCTCAGCAGTGACAGTGAGCGACGGTTGAAGCCACGGAGTGAGTGCACGCCTGCCGAAATTACTGAGGGTTAAAACATGTAACAGCTGGAACAGGGTTACCTTGCGTGGTTATGAACACGATTGAGGAGTCCCGGAGCGTAGTGGTTAGAGCCCTCGCCTCTCAAGCGAGTGGACCCGGGTTCAATTCCCAGCAGGGCGAAACCTTGGGCGAGTTTCCTTACTCCACACACACGCCTCTGTTTACCTGACAGTAAGTAGGACCCCGGTTGTTAGTCGATTGGCAAATCACTTTCCGCGGGGGGTGGGGGGGGGGGTCATAATCCCTCCCAAAATTCATTACAAAACTGATCGCTCAATCCACGGCTGTTTGTGGGAGGGACGCTGCTGTGCGCAATTGGCTGCCGAGTTTCGCGCACAAAATACACAGTCACTCCGCTTTACAGTAAATCCTGTGAGGCGCTTTGAGACGTCTCAACGACGTGATAAGGCGCTGTATCAAATGCAAGGATCGTTATTACTAATTGACGATTGGGACAGGGCTTCCAGGAAAGGTGCTCAGGGCTGGGACTCCGGGATTCAGTTAAAAAAAATCAGCTTTTCCTCGGATTCCTGTAACGTGCTGCCCTCCTCTGGGAAGGCGTGTGCACATGACCTCCCTGTCTGTACACCGGGGTGAAAATTCGTAGAATTGTGTGGTGGAGAGAGAAGGGATCCACACAGCAAAGGCTTCACCACACGAGCTGGGAGTAGCGGAGGGCAGGGCTGTTAATGACCTGTGTTTGTGTGGCCGTGGCTGTAGTTCTTTGGGTTCCGTGGCCCGAGGTGTGCACTGTCCGACGCTGAGAGGACTGACGACGCCTGACTCTCTCCTGAAGCTTCTCAGCTTCTTTCGGGATCTTCCGGTTGAATTGCACACCTCCCTGGTAAGTCCTGAGCCCCTCCGCCTCGGTCAATGAATCCCCCTCTCACTCCCTCCACTCCCCCCCACCCTCTCCTCACCGACCTTCTCACCAGCCAACCATCCCACAAACATAGGAACATTGAAACATAGGAAAAGGAAGAGGCCAATCAGCCCTTCGAGCCAGTTCAGCCATTCTATAAGATCATAGCTGATCTGTATCTCAACTCCAATGACCTGCCTGTGTTCCATATTCCTTGATTCCCCCACCGACATCCTAAAAGAAGCCTCGACAGATTTGGAGCCAATTTACTTTGTGACCGTCTCTTCCCAGAAAAAGTGTATCCTGGAAAGGTTGGATCATGTCAACATCTCTGTGGAGACTGTGGCCAGCATGGGACCCCAACTGCTATTTGACCTTCAGTAAGTGACTGCACACAACAGGCTATGAATGGGCATGTCTGTTAGTGGAGTGAGGTGTGTGATGGGGAAAGAAGATCGAGGTCGGCGCTGAGTGTATCGACAACAACACCTTGCATTTATATAAGGCGCTGCACCTCGCAGATTAGCGTCCCAGAATGCTTGACATTGGCGTAGTCTGACACCGAGCGAAGGGGGAGGGAGGAGGCGACCGTAGGAACGGTCAAAGAGGAAGGTCTTCAGGCGCGACATGAAGATGGAGAAGTAGGGGCCAAGGCGGGGGGATTGAGTGAGAGAGTTCCAGAGTATCTGGGCGTCATGGTTGAAAGCGTGGCCACTTATGATGGAGCGGAGGGTACGGAGGGCATGCAGGAGGCCGGAGCCAGCCAAGCAGAGGCAGCAGGTAGTGGGTTGGGGAGTAAGCAGGTGGGAGAGGTCGGGAGGGAGGTGCCAGGGCATGAAGGGATTGATGACGAGTGTGAGGATCTTGACATCGATAGGGAGCAAGTGGGACTGGCTAGGACTGATGTGATGGGGGTATGGAGTATAGTGCGGGTGAGTATGTAAGTATCAGACATTTCAGGAAGGTTGTGTTTTTGTAGGCTGGGAGATATTCGGCAATTCTCCAGGGATATGATGCAGAATCTGGTCCAAATCCTGGCACGAAATCCAATCCCTTTCCTGAGGATCCCCAGAGTGAAGCAGAGCCTCCTGATGGACCGGGTTGTGGAGGAGCTGGTGAGAAAACATTTAGGCTCTGTAAGCCTCTGAAGTGTGTGTGTGTGTGCGTGCAACCAGGCTGTGCCAACACTGGATGTCAATTGGAATCATCTATAACCTGGAGCTAAAAATCTGGATCTAAGTCTACACTACACACAGTCACTGTACTTTACAATGACATCTGTGAAGTGCTTTTCAGACGTCCTACTGACATGAAACTCTGTATTAAATACAAGGATTCTTATTATTATTACTATTCAGTAAACTCCTGATAACTCAACCCTGGCGTAAATTGGTACTACCGCTTAACTCATCATGATGTCAAAATCACAGCTACATTTATTTATATTTATGTATTTATCCATATTATGCCTAACTCTCCACTCCTGATAACTCATCACCGGGTAGGGATTCTTTCCCCTTGGAGCGATGAGTTATCAGGAGTTTACTATAAATCTCGATTTAAAACGGGATTTTTTTTGAATTAAAAAAACTTCCTATTGAACCTCTTATTTGCTGGTCAATTTCACATCAATTTCACGTCTGCTCAGAATCTATACACCGGGGAGTTTTCCGAAGCGGAGCTGGATTTGCTGGGAGAGGCGTCCGTATTCGTGCCAGATGAGATTTTCATGAACGTCTCCCGGTTGGACCTGAAGACGAACCTGTGGAAAGTCAGAGGTTACTGCTTCGGCGATGAAAAGCAAAGCCTCTTGGGATTCATGCTAACGGAGAACGCCATGTTTGGGTGCGTGAAACTGGGCGGGATTCCTTCTTTTCACACAAAGACACATAGTGGAGATCTGGAACTCTCCCTCCCTCTCCCAAAAGGCTGAGGGTACTGGATCAATTGGAAATTTTTAAGACCGAGTTGGATAGACGTTTGTTAGGTCAGAGTGTCAAGGGATATGGAGCAAAGGCAGGTAAACGGAGTTGGGGGACAGATCAGCCATGATCTATTCAGGCTCGAGGGGCTGAATGGCCTCCTCCTGTTTCTATGTTCCTATGATCTCTGGTGTTCATGGTTTCATCTCCACCATCACACCCCCACACCCACCCCACAAGCAAATCTTCCTGAAGACTGATGAGGAAGGTTTAACACAAACCAGTGAAATAAAATGGCTTGAATTGAAGTTCTCTGTGATATTGCAATTATTATTCTACTATTTATTATTATATTAAAAATATTATTGTTTTATTTTCTCCAGCGACTCCTCCAACTGGACATCTCTCACCTTGGATAAGTTAGACAGGCTGATCTTCTTCCTTTCCACTGAAGACATAATGAAGCTTCCTCAGGTACAAGCTGCTGGAGCCAAGAGCGAGTTCCTATCACAAATGCCCTCAAATGTCGCTGTTTGAAAACTTTGTGACGTCCGTTGATTTGATTTTTTTTTTCTTGTGCTCTGATCAATTTTTACTGCATGTGCTGAGTGTTATTGGTGCTGTCCCATTGACAAGAGAAAGAGAGTTCACACAGAAGGTTACTCAGGTTTTACGTGTAACTCTATGTAACCACTCCCGAAGCGTAGTGGTTAGTAAGCAAATGGACCTGGGTTCGATTCCCGCACGGGATGAAACCTAGGCAAGTTTCCTTACTCCCCACTCCTCTAAGTAGGTACCCAGTTGTTGGTCAATTGGTGGATCGCTTTCCAGGGATAATAATCCCCAAATATTACAGTAAAATCCTGTGAAGCGCTTTCAGACGTCTCGACAGTGTGATAAGGCACTGCATCAAATGCAAGGATTATTGTCATAGACACTCCGGGTTAGGAGTGGGAGAAGGCCGGGAATAAACGCCAGCCTTTTCCTGGCTTCTTTGTGGTCTTCAGGAGATCCTGATTCTGGAGAAGCTCGAGACGCTGTTTCACAGCCAGCAGCGCTGGGCGGAGAGCCAGCTGGGAGCCGCCTGCCTGGACAACATGGAGCAAGTCACGCTGGATGAGCTGTTTGTAAAACAGCAGATATTACTGCAGAGGGCCGTCGGAATCCTGGATACTCAGCAGCAACGGAGGACATCAGGAAGGAGCCTCATCCTGTCTGATAAAACCTTAGCTGGCTCAGCTGGTAACTCTCTTGCCTTTAGATCAGAGCGTTCGAGAACTCTAGCTCACAGTCCAGGCTGACGCCCCAGCGCAGTGCTGCGGGGCGAGGGGTGGGGGGTTGGGGGAGTCCCCCTCCCATTGTCAGAAGTGCTGTCCTTCAGATGAGACGTTAAATTGACTTCTTCGGGTGGATGATAAAAAGAAGGGAGTTTCTCTGGTTGTGACTGACCATCGATCCTTCTGGGAATGGGATTAGAGGAGAGCGCTCTCGTGGGGCAGCAATCATCAGCGCAGACACAATGGGTGGGGGGAAAGAGGAGGGGAATGGAATTAGATCTGAGAGCTCCAATGGCGGGGGAGGGAGCATCAACATTGACACGATGGGCTGAATGGCCTCTTGCTCGCTGTAACAATCTGTGATTCTGTTTTAGCTCCGACCTGCAACTCAGTCAGGAACACTTTCCCCTCCGCGTGGACCGTGTCTCTGTTGATCCTCATGTCTGACGACGAGTTCACAAACTGCTTGGAGTTGATCGGCCAGGACCCCCACTTTGGCTCGTTTGAACTGTACTCGCTTCTGGAAAGGGTTAAAGAGGTAATTGTAGGGGTAGCTAATGCGCTGAGTGTGTGTGTGTGTGTTTCTCACGTGATATTAGACTGTAAAGGGTGAGGGGGACAAGAACAACAAATGACATTTACACAGCGCCTTTCACAAAACCGGTTTGTTGCTGATTCCGTGCCGATCGGCTGTGCTGGGAAGGCCAGGCGCTGACACACGCTCTCCTCGTTCCTGGTCAGATTCACGGCTCTGCGGCTGAGCTGCAGCCCTCAGTGATCGGGCAGTTGGGGCGGGTGGCCACCAGCCTGACGGAGGAGGAGCTGGCGCAGCTGGATTTGTCCGACCTGATGGCGGTGATGGCTCTGGGCAGCGTCTGGGAGTGGAGCGACAGGCAGGTGAGGCAGTCGTACACTAATAATACTATTCATTATTACTATTGTATTAACAAAAATAATCCTGGCATCATGCCAGGAGGTCATTTCAAAGCACAAGGGATACCAAGGGATGTGGGGCAAAGGCGGGTATTTGGAGTTGAGGTGCAGATCAGCCATGATCTAATAGAATGGCAAAACTGGCTCGAGGGGCTGAATGCCCTCCTCTTGTTCCTATTCCTACGCTTCTATTTTCACAGGATTGGTGTGAATATAACAAAAGTATAATAACTAACCAACAAAGAATTTGGTCACTCAATCCATGACAGTTTGTGGGACGCTGCTGTGTGCAATTGGCTGCCTTGTTTCGCCCACAAAATACACTTTACAGTGTATTCTGTAAAGCGCTTTGAGACCTCTCAACGACTTGGTAAGGCGCTGAATCAAATGCAAGGATGATTATTATTAAAACAATAATTCAGCGCTGACTGACGATGGCTGTCCTGTCTGATTGCAGCTCAGTGTCCTGGTCACCACCTTCCTGAGGGTGAGCAGGTCCGCAGTAGCCGAGTTGGATTCTGTCAGCCTCGTGGCTTTGGGTCACCTCATCTGTGGCATTGACCCTGAGGATCTCGCTTTGATCGACCCACTGCAGCTCAGGTACGTCATGTAAGACGGGAAACCCACTCCTGCAGGTCAGTTGGGGAAGCCCCTGCTCAGTCGATGTAAGCCTTTCGCTTTTATCAAACGTTAAATACATTTTTTGAATTAATTTCTCCTATTTTTTCCCCTCCCTCGATGTCCTTCCCCCTCCTCCCAGTGACGCGGTGCTGTGGATTGGTAAACTGAGCTTGAGCTGCAGTGAGGCTCAGCTGGAATGTCTGGCCAGGCTCCTGACTCAGCCCCAAGCCTTTGGAGAGGTCAGCTGGTGGGGAGAGGGGGAGTTCACCGAAATTGGCTCGATTGCAGGTAGGTTTTGATGTCTCTCTGTCTGGTGGCTGGACCCCCTTTGCCTTTACAAATCCCTCCAAGGGAAGAGCATTGGAGAGTAAGCGCTGAAACGAGGGAATGAGCTGCAAACAGTGAGATAAGCCTGGGCTCTTCAGCCTTGTAAAGAGACGTCTCTGAGCAGATCTTATGGAGGTGTATAAGTGAGAGAAATAAACCCAGGACAATGGTATCAGGTACACCAAAGGCAGTAGGACAAGAGGGCACAGGTTCATGGGGTGCAAAGGGCGACTTTAGCACAGATGCCGGGAAGTGTTTAATTACACAGAGGGACAATCAGTGATTAGATCAAGATGGGTGGCTGAAGCCAGGACAATGCGGTTCAATTGTGAAACGGCTTGACACTGAAGTGGGAAGACGGTCAAGTGGATCGAGTGGAAGGAAGAGACCAAATGGGCTGAAGAAGCTTGTTAGTTCATCCGTTCTTTTGCTCATTCGATTTCCTGTCTTATTCTCTCGCTTTCCCTCTATCGCTCGCTGGTCTGCAAAGCTGGTCTGCCTGACATTGTGCTGTCGGCTCTGGTGAAAGAACAAATTGAAGGGCTCACCACTGTTGCCATAGCTGCAATCCCACCGAAGAAGTTTGCTGTAAGTTCTGCACGTTGACGTCACATGCTCACAGCCATCCACCGCATTCTCAAAGCCTTCGTAAAATGTACCTCACCGACTGAGCTTTTGGTCAGCTCCAATCTCACTTTTCCTGCTCTGTGCTTCATAACTATATCATTATAGTGCATTAGATGCAACATGGAGTCCTCCATTTGCCCTCCGTTCCATCATCAGTGGCCGCACTTTCAGCCACTACGCCCCAAAACTCTGGAACACTCTCCCTCAATCCCTCCACCGTGCCCCCTCTTTCCCCATTTCAGGTCCTCATCCCCTCTCTCTGCTTTAAACTTATTTATCTGCCAATTGTGTCTGTATTACTGTTAACATACCTGCTCGGTGTTGAGTGTATGTAGCTTTTAAAGCTAATGACAGTAACTTGTAATTCATTTGAAGAGACGTTTAGAGAGATTAACCGTCTCCCTGTAATATATTGCTCCACGTTCTCACTCTCTCTTTGTATTGCATAGCTCTATGCTCTTTCTCTTGCTGTGTCTCACTGTCTTGCTCATTCTTTTAAGTGAATTGTGTTTCCCTTCCTGTGTCAGGTGGCGCTCAGTCCCAGTCAGATTCGGATGTTCAGCTATGAACAGGGAGCGGCTGTGACCAACGAACAATACAACAATCTCAATTACCTACAGAAAAAGGCTCTCTCATTGGTCCTGACATCGTGGGACAAGGCAGCAATTGACATTAGCGGTAAAGATTCTCTCACTGATCTAGGTTATATATACACACATATATATACTTATATTTGGTACAGGAACATAGAATATACAGGAAGCCATTCGGCCGCTTGAGCCTGTTCCGTCATTCTGTTAGATCATGGCTGATCAATATCTCAACACCAATTTTTTTAAGTATTGTTCAATTAAATTACAAAACAAATCGATTGTGGGTTCAAGACCTGCATGGGGGGTGGGGGCGGGGGGGAGTGTTGCATTTCTGGAGGTGCTGTCCTTTGGATGGGACATTAAACTGAAATCCCATCTGGGGACATTATAGATCCCGTGGCGCTACTCAAAAAGAGGGGATATCCTGGTGTCCTGGCTGACAATCCCCTAAATAAAAGAATTGGCCTTTCACTTGACGACTGCTTGTGGAACGTTGCCGCGTTTGCCTACAAAACACACAGTCACTACACTTTACAGTAAATGCTGTGAAGCGCTTAGAGACGTCCTTCTGACATGAAAAGTGATATATCAAATGCAAGGATTAATAATATTTTATTGTTCCGCAATAGGAAATAAACAACTTCAGAATAAAGGTAAATGGTGGCGTTGGCTATATATATTGTCTTGTTATTAATCCACCGACTCTCTCTTCATTTATAGGACGATCTCCGGGAACAGCAATTTACGGGAGCCTCGTTGAAGTGTTAGTGTGTGTCCTCTGTAGTGTTTTACATATAAGAGAAGCAGCTAATCTGTAGTTAAACCCTTGTTGCGTTCCTTTACGAGTGCGCTGCCTAACTTTGTTCAATCATTTTAAGTGACTGATGATGTGAAATACTACTTCTGTGTTGAACTTCCAATGCAGACATTTTGTTCTTAAGACGCGTATTGCCAGTATATTCATCTGTTTCAGCCTTTGGCTGTTATTCCTGCTTTATCTCTCGTTTACTGAAATTGAGTGGTTCAATAAACAAACATTTTTTTGGGACTGATATCTTTCTGTCATCGTCTTGCTTGTGGTCCTGTCGTGGGTAATATTTTTAGATGCCGTCCTTCAGAGGAGAGGTTAAACAGAGGTCCTGTTTGTGCTCGTTCAGGTAGATTATGCGGCTCGAGCTCGAAAGGAGAAGTAATCCTTGCATTTGATACAGCGCTTTTCACGTCTTCTCGACGTCTCAAAGCGCTTCACAGAATACGCTGTAAGGTGAATTGACCGTATATTTGTGGGCGAAGGGAGTTTCCCTCTCCCAGGCTCCTGGCCGATCTTCTTCCAGATAAAAATTCATCATTCACTTCGTGGCTGTTTGCGGGACATGGCTGTGTGTAAATCGACTGCCGCCTTCACCAACAAATACAGTCACTAGACTTCACATTAAAAGTCTGCAAAGCACTTAAGAGACATCCACCCGACGTGAGTCTGAATATCAAACGCAAAGATCATTATATTTTATCGGGAATATTTGAGCACGTTCTTAATTTCTGACGTTCCCTCGCTCTGATGACAGCAGGTGCACCTCTTGTGAAGGTCGATAAGATGGCGGACTCGAGCGCGCCAAGAGAGCCAGAGCGCTCCGGAGTATCACTACGTATCAAATGCAAGGTTCATCATCGTCATTGTCATTATTATTATTATTATTAGTAGTAGTAGTACGTGTCACCACAATGTATAACCGGAAGCGCCGTGGCCCGGCTCGGAGGGCGGGACGGCCCCTCCGCTGTTCGCCACGGTGGCACGTCAATCGCACACTGGGGACCGACACGAAGAAGGCGACCCCGGACCAGCGGGGGGTCGGGGGGGCTCTCCGGCAGCGCCGCTCGCAGCGTAGCTCCTCCTGCGGTGCGGTGCCCTCTGCGCTGCGCTGCCGGGGAAATAACGGGCCGCGGGGGTCGCTTTACAACCCGCAGCTCATCGCCGCCGAGCAACGTTAGGGTTAAGAGGCGATGGGGGGGGGTTGTGGGGGGAAAAGAGAGGCATCGCATTGCCACCACCACCACGACGACGACGACAACAACGACGACGACGTCGACGACGACGACAACTTGGATTTATACAGCGGCCTTCACCCCGGGCGGCGCTTAGGTTCAGCTCACACCTGTGGTGATGAAAATAAAGGCCTCAGGGGCGGCGGAGACGGGCACAGCCGCAGTCACAGGGGCGACCATCGCGTCCGAACGAAACGCTTTCACAGAAAATACCGGAGAGAGGGAGAGAGACAGTGAGAGTGTCTGAGAGAATTTAGTCCCAGCAATAGTCCTCCCACCCCCGGTCCTCCAGTATCCCACAACCCCCGCGCGCTGCCAACACAGGACTGCTCCCAGCCCCGGTCCTCCAGTATCCCACAACCCCCGCGCGCTGCCAACACAGGACTGCTCCCAGCCCCGGTCCTCCAGTATCCCACAACCCCCGCGCGCTGCCAACACAGGACTGCTCCCAGCCCCGGTCCTCCAGCATCCCACAACCCCCGTGCCACAGGCGGTAAAGATGGCGGAGTCGGACGGTTGGGGTGAGCACGTTTGTCGACGCCCTCAGGGGCTTCGAGCGGGGGCTTTCGGTGGGGTCCGGGTGTTGGGGTCGGGACTGACACGGGGAGGGGTAGCGGCGAGGGATTGAGTATCTTCTGGCGGCGCCGACTGACTGACTGACTGTGTGTGTGTGTGTGAGACTCTCACTCTCTCTCTCTCTCTCTCTCCCTCCCGCAGACACCGCCGATTTCGAGCCGGAGGAGTTGGCGAGCCAGACGCCGGCGGTGGACCTCTGGAAAGGCGAGGACGTGGAGGAGGACGTGAAGGTGAGAGGGAGAGGGAGGAGGGGCAAGGCCTCGGCGCTAACTGCCGGCCCCCGGGCCCGGGCCTGGGCCTCGGCGCGTTCACATACTGCGACTTGTGGCCGAGGAAAGCGTGTGTCCCCCCCTCCCCCCCCCCTCGCGGGGTGACTCAGCACCTCCACCCGCTTCACCCTGTGTGTGTGTGTGTGTGTGTGTCTGTCAGCACTGGCGCAACCGGCACCTCCCCCCCTCTCCCAATTTTTTTTTGCTCCAACACGGGACGAACCGTGACGAAGTCTGGTGTTTGGTACTCGGCCTCATCGAGTCGCACAATCGTCTCGGAAGGTTTTTATTGCCGAAAAACAACAGCAGCAGCTTACACTTATATAGCAGAGCGCTGCAGCGGAGAGTGAAATGTCAGTGACTGTGTGTGTGTGTGTCTATAGGTTGTATGTAGGCACACACTGCACTTGGCACTTGGCACCAGGCAACGTCCCCCACAAACGGCCACGAAGTCGGTCAGTGAGTGGGTGACGGGTTTTATTTCGGGGGGGGGTGTGGTTGTCGGCCAGGACCGTCCGTCCCCCCGTCCCCCCCAGGAGAGAGAAATTCCCTTGTCTTTTTCCAATAAGTGCCGCGAGATCTTTTACCGTCCGCCTAAACGGTGCAGGCGTGACCTCGTTGGAATGACTGCACCTCACAAAAAAGTAGCGCTGCCCCTCGCCTCTCCCTCCCCCCCCCCCCCCCCCACCACACTTCAGTGTTAGCCTGGACTGTTCAGCTCAAAGTCCCGGCATGGTAGTTGAACCCACAAACTTCTGTCCCAGAGGCGAGAGTGCCACTGATTGAATCAGGGATGGGAATTTTTTTTTATTTTGTCCACGTCTAAGCTTCTGTGTAGCTTACGGTAAGTGGTACGTAGTGCTGCCGCAGAAACTGAGTGAGTTGCGTTCTTCTCATTGAGAAGAGATGAGAGGGAGGTTGGGAAAATGAATTACTTTATGCAGATGATGTTTGGGATATGGAATTTTCTGGCACAGACTTGTTCTGGCAAAGTCAATTGGTTATTTTAAGAGGAAATTAGATGCTTGAGAAAGGGTATCAATGTATGTGTGGAGAGAGATAGAGAGCAGGCTACTGAGATTTAGACAAGGTAACTCAAAAAGATCAACTAGACTTAATGATCCAAATAGACTGTTTCTATACTATAACATTCAGTGTTGGCTCCACAAGTGGTTTCTAGCAGTTTCACAAGGTGATTCTCTTATACTGTTCCAGAGGCAGTAACAAGATTATGAATGTCTCACTGGGAACGGCTGCGCTGTAAAACAGGCTACTCTAGTAGGCTACGATTTGAATTTTGAACTGGTGGCTTCATATGAGGGATTGTGTGTTATAGAAGTTGTTCAACTTGTGGTCAGGAAGTTTTAGTCATAATAATAAGTCGTGGCTCTTAACAAGATGCCTTTATTGATTTTTCCATGTTGGGGATGCTCTCCCATTATCAGGCACCCAGGATAACACAGTGCTGTGCGCTGCTGGACTCTGCAGCCATTGTTGCCGTCTAGAGCTGACACAGCGGAGCAGCTATGTGCTGAGTTTGAAAATTGGAAAGGTTGAGGCTTTGTATAGCAGTCTGGTGCAGGGGAGGGGGCTGGGAAGAGGGATGAATATCGAGAATCCCATTTCTCTACTGAAACAACAAATTACATTTACACAGTGCCTTTCATGTCGAGAAGGCATCCCAAGGCGCTGGACAGTGAAGGTTCTGCACCTGAGCTGGGGGTTTGGAATCGAGAGGATTGGAGGGCAAGAGGGTTGGGTGGTCCCTTAACGCATCTTAATTTTTAACCCTCTAGTTACTGATGACAGAGTACAATACGGCTGATTTAAGATTGGCTCGCCCTATATAGAATCGTGAGTGGATATTTACAATTTAAACATTGAGTCAGAAATGCGCAATGTCAGCCCAGTCTTAGATGGCTCCGTGCAAAATGCCGACAAAATAAACTTAAATTAAAGTACAGCCGCTTTGGGAATTGTTGATTGTCTTCTGTTTATCATGGTTTTCGTTTGCCTCCTTTTCAATGGCAAAATAAAAGAAACATTAGCGCTCAACAGAACATCTATTTTTTGTTTCCACAGGACAACTGGGATGATGAGGATGAGGAGAAGAAAGAGGCAGTGAAGAAAGGTAAAGCCTGAGGATAATTCTCCCTGAGTGTTCAGAGGTGGGCTGGAGTGCAGCAGATTGTGATTGGGCTGTTTGTTCGGGCACTGTAGTCTACAATCAAATTGTTCTGTGATTTTTTTTTAGCAAAGAATCTCAATGGAATTTAACAAATTGTGCCTCGTGGTTATAAAATCAATAATAATAACAATAATAATCCTTGCATTAGATACAGTGCCTTATCACATTGTTGAGATGCTTCACAGCACTTCCCAGAATATACTGCAAAGCGGATTGGCTGCATTTTGTGGGTTGTAATGAAACTCCCAACAAATCTGTTTGTTGGGCACTGCTGTGCGCAATTGGCTGCCGAGTTTCGCTCACAAATGATAGTCAATTCACTTTGTAGTGTAATCTGTGAAGCGCTTTAAGACGTCTCAATGACATAAGGCACTGCATCAAAGATAAGGATTATTATGTGTCAATGGCACTAAATGATGGGGAGAGGGTTGATGCGAAGTTCAGTGATGCCGTCATCTTTCCTGTAATAAACCTTTTCAGCCGATTTAGCTGAACATCGCCCAGCATGGGTGGCTTTACTTTTCCGAAATGCTTATTGCAGAAATCAAGACTACAGAGAAAAAGAAATTAAGTGACAAAATTAAAGCGAGAGAGGAAAAAGAAAAACAACAAAGGAAAAAAGAGGAAGAGCTAAAAAACAGTGTAAGTTGCTCAATCTGTTTCTGGGGGTGAAACCTTCCGTAGGTCGGAGACCCAACAGCACCCCGACAGCGAGTATAGAAATGCTGCAGTGTCTCTTTTCTGCCCATGGAGGCGCTCTATCTCAGTTGCTTTATGTTTTTAAGTCACTGAGAGACCTGGACAGGAATAAAGCCTTTCAGGGTTAAAGCAGTGAACACTGTTGTTGAATTGCACACGGGAGGGAGAAGGGAACAGAGTGGGGAGTAATCTTGTGTGGACACAGACCAGGTGAATGAAACTCCCAGTTTTCGTGTGGGAACTTTCTGTGTAAAGTTTCAGGGAAGTGATTGTGGTTTAATCATAAACCACCTGGTGATAAACAGCCACTTGTTGATGTGCTGCAGGGCTCCCAGCACCCGATCAACTGCAGCGCATGCCGCCCTTAAGGGAGAAACGTGAGGGAGGAGGATTGTTCATTGAAACCGAGGTCTTTGATCCTTAATGGTAACCTTGGCCCTCGAATAGACTGTCACGTTTGGAGAAGACGTGCTGTGTCTCAGTATCACAATATTTCCTGTCGGAGCCCCTTTACACTTTGCGATCCAGTTGCATTCCCTATTTCTACATTGTTCTGCTGCGTCAATTCATTGTAAGATGCTTGCCCGGGGTGGAATTGTTGAGGCCACTGCATCTCTGCACTTCTGGAGGAGACTGCGTTGCCCATTTTGCATCCCTCTGTATAGCTGTATGGCCTGTCCTTTCCTTTGTGAAATAGAGTCATAGAATCCTACAGCACAGAAGGAGGCCATTCGGCCCCTCGTGCTTGTTCTAGCTCTGAAAGAGCTATCCAACAAGTCCCACTTCCCTGCTCTCACCCCACAGTCTTTCAGATTATCCTTTTAAGTACCTATCCAATTCCCTTTGGAAAGCTACTATGGAATCTGCTTCCACCACCCTTTCAGGCAGTGCATTCCTGACCGTAACAAATTGAGTATTTTAAACCACGTTAGGAATAAAGCCTGAAGGATTCAGGGAGGAAGAAGACCCGGCTATCGTCGTGCTGTTCTGAGGTGTTGGCTGGCCGTGGTCGGTCATTTTGTGTCTCATCTCTATAAGAATTCTGCTTTCCTCGATTCTAGCTTAGAGAGGGCGAGAAACAGCAGGAGCTCTCAACAGAGGAACAACTGGCGGAGAAGCTGCGGCTGATGAAACTACAGGAGAAGGCGGACCTGGAAGTAGCGAAAGACACTTTTGGTAAATTACAGAGAAAATCTAATCCCTAAACCTTTGAACTAAACTAGGACTTTGACGCGGTAATATTTGATGTATCTGGGACCTGGCTCAAGTTAGTTTGCTGGTGTCAGTGGATGCAGCTTTTAGTTGCTTCTTTTACCGTAAAAAATCACCTGCAACTTTACTGAGAAGTGGCAGATCCTTAAGCCATTGATTAGTCTTAATGCTGACTTGAGCAGTGTTGTCATTCTCTCTCTCTCTCATAACAACAGATGGGCCTTCATACCACCTCTTACCTGGCTCAGTCAGGCAAAGAGTGTGGATCGGTTGGCAGCAGTGCCATGTGCTGATTGGCAGCATTAGGGGAAGCTAACGGAGAATTGTATAACGTTTTTTAAGATCACAGCTGTAAAGGGATGCAGTTTTGCTTCCGTACTGTAGATGGGGCCATAACACAGCTCGCGGTGTGCCCGAGTTTAGTATACGTGTTGCAGCGCTATTTGGGCCTGGGTTTAGGTGAGCATCTGGCAGTGTGACACCTGGAGTATCGGGGCTGATGCTTTGTCATCAATGGGGAGAGGCTGATTGAAGTCATTAAGTGGGAGTTTAGTGCTGGGACAATTTGCAGGGCCAGATTCAGCCGAGGCCTCTCTTCCAGCTGGTCCTGGAACATGACCTGACCCACAAATAATTATAATAATAATAATCCCTGTATTTAATAATCATACCTTTCACGTCGGTAGGACATCTCAAAGCACTTCACAGGATTTTACTGTGATGTGTAGGTGTACGCGTTTTGAATATGGCAGTCAATTTACACACATGAACGTCTCAATAACGGCCATGTAGTGAATAACCAATTTTATGTGAGGGATTGTTGACCAAGACACCAGGGCAGCCCTGTACTGCATTGCAGTGTGCGCCTTGTAGCGTAGAAACATTCTTAATTCTTAGTTTCATAAAAATATTAATATTTCTGTTTCAGGGTAATGGCTTGGGATTCCTATGTGCTCCCCTGTGTGAAGGTTACTGTATAAATATAAATTGTTGTTATTTATTGATTATTTCTCATGTAAGGATGTGGGGGCCCTTTAGCTCGATGGGATTTTAGATTTTTTTTCACTAAATCCTTTTCTCCCGTCTCAACTAATTTCAGGAGCAGCTATTCCCTGATGCAATCTCCTCCTGATTGATTGCAATAATAAGTAACGTCTGTTGCACGCAATGAGAGAGGAGTAATGGAAAACAGATTAATCCTTGAAATTCACAGACCTCTTAAATTTCACCAGTCCCAAAAACTATGTTAATGTCTTTCTTTTGCCAATCTTTGAATAGCCCAATGTTTTGAAAACCTGTTTTTCCCTCGGGGAGAGAGCCTGAGGGAGTTCTAATGGCATTGAGTTACTGTGATGCAAACAAGTGTGTAATGGATTGAGTTACAAATTACCACACTAAAGTTTGACTTCCATTCTCGAGATGTTCATGATGTGGGGGTAACGAATTGGCTGCTGTCTAACGTGCTGTAGAGCTGGGAAATGTTCTCTGTTCACCGTTCTCACCGGAGGAAGAGACTGGGGAGAGAGAGAGACCCACCTTTTAAATGCTGTTTCCTCTCCTAGGCTTAAATAGCATTGGGCAGCCTGCGATCGATTCCATGTCCCCCATCTCGAGAGAAGACTTCACGGAGTTCGGGAGACTTTTGAAGGAGAAGATCACTCAGTATGAAAAATCAGAACATTACATCGACTTCTTGGAGACACTGCTTCAAGGCATCAGCCTTTCACGTAAGTTTCTCAAGATGGTGCATTGTGTTAGTTAGACGAGGTGTAGAGAGGAAGTTGTTTAGGTATGGAGATTAGCTGTGGAGGAACTCAAAGGCCTGTGGTTTTTTTTTCTCTCTTGCAGTGGAGGTGGATGACTTGAAGAAACTGAACAACTCCTTGACGAGTTTGTGTAGTGAAAAACAGAAACAAGAAAAGGTGAGGAGGCTGTTACCACTCCCTATCTCTCCCCCCCCAACACACATACAACCCCGGTGCCGACATCAGCTTCTAATTCCATCATAGTGACTCCAGTAACATTACAGCACATGACTCCTCTGCACAAACTCAAAACAGCGCAGCTCAATAACAGGTTGTCAGGCTGAGTGAGGTAAGTGTTATAAAAGATTCTGTCAGCCGCCCTGACCCTTGGAAGTGTATTTAACAAATTTGTGGTTGTGCATCAACCTGTGTGTATAAGTGCATACTTGTGTGCCCCCCTCTCTCTCTCCAGCTTTTCTCTCTTCCTCTCCCCCCCCCCCCCTTTATTGTCAATGGAACTTTTCTCTCGTGATTTCCTGTAGGAACCTTCACCAAAATTTATTGCTGATTGAGACCGATATTCTCTCTCTTCTCCTCCCCCCAGCCGCCCCCCCGCCTTATAAAATAAGTGCCATGGAGAGACAGACACTGAGGGAATCCTCTCACCCCACATCACTCCTGTAGTTGTATACCACTCGCTCCTTGAAGAGGTGAAGGTATTTTAGCAGAGAGAAAATATTGGAAGAGCAGGAATACATTCTAGACATAGCTGCTTATCAGTGAAAGTACTTAAAACTTACCTTCCAATTTTTAAGTGATCATTTATGGAGTTTTTTTAAAAACTTTTTGAAGATCCGATCTTATCTGAAACGCCAGTAGGATAGATTGCACAGCCACCCCATGGTGCATTCTCTAAGTGATGTGAGCAGTTATGTGATAAGTTCCATTACATGGGGAACATCTTTCACACAGCCTGCAGATTTCTTTTAAAAGATTCTGCCTAGTGCACTTCACAGAAGCCTTGTTTTACCTTGGTTTTTTTTTATTTTGATGCGCTATAGTCCCAGCCAATTTATGTTGTTTGATGCAAAAAGTAAACTGAGCGCCGAGTCTTGCCGGGCCTCAGCCTGGTTTCTACTTCAGTCTTAATCTACACAACTGTACAGCTCCCCAAGTGTTGAAAGAACTTTAAAGATGGAGCATTGATGGTCTGATGACTCACTGTGAGCTAATGAGCAATGTTTCTCTGTGCCGGTCTCACAATCACAGCCAAGCTACTGGGGGGGTGGGGGGGGGAAAGCGACTGATGTGATCTTCTCCCATAGCGAGGTATTATCGACAAGTGAATTATCTGGGACGGTCCAGGCGGCAGTGCATCTGTGGAACTGTAAGGTTTGGATACTCTTAAAAGAATGGTGCTGGGTTTCCACGTGTATTTGGCGCTTGGCGGATTTAAAAAAAACCAGCTACAATTCACTGCCAGCCAATGCTTCCTGTGGTTCTCAACCATATTAACTCGGAGTTTGAACAGAACTAGTAGAGGTTGCAACCTATGCTAATGCGATGAGCTGTCACTGCACGAGATCCCAGGATTCTTTGAATGTTTAATCTTCCCCAAGTCCTTGGGAAAATCAGTTACAGCTCACAGTTTTGATACTTGTGGAACTATTGAATTTTTGAATGTTTCATAGGGCAGGTTTTTAATATTTGATTGTGCAAAGTGCTTGGCTTGAAAATGGTTTCATTGCATGCAAGAGGGAAAAAGAGCTCTCTGCTGACAAACATCTGTGGGGATTGATTCCCCCCTTTTTAAATTTCTATTTTAAACTGGTCTAATATGAATTTGGCAGAATTGTTGGCTTCTATTTGAACATTTTGTATTTCAGAATTGCAATTTATTTGATTTTGTGTGTTGAAGGCTGCTGTGCCCCTTTTTTTGAGTGCGTACAATACAATTTACATTTATCTAGTGCTTTTTCATATTGGGAAGATGTCTCGAAGCACTCGACAATGCCAGCTTGGCACCCGAGCCAAAGAGGGGTAGGGAGAGGCAAAATCACCCAGAGAGAGCAGTCAAAGAGCTGCGTTTTGAGACGTGCCTTGAACGAGGAGAGGGTGGGTCGAGTTGGAGAGATGGTGCTCCAGCAGAGAGAACTGCTCTACATTTACCCCTTTGTGTCCACTCTGCCCCTCAGTCAGGCATGTGCCTTCTTCTGCCTTTCTCACAGACGTAGGACCATGTTCAAAGGTGGTTCTCATAACCATTAGGACTACATTACTGAAACACACTGGGTTAATGACCGTCACCACTGGTTCCCTACTTGTATTGTCCAACTATCAGCCCCTCCATGCTGCAGTGGTATCAGAGCTTGCCAGTCAAATAGAAATATTGGAATTAGACAAAGGAAATCTATGGGATGTTAGTCCTAATGACTCCAAGATAATCTCCCAGTGAGGACCACATTCTAACACGCGGTAAACAAACTGATGGATTTCTTCCTTTCTTTCCCTATTTTTAAGCAAAACAAAGGCAAGAAAAAGAAGAAAACCCCAGTGCTTGCAGGTGGATTCAAGGCAAATCTGAAAGATGATCTAGATGACTATGGTGGTTATACGCCAGAGTATGAAGACTTTATGTGATGTTCTCCTCGCCCTTAGAACTCTTCTTCGAGCATGTTTGCGTAGTACAGCCTCCTTTCTGTTGCTGGTTTCCTCTCAGAGTTGCACCAAACCTCCTTGCATTATCTTGGAAACACTGAGACCTCAAGATGCCTGATTCTGATTACATTGACAACTCATATTATTGGTACCATAATTAATCCTACTGTCGCTGACTAACCTCCGAGGGGACTCTGGACAAAAATGCCCGAGTGAATTTGAAAAGAAAGGTTCTGGGTGGGGGGGGGGGAAAGAGAGAAAACAATGTTTGAAAAAATTCAGGACATTGCAGTGTTTGTATTTGTGACCTGAGCTGAATTTGTAGTTATCAACTTTACTGTGATGTTAGGAAACATCCCCCAAAACCATTTGTTTTCAAGATCAGTATTTTGGCCAGGAGTTCCTGACTTTACCTTTTCTTTTTTTTTAAATGAAAATCAACCCTCTTAATTAACATGTTTAGAGATCCTAATATTTCCACCCCAGGAGGAGAGAGTTTCAGTACTTCCGGCCTGAGTTGCTCGAGCTTCTTGACCATGTGAGTTCCTTCCAACATGGCTGTGCAATCCAGTGGCCCTGAAAATGGAGGACTGTAGTCCAGAGGCCACAAAGGGTATTTTATCCACTTCGTCAGGAGCTTCTAGTGTTGAGGTTATTGTCCCAATATAACACTGAGCGGCTCCTTGCTCCCTAATTACTCAGTGTATAAATATAGCTCGGGTTGTGGTGCTGAGGCCCTGGCTGAGTTAGTGGATTTCATGCTGGGTGATGGTTGTGGGATATTCAATTGGCTCTCTCTAGGCTCCACAAAACACCTGTGACCCTGATTTCTTTCAAATGAGCTCCGCTGGCAACCGTGCTTGTGGAGATGTGATGAGGACAGGATCTAGCTTGGCTGGGCTGGGATTGCTCGCACGGCTGAATCGCCTGCCAACGCTCTGTGTTCACTCGAGTCAAGATGCTGAATGCTTGCCGGTGCCTGTGGAGCTGAGCCCCAGTGTGACTTATTCCCTTCAGAAGAGAACAACAAATAAACAGAATGGTTTCATATTGGATCAGAATACCATGGTTATGACTTCAAATCTCAATCTCGAGTCCAACTCCATCTCCAGGGCCCTTGTGATTCTCTGGCCTTTATTTTTGCCATCAGAAAGGAGATGAAGTTCGCTTTGAAGTCATTAAACGCATTGTGCTGGTGAGTGGAGGGGGGGGAGGAGAGAGAGAGGAATGGATGAAAGCAGTCTCCTTCATGGTGAATAATTTATTTCCAATTGAAATTATTTGTAACTGAAATGCAGATATTTAAGAAAAAAGTTGCTGTAGTTCTAGTGAGAATTTTGTGGCCTTTTTTTTGGTCAACCTCTTTGGGGGGTGGGGGTTGGATGTGTGAAGTCTGCTCCGTGCACACACACTCATTTGCTGTAACCCTGGAGAACAGACCAATGTAAATGTTTCAGAAGTGCTTTCAAACCAACTTCATCACAAGTGAATAAGGGACCCGGTTCCTCCTACCTACAGCACTTTACGTGGATGCCACAAGACAGAAAAAATCACGAGGCTGTTGTCGAAGACAGCTCAGTTCTTGGAAAAGGAAAAAAAAAAGCATTTTTTAAAAAAAAAAGAAAAGTAAAAATTGAAAAGAACTCATAGCATGTAGTCTTTTTTTAAAAAATTATGTGACGTACACTGCCAGTGAGTGCAGGAGAACACAAGACTTTGGTGGGCGATGGAAGACCAAGCTCTATCTAGTTTGCCTTCCACCATCCTGGGAGTTGTTTCACATGTTGTGTCCCAAATTATATAATAGTGTGTGGTTGGGGGGAAAACAGACACAAAATCTGTAATAACTGCAGTAGTTACATGCTGTCAAGCAAGTTGTTTGTGCTGTGTTTACTTCATTCACTCCGTTTGCTTCTCCCTGCCCCCAGAGCGAATTTGGTTGGAGCAGCGTGCAAGAGAAAATCTAGGTAACTGCTTCTTGGCAGTTTTTAGTTTGATGCACCCAAATTTTTATAACCTTTACTTCTCTCCCCCTTCCCTCTGCTCATTGCAAAATGTGTCCTTGGACTTATTTTCTTCGGATTTTTATTTCTTCATTGTTTGAACTCATCTGCTGCTAACCAATTGAGCTGCAGGAATAATATTGGGAAAGGCTCTTTCTGTGTAAAGACTTGGATATTTGCCATGGTTTAGGACATAAACGTTCAATAAATTTCATGTAATCAGTTTGGATTGCTGTGACTTTTCTCAGCTGGAATTGACTGGGGCTAAGACAATGTAAGATAGTAAAGAAAATGCTGTGAATCTACAACGCATCAATTGGTATCCGCGAGTAACAATGGGATAACAGCGCAGGTGTAAATTTTCTGCCCCTCTTGTCAAATACTGATTGATCTACTGTGGATTTCCAAGATAACAAATTACATTTTTATAGCGCCTTTCAAATCAGGAGGATGTCCCAAGGCACTGAGAATCAATGGGGCTCCAATTGCATTCTATTGCTCAGCCCTTGTAGTTTTTGCCAACACAAATAATCCACGTGGGATAAAGTATTAATTTCACACAGGTTAACATTTTGCAAATCAACATTACCAGAGTATATAAATGTGAATTTTATTTTGCTGAGGAAACTTTAGCTACTTAAATTTCAATTATTTTAAAGGACCTTCTACTGCACCAGCAGAGTGCAGGTACAAAGTGAAATGATTGAAATTACAGTATAGTTTCAATCAGGTTTTCATTCCCGTGCATTTGTAACAGTCTTGCTGATGTACTGGGCAGAGTGAGGACAATTCATTCCTGCATTTGACCTGCTTTATGTTAAAACATCTCACATTGCTTTGTAGGATTTCCTGTAGAAGGTAACTGTTTTGAAGGAATGGGGGCAATCATTCTGCACACAGCAATGTGCCACAAACAAGCATGAAGTGAATGACTAATTTATCTACAGGATTGTTGGTAAGGAGAAACTCCCTTTTGTATAAGGATCCTTAGCATCCACCCAACCAAACACAAACATGGTCAAATTCAACACCTCATCCAAAGGCAGCACCTCTGACAATACAGCACACATGAGTGGCAGCCTAGTCTATAAGCTTATCAGATCTAATTGTGTGGGGCTTGACCCTCATAACCTTCTGACTCAAGGTGAAAGTGCTACCACGTGAGAAACCCAACACCTTATTGGAAACTATTGGGGCTTGAGGATGGTAGAGCACATCAAAACCTGCTCTGTTCCCTGAGGTTTGAATCATAAAACTACATTTTTTGGCTGTGCCTTGCAGGCCAATTTATTCACCCACAATCGTGTAGTGGACATGTTGCTCACATGACACTTTCTACAGTTTAGGAAGAGAAAGATTGGGTTGTGATATTTTAAGAAGTTTCTCACTTAAAGACAAAACCATACTTGTGAGTGAACATAAGCACAAAGCATTTCTTTAACTAATATTTGGAACAGAGTGACAGCTAGTATCTAACATAGTTAGGGATAAATTGTAACCCACACTGGGAGCCCCTTTCATCGACAAAACTGGTTAGTGTATGCAATGAATTAATACACTTGTAATTATTTTTAATTGGAAGCCAGGGATGATTTTCAACAAATGGGAAATTGATTCTTATTTCACATTTGGTGCAAACTTCACAGAATGGGGTTGAACTCCAAACCAATTAGATCTGATTTACAGGATTTGATTTGAAAGCTTAAGAAATTAGCAGCAAACACTGGACATACACAAACATCTACAGCCACAGGGGTCCCTGAAGAGCAGAAAAATAATGTATATAAATTCTTGTGGAAACGTCGCCTTTGCTATCAAATGGGAATCTTTTACATATCCATATTTAGTGCAATATTCAGTCTGCAGTAATGAACTCCATTTACTTACAGGACTGATTTAGGTGTCTGGTATTTCTTGTGATCAGGGTCTGATGGGTCCCGAGTTGAGAGCGCTCGGCTTTATGTGCTGTACATATAATTAAAGGCTAAAACAAATTGCCCAGTAAAGTATTTACAAGATCATTGTATAAAACCAAACCTGTTTAACATGGGTTAGATACCGACCGACACATCGGCAGTGGTGACTTAGCTGGCGATCATATCTTTGAGGTAACAGCTAGTTTGGGGTTCTTTAAGGAGCTTGTTGGCGATGTCGTTGAAGTTATGCTCGAACGCCAGTTTGTAAAACAGGTAGACGTCCTCACAGCACTGCAGTAACCGCTTCAGGTTCTGACTCGCAGCAGTGTCTCCTTTGTGTTGTTTAAATCTGGAAACATTCAAATATCATCGTTTTTATCATCCATCTGGCCAGCCTTCCATCACCTCCAGCCCCCACTCACCATTATATAGTTCCTGAAATTGTTTACACAGTTCATTTGCACTACCTCCCCACAGGCAATCTAGATTCTGTCCATCTTCTCCCATGTGAACTTAGGAACTGGATAGTCATTAAGAGTACTTGACGATTAACAGTCTGTAACAGCACTGGTTTGCTCGGTGAATATCTGCCCTCTAGTTAAGCTAATCTACACAGAGATGACATTATTGAGTGGCCACCTAGACATATCTGGTGACACTTGGTGAGACTGAAGTAGAACCACTGTTATTCAACTACAAAGCACTGCAAAACTTTCTATCTGCACATTTCCTACTCGTGTCCCCTTTAAACACGGTTATTTCCACCAAGCCGTGGTTAAAACTGATCATTCTCATTAGATCTGTATTGTTGAATGAATTCTTTATAACGCAGAGTTGTGGAATGTCACAGGATTACAGGATTCTCCCCCCATCCCAGCTCTAAAAGGGTTGCAGCAAATAGAATACAGAGGCACCTGGACAAATGTCCGAGATCTGCTGAAAGGCTGTGCTTACTTGTTAGAAATTTCTTCGAATAGACTCTGCTGCAGACTGTGCTGCTGCTTAAACTCCTCCAGGTAGGTAAACTCCCCCCTCACAATCACATGCTGGTACAGCACCTCCGCCCAGTCAGGAACAAAGTCATACGCTTCAGCGACTATGGCAGCCTGGATGCAGAGGAACGAAGGTGAAAGACAGTGACAAAGAGGCAGATTGATAATGCTGCCATTCGGCAAAAATAAACAGAAAAACGTGTATTACACCCGCAAGGTACCGATGGGCGTTACAAGCCGCTGGATCAATTCTACAGGGCGTTAGAGGCTTGTTCACAAAACTCTAGTCACATCCATCACTATCCACACAGCTTTACAATTCACTGTTACCTTAAAGTCATCTGGTGATCACCTGAGTGAGCAGAGACCAGCAGGAAACCATGACCCGAACCTAGTCTATTATAAACCTGCAAGGAGGGCATTTTAGACTGCATAGCCGACCTACTGAAAACAGGTATTTTACTCGGAAATAATGCATTCAGTGCCTTTTACAGGAAAGTAGCTAAGTAACCAACTGCATTATAACAGGAATTGTATATAGTTACTCCTCCAAAGAATATTCCCTTTTGTTACTGTAGCTGGGAACTCGGAAGCTCCTCAATGTGATGTGATATTTGAGTAAAGGGTTGAAGAAGAAACCAATCGTTATTTTAAGACATCACTTAAAGCAATGAGCACGAAGCCACAGAGCAGCACGTAAAATGACGCTAGGATTGACGGAGTGACCAGAGACACTGCCCCTGACCCCAGCCACCCTCACCCTCCGCAGTACCTGATAGAACCGAGGCAGGGACAAGATACACGGCATCAAGCCACTTCTCTGCAGGTTGATTAACTGCGTGTTGTGGTTGTTATTCAGGAAGTGGAGCTGCAGTGTCACCAGCTTCGCGAGCTTCACACACTGGGTTGCACGGCGTATGCAACAATCCTGGAGAGAGGAAGGCAAGGAAATAGCTCACATCGCAGAATAGCCATCATCAACACAAAACACTGAGAGTTTCTAGTAAGTCCTGTAAAATATAAAAACTAGCATTACTTCTCTCAAGTAATTTGTAAGCGTTTGCCTTCAGACACAGCCACTTGATAGCAATTACCTGTGAAAGGCTACGAGAGAATTTGAAATTTGGGGATTAGTTATTTTATTTTCCGAAAATAAAAATGGCTTTTGGGCAGCTACAGCTATACATGATGATGAAGAGGCTGGAGACTTGCTTTGATTCAGAGAACTGATCAGAGCGATAAAATCAGCAGTCTGCTCACTAGTGATAAATGAAGCAGCGAGTGTTTAGGAGGCGAGAGCTGAGAATTCATTACGTGCGTTTGTTCAAAATGTCAGACTTATCAGCTGCATTTTCAGAGTTCAACCAGGAAGGGGTTGATGGATTAAGAATCGTTCACATTGGAATTCTCTCTAAATTAAATGTCAGGCCCTATCATTATACTGGAGGGATAATGCCTTGTATTTATGTTTGGGAGAATTTTTTCTTTTGCAAAAATTGAATATGAAAACATTTCCTGGAGTCAGTAATGCTTTACTTTAATATTGAAATGAAAAACTAGCAGTACAGATTTAAACATCCTGGAGTCGAGGACATGGCTTCATGATGTTACCCACTAAACTATCAAGAGAGCCTGTTTATTTTGTGTCCCTTGGTCTCGCCTCTCTCCACTGCCATCTTAAGACCTTCCACTTCAACTACGCCTTCGGTCACCCTCCTGCCCCCACCCTCCTTGTCCTCCACATCTCCTGATCCCAACCCCCAGCTCAGGTGCAATCCAGCGCTTTGGGACGTCCTCCCAACATGAAAAGTGTTGTAGAAATGGAGTTTGTTGTGTGTGTGAGAAATAAAAAGCTTAAAAAAAATCATAAAATCACCCACTGGTACTGGTGCCAGGGTGAAACCATTTGCGAGTCTCTTACGAGGGATTAAAAATGACAAGGTTCTCTGTGAGCAGCTGGAGAAGAGATGACCTCCCCCACTCCCCGCCCGGAGACGTGTGCCCTTTACCACCCAGCCGCCATCTGCATCTGATCAAGTTCCTGGATGTGAACTGCACGATCAGGCCACAGCGCACACTTATTAACGTTTCTCTTCCCTGCCCTTCACAAGCTTCCCTTCCGACTCTCAACCCCGACCCCCCCCCCCCCCCCCCACCGGGGGAGCAGGTGCTGTGACATGACTCACAGTTAAATAAAATCACCATTCAACAGCATCTTAGTTATAGCCTTTTCACTTAAGACTGCAGTGCACGGAAACAGGCCATTCGGCCCAACCAGTCCGTGTTGCTCTTTATACTCCACACATGTCCACCAATTCTTACTCCCTCCCACACCCCTCTATTCCCGTCACCCTCATGTGTTTCGACATTTCAATTTACAAATGTCATTACAGTGTTGATAGAGACTGGGCTCAAAAGGCTTCCTATTGGAGCTGGCTACTCTAATCCCAATTCAATGCTGTACAAAGCTGTTAAGAACCACTGGATGACAACATTACGGTTCCCGAGGTAAAGCTTCAATGAACAAACAGTTACCTTAGAGTAACTCTCAGCGGCGTCCTTCAGAAAAGTGAGGACTTTCACCAGAGACTTCTTCAACTCAGGAGTCACCTCTGAAACATGCCAGAACACAGGCTGTACAATAGGTTATAACAACCTCCAAATAAACACTTCTAACTTGCCGATTGATGAATTCCCAATCATTGTGCGTGGCATAGATTACAGAGGAGCATTGAGAGATTGGGCAAATGTTGAAGACACACAGAGCAGCATTGAGTAACTGAAGCTGGGATTGCCAACACACTAAACAGCAGCCCTCCTTCCCCCCCAGCACCCCCACGTGCACACACACACACATACATATACACACACACACACACTCACCCCAAGGCTGTGACTCTACGATTTTGAGCTGGACGCGGGCCGCACCCTCGTGGTTCTCCCCAATCTCCCGACACATACTGAAGCAAAACGCCACCATGTTGTGCTTCTCGCTGTCCCCGGGGAGACAGCGCTTGATGTAATCGAGCAAAGCAGTCTTCAGGTTCCCGTTCTGGGCGTGAGCACAATACAGCGGGTGAGAATACAGCACATTCTGTGAGAATCCCCCAAACCTGCCCCGAAACAGATAGGTGGAAATCCGATGGGCGTTTGGAAGTATTGGAGGCAGCAAGCTGATGGCAAACGGACGGTGTGCCACAGAGTTCATCTAGTGGACACTCTCTTACTCAGTGAATTCAACAGCAACAACAAATTACATTTACACAGCGCCTTTCATGTCGGAAGGATGTCCCAAGGCGCTGGATAATTAAGGAGTGGAGGAGTGGGGGTGGGAGTGTGGCCGAAGACAGTCAAAGAGGAAAGTCTTGAGACAGGCTTCACACTGGGTGAGCAGGAGGAAGGAAAGGAAACAGCAGGGAAACACGCCAAAACGTATCAAATGAGGAAATTATTGAATTTTGCACGAGTGGGGAATGCCATCGAGTAACAGACTGATGTTTACACTGGAATGAGAAGTGATTGAGCCGTGCTGTGTGCCCTCAGACTCTCTTAAGGCGTGTTGAAACAAAAACAAGGTCCAACAGGAAAAAAAATTAAATCCATTGAAATCTGAGCTGTGGAGCTGCCCTCTCGTGGCTGTGTGAGCAAAGGCATTGCCCGGAGTGGCAGGTCACTGGCTCCATTCCCACTACAAGCAGATTTAGGTACATGATGTCAGCTGGGGAGCGGTGGATGGCGGGGCGTGGGGGGGAGGGGCGTGATGGAAGGAGGAAGGAAGCGGCTATTTTCCATTAGAAAGTACCGTGTCTTCCAGCCAATGGTTTTCTCTCTCCCGATGCCCACTTACCGAATCAACATTCTTCCTCAGCAGCATCTCAAACCTATGGTTCTCGTGCAGCAGGTCAAATATGTAGGTCATGTCATTGTACCTGCCGATGCCAGTGATCAGTCGCACCTGCACACAGAGAGAGAGAGAGAGAGAGAGACACACTTTTTGTCTGGAGCAAGTTTGGAGATTGCTTTCCTTCAAATACAGTAAAACCCGCATAAGTCTGATCTGTATAAATCGTAAAACCGTCTAAGTCGTACATCTGCCCCAGTCACATTCAACAGTTTATATTCTATGCAAGTTTGACATAGCTCATACTTTGCATAAGTTGCATTAAATGTATGGTCCCAACTGATACGACTTAAGTGAGGCTTACTGTAATACTGATTCCAGGTGATCTATGAGTAACAAAATAATCTCAGGTAGCACAAAGCTCACAGATCTCCACCTTTTGCAATTGATTGTGCATCCTGAGCAACCTCTCACTGGTCTTGTTATAAGCGATGTACTGCACTTGGACAATATATCACTGGGCTTGACTGAATGTGAATTCTCCAAACTTCAAAGCGACAAAGTGGTTTTGTTACTTCAGAGGGTAATAAAAGGTCTTTAGCTTGGGCTGTGCACCTACCATCAGGCTGTACTCTTCATTGGGTGCCAGGTGCTTGTGGCTGAGGTGCCGGGCAGCCTGCAGGACTCTGCTGATACCCTCCATGTGACATGTCAAGCTGAAGCAATCGTGGGCTAGAATCAGCAACTCCACCACTTTGGGGCAGAGAGAGAGAAAGAGAGAGATGAGAACAAACGGCAGTGACAACACTTACATTTACAAGCTGCAATGTTCAGAGTTCTACTCTCAAGAACTGTAACTCAATAGCAACACGAAGAAACAGTTCCGGCCGGAACCATCATTATTCCTGAGATCAGAGAGTCTTGAGGTACTTACTGCACTCCAATGCCCCATTTGGAATGGAAGAAATTTTATCCAACAACTTGGTGCCAACAAGGATTGGGTCCTGGCACAGTTTCGCCAGCTGCAGGAATGCTTCTTTTCCATCCAGAGGGTTGTAGATCTGTTTCGCTGCCGGCCCTACAAACAAAGACAAATGTAGAGGATCAACCCATCTCTGGTGCCTCACCATGACAGATGTTCCTCATTCAAACCCACTACACTCATCATTGTGCTAAACCTCCAGGCAGTTTTAATTAATGCTGTAGACACAAACTGGGCAGAGAGGAGAGTTAAATGAGTCACCTTTCAATGCTATGAACTCTTGAAATGCTACTCTTTCTGCATATAATGTCTTTGAAGCCGCCTGATCTGATCCTTGGCAGATTTTCACCCTGTTCTAATCCCTAATGAGGCCAATTACTGTACCCCCAATTGCTGCCTTGGCTGCGACCAGCTATCTCAGCACAGAACACAATTCAAAACTTGAATGCAGGGCTTAATGTTCCCTAATGGTGGGGTTAAACACAGAATACACGACAAGAGCAAAAGCTTGAATCTTTGCCGTATCTGAGCCTCTCGATGCGTCACAACCTTTGCCACACTTTCCATTCAGGCATTTTCCTAATAATAATCCTCGCATTTGATATAGAGCCTTATCACGTCTTTGAGACGCCTCAAAGCGCTTCACAGAATAGACTGTCAAGTGAATTGACTGTGTATTTTGTGGGCGTAACACGGCAGCCAATTGCGCACAGCAGCGTCCCACAAACAGTTGTGGATTGAGTAAGCAAATTATTATTATTACTTTTTTTCACAAATTCTATCCTATACAATTATTTATAGTTGACGATCACATGGGCAGTTTCTCTTGACTTAGAAAAGATTGGTCTGAGGGAAGACAGTGACAGATACCAGGCGAAACCAAAGCATTATCAGGTTTCATTTGGCCGCTCTATTCCAAGGGAGTAACATACTTCACTTGTATCGTAAGGAAGGTGGGGGCAGGAAAAGAATCTAGTGGCCATTATATAACATGATAAATTAGGTATAAATAGGAAACTATTTGACATTTTAGAATTTATGATCAGCAGATTTGACAACATGACTCACTATTTGTGAGAGCTCATGTTCTAAAGCACGAGCTGTGCGGCTTGCCAAGTCTTTCCTGCCTTCTGCACTTGGTTAAATACTTAAATCAATCGCTTTTTGAAGTCGAGAGCCAGATTTCAGTTTCCCTGTAAACTTCCATTCGTCAAACCTTTGCAAAGCAGGGTTAGCTGCGTCCATAGTCATTTATCTGGAGTGGGAGGATACATTTCCCAAATGACCTTTGAATTGACATAATCGCAGTAGTAGTATTTCAAATCAAACTTTACCTTTCTTAAAAAAAACAGACGAGGACGGCGTACCAGATGCTACAAATTAATGTATATACAATATATCTTTTTAAGAATTCCACAGGAAATCGGGCACACACATGAATGGAATAAGAATGTTTTTTTTAAAAACATGCTCCTCACAACAGGGAGAGATGTGGCTTCGACTTATAATGCACCGGGGTTGATACAGCAGAGTCCAATTATAGAAAGAAATAATTTAAATGCAGTGGGACAAACAAAGCAGGTCCCACTGGAGTTCCACGGGGCTGGGCTACAAATGTGACCTGGGGTGACTGAGGAACTTTATAATACAAATTTGCTGATGTGTAACTGAAATCACATTATAATAATATATTCCATTTGATATAGCGCTTTTAACATCTTCGAGACGTCTCAAAGCGATTCACAGAATACACTGTAACGTGAATTGACTGTACATTTGTGGGCGAAACGCAGCAGCCAATTGCGCACAGCAGAGTCCCCACAAACAGTCGTGGATTGAGTGATCAAATTATTATTTGATTTTTTCTCGAGTGATTATTGTTAGGCGTGTGGAGTAAGGAAACTTGCCCAAGGTTTCGCCCACTTCTAGGAATTGAATCCAGATCTCCCGCTTGCAAGGCGAATGCTCTAACCAGTGAGCTACAGGACATTGTGAAACATCTCTCAAAAGGCCATGTATGATTATGACGATTGCAGTGCTGTTATCACTGATAAAGACTCCTCAAAGCTGAACGGTTTCCCTGAATTCCTGAGGTTCACAGCGTGAGAACGGTGAGCCTCACCTTTGGCTTCTCTGGAACACAGTAAGGCCTGAAGCACCTCCTCAGCTACGAGAGCTGCCACTGCCTCGGCTTTCAGCCCCTGGGTGGTGATGAACGCCTGGGCCTTTTTGTAGCGGTCTGGCTGCTGGGATGACAGCACCTCCTGAAGGACGGTCTCGGAATCTTGCGACGAGATGTCGTTGTAGGAACAGCCCAGCTCCTTGAAGCAGGTAATGGAAAACTGTATTGACCCGTTTCCGTCCCAAAGCATGGTTTGTTTGCAGAAGCAATATAGTTTTAGGTCTGACACGTACAAATTGTACATAATTAATTTATAGCGTAGATAAATATATACGTAATTAATTTATAGAAACAATATAAAAGAGCACGGGGATAAACTGGTCGCTGATCGAGGAAATGATCCAGCTTTCTTCCCTAACTCCCTCATGTCAAAGTGCTGACTGGGCTAATGTGAGCTTCCATTAGCCTCCTCTCCCAAATGCCGTCTACACCGTGAGTGCAGGTGTTACTGCAAACCCTGAAACAAAGTCTTATCTCGTCTTGACCAGGTGTTTATTTTCATGCGTTTCCAGCAAGAGTAAGGAGTTAGTGGCAAAGACGCCGGGTTGTTCTCTCTTTCTCACACTCTCACCCAGGGACAGCTAAGCTAATTGTAACAGCCGAGCCGAGACTGGCTCAATCAGAGAAGATTAAACCTCGGAGATGAAGAATTTTTCTTGAATAAATTACGAATTCTCAGCCTGACAAAGGTCCGAATGGCCTTGTTTCGTGCTAAAAATATACAGTTTTTTACATGAGAGATTTGGATTACATTGGGCTACAAGGGCAGTTGTGATCAGCCAGTTGAACACGGAGCTGGGATCATTGTTTTCCACCTCATTTACAAGCTTCGCATTTAATTATAGAGCCGGCTGCAAACAGCTATTTTTATATTTTTTCCTACAAGTTTGCAACCATTTAGTTTTTCACATGTTGCCAATTTGCACTGGAGTTTGAAGTTGAAGCAGTGCCACAGGACGGACAGTGGAACGAGCTGACAGACAGAGAGAGACAGGTCCGACACTCGTTTCCAGACTCTATGAAAGTTGATTTTCTCGTGTCTATCAGGATTATCTTTTTCAAAGATCAATTGGATTTAAAGGCAGCTTCAGGGTCCGTTAATGGACAGTTTGTACGAGGTGAAGAGAGTTCAACGCTGGTACCTTTGAGAGATCGTACAGACTGAGGACTTGACGGCAGTAACTCTTGCCATGGTGACACTCATTTGTCAGTATCTGCAGTTCCTTGGCCACTTGATCTTTACCGTCCTCCTCCTCTGAATTCTGAACAACCACGAAGGACGAGGCTACACCGGTGACTGGAGGAAAAACAGAATAAGTTACTGCTCGTCACTGCACGGAAATGATCATCGGGATACAAGTGAGAGAGGCAAAGTGTTCCAAGTATACATGGTATAAAGCGCTCACCACACCACATCTTCCAGTTCTGCACTAAAGAGATCGCTGTGAAGCTCACAAACTGAGCTCAGGATATGTACAAGTAACACACAAACCCATCATCCATGTCTCTTCCACTAACTCTTTCGTATTGATGGAAGTGCAACAAAGCAGATATCTGGGGAAGACTAGATAAGACTTTACTGTAGAGTTTGCAATAGCAGCTGTAGCATGGCAGACTCAGGGTAACAGATAAAACTGGGGAAAGAAGGATGATTTTCTTTGGGGGGTGGGGGAGATTTGATTTTCCTCACTTTGCCCTTATGTAAGATCCACTCTCCACTTAAGAAGAATCCCTTACAATGAGTTGCTAAGTATAGCCAGAACTCCAAAGAGACTTGTTTTGGTTTTAAGAGGCCATTCTCAAGTACTCCTTGAGCATCAGAGGCTTGTTTCTGCTCCATTCAATACCGGTTGGCATGGCACCATCAAGGAGCACCTCAAAACATCTTCAAAACTGGCTCAGTGGGATGCGTGAAAAGATCCCTCCCTCCCTCCAACCACAAGGAATCCACACAGAACAAGGTAAAAACCTTTGAAGTACATCGATGTTGGGTAATTTGTAGGACTCATCTGGTCTGAACATAATGGCAACAGATTTTCTGCATCTGATCTAAGGTAATATTCTCATTTGTGCTGCTCCCTTTGATAAGATTTATCGACCTCATAAAACCTTCCACTTTGATTACTTCTAATGTGGCCGTAATAAACTTTGCAAAGTAGCCTTTGTACCTACGCATACAGGAGATAAACAATCGTATCCAGCAAAGACCCGACTGCATAAAGAATCCTTTTATTATTCACCAAAACCACAGCAAAAATATCTAAGATGTTTTCACGGAAATTGAATTTCCTGTAAAGTGCTTAAAATATGCAGACGCCAAAATGGAATAGAAAATATGTCTGGGGACGGAAAGAAAGGGGACGACCGTTCAGTTAGGACTCCAATAAGTGCATAAGCAGCTTGCCCACAGGTTTTATCCTCGACTCAAAGTATTCTACGTGCCTCAAAGTTAAAAAGAGCAACATGCGAATCATGCAACTGTAGCCTGTTAAACAGTTCATCCTCTGATTTAGAAAACAAAAGCCATTTGTAAAATATTTAAACAAGAAGCGCTTTGAATTGACAAAATGCTTTCAACGCTTTCTATGAGTGCAATCATCCATTGCCAACCTGTTCTCCAATGTCATGAGCATTGAAAAGTGGGGATATGGTGGAAAACCACTGAAGCTTGAATCAGAATTCCACACAAAAAAGGAGGTGATCTCGGTACCTGCATTCAATACCAGGCTTGGGTAATTCTGGTGTGTCACATATAGTATCAGGTTTACCATCATGTACTTTATTATCGTTTCGGATGACAGGGACCAAGGATTTGACTCTGGTTTGTTCAAGTACAAACCAAAGAGTTTCATGTACTTCCTTCTACCTACTGATCGCCTCTGGCACCAGATCACCCTACTCCACAACCTGATGGGTGAGCAACAGTGGACAAGGACTGAACTCAGTGGACAGGAAACCTCCAGAGGTTGAAATAAAACAGACATCCATCACCGACTGCCTCTATATGTTCCCCCTCCTCACCCAGTTTTGGAAAGGGAAACTGTCACGGGAAAGATACTAAAACAAACTTACCACTGGGTACCCTTTTCCGATACAGTCCCATGTCACCGTTGAAACAGGCTCCTGTCGTTAAGATGACCCGTATGGATGGGTCAGAATCTGCTGTGTGTGCCTCTCCCGAGGCTAAGGCTCTGCAGTGGAGAACCAGAGAAGTATCTTGATTGTAAAAACTAAAATACCCACAGACTCTACTGGCTTCGTGAATGTAGCCTCCGTCCAACAACTCGCCAATCAAAGCAGTCAGGGCCTCCTTTTCCTCTGCTTCCAGCCTGCAGCCCGGAACTGCCTCACGGGTAGGAAAGCGTCCCAGTTTGAGATAGTCTGGAGAGTTGAGAGCAGCGAGCTTAGAGAAAGAAAATTCTCTGGTGACGCTGTCGAACGTGTCCTCGCCACAGTCTGAAACCTGCCAGCCATCTCTCGGGTCCGTGGGCACGCTGGCCCTCAGCAGCTTCTGTTGTCCAACGCGACACAACCAAATACTCTTCTCCACCTCTTCCAACTCTGACAGGCACGATGAGTCATTGTGTGATAGCCAGTGCCCAGCCATGGTAAACAGCAGGCACTTTTCCTGGATATTCAAGAGCTGTTCTTTGACGGAGGCCGCTGGGTGGGATGTGACAGATGGGATGTCGCTGGCTTGAGTGAGAAAGAAATTGGAGGCAGCTCGGTTGGAAATAACATTACTCCTGAAACAATCGTGGCATTTCTTCCAAAAGTTTATTCTCGTTTCCTTTCTCTGCCACTGTCCAAGTCGCTTCAAATTCACTATTTCTTGAATTACCTGTAAAAGATATTTCATATATCAACATTGACAGATTCCCATCAAAAATGCTTGTATGTAATAATAATAATCCTTGCATTTGATATATCACGTCTTCAGATGTCTCAAAAGCCACTTCACAGAATATACCGTAAAATGAATCGACTGTGAAGTTTGTGGGCGAAAAGCACAGCAGCGTCCCACAAACATGTGCACAAACACTTGCACGCACGCACGCACGCACGCACACACAGAGCAAGTGTCACTTGCTTTGTTAGCAAGTTAAAACTAGTTTTACCTCTTGGACCACCAGGTTATCCACTGGAAGTTCGGCAAGTTCAGCCACCTGTCTGGCCAGAGCGAAGAGTCTCTTCTCTTGCAGTTGTCCCAGGATTTGCCCACACGCACTCTTCAGTGTCTCTGTGCTGTACTTGGTGAGGAGGGAGCGATCAATGGAAATGTCTGTATCTTGCAGAAGATGACTGAGCGTGCTCAACTTTTGGAAATCAGGTCCTGATATGGGGTGGGGAGGAGAAACACATCACATTAATTTATTAAAGAGCATGATTCAGAAGATATTCAGACTTATTAGCTTTGAAACAAACAATGAACGTGTCTGGCATTCTGGGAATAATAAAGGAAAACAATACAGAATAAAAAGTGTTTTATTTTGAAGGGTCCAGGAGCGGTAAACCGTGTCTGGGTATGGACAAAATGCAGATAAATAGTTATGTCTTTTTCTCCCATTCCAGGCCTTGCCCTGTTCCTCATACCCTAAGGCAAATTCCCAGACAGTTCTGCAACTCGCCACTAGGAGGCAGGCTTCTTGACGGTTTCTTGCTTTAAGTAAAGTAAGAGAGACACACAAATTGAGGTCTAATTCCCGCTATTTCTCAATGGGATTGCTTGATCAGGAATCAGATTTGCGCTAATGTGGAAACTTCTTCCGAGAATCACTTCTGGAGTTGTCAGGATTACTTATTATTAGGGACTACATGACCTGGTTTCCCCTCTCCCCAAACAAGACAAGCAGTACTTACGCTTGCTGCATTATGTCACCAAACTGACCCTCATAAATTAAACAAAGACAAATGTACATGGAAGATTGCTATTCCATTTAACACGGAATTCACAGGTTAATCCTCAATGTTTAATAATGTCTATCCCACAGAGCCATTTAGTGACATTCTACTCATCAATGGTCTGGAGCTAACATGAAACAACTGAGATGATGGAAGGTTATAGCTACCATTCACCCTCCTGCATGATTCATGAAATAGAAAATTGATTCCATATGATTAGATTTCTGGGCTGGTCTTGTGTGAAATTAACTTTCCTGCTCAAAATTAATGTAAGTCATATGTCATCCCTCTCCCCCTTTGGAAACTAATTGATCGGAGAGCAAAGGGGCTGATTTTATGAGGCTTCATTTCTCAGTCGACGCTGAAATCCATTCAGCAACAATATGAAGTCAACTGAAAGTTACCCGTGCTGACACTTTACTTTACAGCAAAGTCTACTTTCTGAGTGAAAGGACGTCAGAAATATCAATAATAATAACCTTGCATTTGGTATAGCTCCTTATCACATTTTTGAATCTCAAAGCACTTCACAGAATACACTGTGAAGTGAATTGACTATACTTTGTGGGCGAAACGCGGCAGCCAATTGCACACAGCAGTGTCCCACAAACATCGTGGATTGAATGACATTATTATTATTTTTGAAGAGATTATTCCCCACAGAAAAGCAAACCCCAATCGACTTACAACCGGGTTCGTACTGCTAGGTAAACAGAGGCACGTGGAGTAAAGAAACTTGCCTAACATTCTGCCCTGCCTGGGAATCAAACCCAGTCTTCTCGCTTGCGAGGCGAGCGCTCTAACCACTAAGCGACAGGATTACATTAGAGGGTTCACTGCAGAGCCCACGGCAACATACATAAGTGAGCCTGTCCCTTACTGGGAACAACACCATCAATGATGAGTGGCAACGCGTTAACAAGCAAGACTGTAAAAGCACTAGAAGGGCAATGGATAGCATCACAAACAGAGCATGAAACAGTTTAATAAGCCCTGTGGAAACACAAGAGTGGGGAGCTCTCTGGAAGTTGTCTCCTCTGTTGCCTTCACAATTTGTACAGCACCTCGGAGTCTTCTGGCAGTAACCCGAGAACACTGGGTCTCCCCAAACTCACTTAAATAATCAGGACAGGAGGCAAGGCTTTATTAGTGTGCTAAAACAGTCCCCTTCTGCTTTATATATCAGCCTGCCTCACTCGGTAGGACTCTTGCCTCTGGGTCAGATGGTTGAGTTCAGGTCGAGTTCAACATCAGAACCACTGAGCTCAGTGGGAACACTGTGCTGTCGGAGATGTCATCCTTCGGACAAGAAAAGAGAAGGGAGTTTCTCCTGCTGTCACAGATGACAATTTTTCAGATAAATTGGGTCATTTACATCATGGTTGTTTGTAGGGCCTTATCCCAGGAAAATTGGCTAACAAATAGTCACCACATTTCTACATTATAGGCACTGTTATCAAATCCACATCAGCATTTTCTGCACATGTTCCCAGTTGAAAAACTCCGCTCCCCATTATTGGAAATTCCGATCAATACTGTGGATCCTTCTCTCTTTCTTCCTCCAGTTTCCAACCCGTCTCCCACCCCCACCCCCCCCCCCCTTAAGCAGATGTATGACTGAGGCGATTATACGAATTATACAGATCAGATTTCTGAGAGTTTCACTGTTGTTGCTTTTTGCTCTGATTGTACAGCTCCTTTGGTTCTCTTCGAGACTGAGCACAAGTGGTGTGGCTGTCTGAGAGGCTGGGGAGCACGGCTGTGCTGCGGTCTGTCAGAGGTCAAGAAAAGCACCTCTGGGCTGACAGGTGAGAAGGAGGCGGTTGTGGTATGTGCTGTCATGTTGCAAATTAGTTCCAGCCTCGACACTGAAGACCTGAAAATTGTAAAGTCTGCGAATATGTCTATAGCAATTAGCCAGCAGTAGATTGTACCTCGGTCACACAGGGATCAGCCTGCAGCCAGTAACCCAGAATATATTTGAATGCACAACTCTAATAAAAAGCAGGCAAAAGGGGAAACAGCCAGCTGAATGTTGCTTTCAATAACATGCAGGCCTATGACTGCTTTGACATCCTGTTGACCGCCAGTTAACAGGTTACAGGCTTTTACGAAACAAAAACCTCCGAACATGCAGTATCCCGCTAACAGTCAGGAAACACTGCAATTGTGAACTCTGGTTTCTCTGAATAAATAACAATAACAATGCTTGCATTTGATATCGCACCCTATCACGTCGTTGAGACGTCTCAAAGCGCTTCAAAGAGTGAAAAGTAAAGTGAATAATAATAATAATAATAATCCTTGCATTTGATATAGCGCTTTTCACGTCGGGAGGACGTCCCAAAGCGCTTCACAGAATACACTGTAAAGTGAATTGACTGTATATTTGTGGGCGAACGCGGCAGCCAATTGCGCACAGCGATGTCCCACAAACAGGTGTGGATTGAGGTCCAGGTTGGGTCCATTCTGCAGAGTTGCCTGTCCATGGTTCTATAAGCTCACCGTTCAGTTTGAGAATTCCGTCCACGTCAGCCAGCAAGTTCAGCAGCTTCCCCAGCTCATACTGTGTCGGGCACTGCTGCAGCATCAGCTTCAGCAGCAGGTACGCTTGTTGCTCCAACCAGAGCAATGTGATGGCACCGGCCTCTGAATCTGCAGCCTTCAGCTGTTGGGCGGAGAGAATAATATTACATTTAACATCATTACCAGAACACGAGGGGAATTAACTAGTTTTTTTTTTAAAAAATATACGTTTTTACTTCTTTCATGGACAGAATTAGGCAGATAATTTCTTATTCTCCCCTTTAGGAGGCACAATAAAAGTGGCCTAAGCAATATTCCCTCCCCTCGCAAGATATTATGGGTGAAAAGCAACTAATTCAATTAGTAGCAACTGGGATGTTTACAAGGGAAGTAAGGATATGGACAAGCAGTGAAATGGGATTAGAAGCCCTGTCATGATCTAATAAACTGGCAGAACAGGTTCAATGGGCTGAATGGCCTCCTCCTGTTGCATAGTCTGAACATACATGGAACCTGCCATCAGCAAATTACAAATAAGAATTGGCTCATCCAGGGGGTTTAGCAGCTTTGCTGGACAGCACTAGATACACAAGCTAACGAACAGGATTTGTACCGGAGCTGCAAGTGTCAACTCAAGCCTTGTTATGCACTCCCAGATACAGGATGAGGTTACTTTGCTGCACAAAAGCTCTACAGCTTTTATGCTGCAGGAATAACTGCCCAGGTGGGTTTGACACTAGTTTGAAGACAGGTCACCCAGCTCTTGTATCAAATCTCTGTTCCTCACAACAATCCTCCGTCACTTATCTAATGTGCACTTGAATAGGGACATCTGCTTTCAGTCTGCCGGCTTGGGAGAAGCTGTTATAGCTGCAGACTGCTAGGGAGTCCCTGGAGTTATCTAACTACAGTGAAACGAATGGTTTCCTTTGCTTTGTAAAACATCAAACTGTCTCAGCAGTAACATAACCATTTAACCTTCTAGAGTACGATGACTCGGTTACCAATAAACACGGCCTCAGCGGAGATAATTTGGGGGACGTTATACTGTCCCACAAGATTAGAGCTTGGACAATTCTCTTCATCTTAACTCATTCAAATGCTATGTATCTTCTGCTCGTATACCCGTTATTTTATTCTCTCTCCAATTTTATACTGTAAAAAAAATTCCAATGGAGAACTATGTGGATGATTTTGATTTAGGTTTAATCTGACCGCTTTCGCCCACGAGCCTGAAATTGCATACTTCCGCAAAGCCTCTTCCTACCAGAATGTCAATCACTGTTGGCAGCTCGGGTAGCTACAGCTGTAAATGTAATCCTGGAGTTGGCTACTGTTTTCGCTTCGTCCATGAGACATTGGTGTTATAATTGGGAATGTGCGAATAACCAAGGCACCTTTGAATGGGACGTTTCAGATTACAAAGAAACAAACTTTATAAAGAGTCGGGAATCAGGAAAGGACTCTAACTCGTGGTTAGTGCATTTCACCCACAAAACATACAGTCAACTCACGTTACAGTATATCCTGTGAAGAGCTTTGAGACGTCTCAACGACGTGATAAGGTGCTATACCAAGTGCAAGGATTGGTATTATTATGTTTGCAGTGCATAGTGTGACACTGAGTCAAAACAGTCCAGAACAACCCACATTCGTTCCCTGATCTGGGTCCAGTTAGCTAATGACACAGAGGACTTTGATGCAATTGCCTTCAGTCTCCGCGTTACGGAGAAACAGAACAAAATGAGCCAGGCAGTTCCTTGGAGGTTATCTGTCTATTCTTTACGCATTTGAGGGCGTCAGAATCGCGTTGGTCTGAGAAGTTTCCCCACCAGCAAACACAATCAGCCTGTCAGCACTCTCTGTCCAAGCCTCACACAGCAAGAATAATCTACCGAGAACAGAATAGAAACACGCATTTTCATGGAATGTGTGTTCGGAGAATTACCGGGAGAAGGGGTTAAAAGAGAAAACAATATATACTGTACATTCTGAACAAATTCCCTTCGCCCCGTCCCCCCCTCAAAAGCAAACACTCAACAGCAGGCGATACATCTGTGAGGATCAACAGGGAGATTAAGGATTTGTCATTAATCTCACAGACCAGTAATGATGTAACTGTTATTACAGTGAAATGTTAATGTGAGGAGCAAACTCTCACAGATAATCTTCCAACCCCTTTCTGTTTCAATTAACAATTTTGATGCTGACTAAACTGCAACTATATTCAATGATTCTGGATGGAAAACCAGCGGTGTGAAGCGGGGGTTAGCAGAACCTGTCAATCACTTTCAATCTGATAACAGGAGAGAGGCAGAGAAAGATACAGAGACACACACACAGATAGAGAGGCAGTGAGAGAGATACAGAAACACACACACACACAGATAAAGAGAGAGATACAGAGACACCCATTCAGATAGGCAGAGGGAGACACAGAGACAGATACCTCATCGCTAGTTGTATTACTGTTTTGAAAATTGTATGAATTTTTACATTGCCCATTTATAGTTTCTGTTGTAACTAAAATATATCCAAGCGACACAGTTACACAATTTAAAACATAGGATTTCTAAGTGATTTTTTTATGGGAAGGGGAACACAAAAATATTGCCGATGCGGCCCGCGGATGTATCTCAAATCTGGCATCCAGCCAAAAGATTGCTTTTCTGTAAACATAATGCTGCCTGAAACACCTTTCATGCCATTTTCTAATGGCTGGTTCTGAGATGTTGCTGTGAATAAATTGGCTCCTGTGTTTGCCTACAAAAGACAGCCACTTATACTTTACAGCAAATCCTTTGACGCGCTTTGAGACATCGTCCCAACGTGAAAGGTGCTGCATCATATGCAAGGATTATTATTATTGTTGATTATAAACCTGCATTGTTCTCCACATATTAGAAACAATTCCAAGTGCTTCATGAATGCCAACCAGCCGTAAAATAACCCGAACCTCAAACGGGAATGTCACGCTGACAAGAATGTTGCTCTTGTAATGGGACGTCACTTGATATAGCCATTTAGCTGGCTCCTCGAGTCATTCCCACTCTGTTTGGTTAACATGTGCTGCTTCTAAAAATGTCATGCCTGGAGAGCAGCCAGAGCCAGAGATCACAAGCCATCACACATGGTGTTCAGCTGGGGAGTGAGTGATTGGCAGTCGCGAGAATCTGGAGCTCAGCCAAGCCAAGCATCTGCTGAAGATTTAAAAGAACTCCTTGGAATCTTTCTATAGGGCCCGCGGTTTAAATATACTAATCTTAAAGAGGCCACCACCTAATTTAATACTTTTTTAAAAAAAATAAGACTCACTAGTTTATCCAAAGACCAGATGCTATGTCAAGGGTTCTCATTCGTGCTGCTGGGCAGAGCAGAAATCCAGTTTGTAACACAGCAATATTTAATTTGAAGGGAGACAGCATTGAATCACTCGTTCTCCCCGACAGTACAAGTGTAACCCGCTCTAATTAACAGATCTTTGGGATGCAATATCTTCCTCAAGAGGTTTGGCTGATAAATGAGCTAACTGACGCCAACCCAAATTTACGTCTTGTAACTATCTATATTTCTTGCAAGACCAGAGGACTTTTTAAACTGTTATTAAAGCTCAGAATAAGCTTTCAACAGTCACATATATACACACACACACACACACATAACAAATAAATGAAGAATCAATAGTTCACATAAATTTTCAGCACATTAAAATGCTACGAGTAATATTATGGAACGGTGTGCACTGTGTACAAATTCACACAGGCAACGTTTAGGGACCACTTCACCTTTGAGAGCTGGACTGAAATCCTGTAGCTCAGTTTGTCCATCCAGTCCGTCTCTCCAAAACCACTGTAACCCATCGTCACTTTAGACTACATTTTTGGAAACACATATCCTTACACTATATCCTCTTTGGTCAAGTTTCTAGATCAACGATTTGAGGTCAGCTAGATCGTTGGATCAGAACACACCAAAGTGAACGCACATGATGTAAAGTGGCTAAGGTTTTACTGTCAGCCTTTCCTCTTTTGTCTATATGGTTTAACAGTCAAAACCAGGACAGTGACAGCTCAACACATGTTTACTGAGACTCCTGTGTGTGGGAAAGATGTCTACTCTGTTCTGCCAAATGATTTTTCATCGCCTACTTATTGCCTGTGAACAGAAGCAGCCGGTTGCACTTTCTCCACTAAGTACTCCTGAAACACTGTAAGCAATCACAACCAACTTCCACAGACAAGGAGACACAGACACTCACTGATTGAAGACATTTCTGGAATTCTTGAAGTTTCAACTTTGCTTCTTGATAGTTTTTGTCTTCAGTGCACAATTTGTACATCTCCAACATATAGACCCAAGGACAGTCCTTTAAAAGAGTGAGCATAAAGAGCAGGTGACCTAGTTATAATCAAATAATATATATTAATACTACAATTTAAAAAAATAATAATTTGGTCACAGTAACTGTTTGCTGTGCATTTTGCCCACAAAATATACAGTCAATTTACTTTACAGTATATTCTGTGAAGCGCTTTGAAACGTCTCGAAGACGGGATAAGGCGCTGTATCAAATGCAAGGATTATTATTATTATAAAATAGTAAGTTTCAAACAGTAGACAGACCATTGATCCATCTAGCCACCCATCCAAATTCCTGAACCATTTATTTGACCCCTATCTCATCAGAAAACCTCGAATCCTTGACATTGCCAGGAATCTGCTTCAACTCTGGAATCATATTAATTAATTTAAGCGCCGTACTTTTCAGTGAATGGATTTTAAACACTGGATCCAGTGACAGAGCACTAGCGATTGATCCCATATTGCTCCACTTTGTTCTTGTATTTGGCAAAAAAAAGTGGAAAAAAACAGGGACTATAGAAATATTCCGTTACCTTCTGAAACAGCTGAAAGCCCCAGATGAGTTGTTTGCTCTTCCGCCTTCCCAGCAACACTTTCCACATTACTGCCAGGTCGTGGAGGCCCCATTCATGATGTTCCACCGAATCATCAATGTGCTTTGTAGCTTCAGAGTAGGTCGTCTCATCCGAGGACATAATAACCCAAACACAAAGGCACTGAAGAATCTCTGCGTGCTGTGGAAGGAATAAATACTGTAGTACAAAGCAGTTATGTGACATTACGAAGACAAAGGAAGGAGGTATTGTATGTGGAGGGAATAAAAGTGAACCAGCTCAGGTTATTGCACTACACAATACGGCAATTTTACAATCCTCTGAAAATGCTAAAATTCTGACAAAAGGAAAAGATTTAAGTTTGAAGATTTAAGATTTAAATTGGCTGCCGCGTTCGCTCACAAATATACAGTCAATTCACTTTACAGGATATTCTGTGAAGCGCTTTGGGATGTCTAGAAGACGTGAAAAGCGCTGTATCAAATGCAAGGATTATTATTATTAAGTTGGCATTTTTTTAAAAAAATGATAATTTCTGGAGCATTCTTTGAAGATGTGCTTGAAGATTAAAGGTTCTGTGAATAAGGAACCAAAGCTGGAATTTAATCACGGGTTGATGGATGGTGCTGATCCAAAATACAATTCAATTAAAAATCTTACAATGTACCCTGAATAACATTATCATTTAACAGCGGGCTTCAGCTCTTTTCCATCCAAATTAATGGTGGTGGGGGGTGGGGGGGTGGAAGAAAGGAATTGGAGAAAACTGTATGCAGTGAGAGAGGTATTTTATGGCTGTACAGCACAAATCATAAGCATTGTAAATTCCCCTATGTTGCCTTTGTAATCTATACCTTAACCTGGGGGGTTGGCGGGGAGAAGAGAAGGGGGGAATAAAAATAGCAACACAAATGCACACACAGTGTGAAAAGTATTCCTACAGCCCTGCCAATCAGGCCCATCTTATTAGGGAACCAAGAAAGATGATCCCATTGGATTCTTACGAGATTATCAAAGGGAAACCTCAGAAGACTCTTCTGTTCCCGAAGGAGCTGTACATTACTGTGTGAAACGCACTTGGTTGAATATAAAACAAGGTGCCCTGGCGCACAGACCAAGAAATTCAATATTCAACACGGCTTCACCTCTCTCTAATCTGGACATTTAGATGTGGTCAGGGCTGGTTGACATTACTTGGCCACTTGTGTCAACTCATCATTAAAAGGAAAAGATAGACAGACCCACAAAGGATCGTTGCCCCAGTAGCAAACATCAATCAATGCTGATATGATCAAGCACTATATATGAGCCAAAGAAACAAACCCAACTTACAGAACACATCAACTGTACAGTGCTACGAGAATACAAGTAACAGATTTTTCTGAAATTCCCCAAAATCTCTGAAGAAACTGACAATATCAGTCAATACAGTGGCTAAATATTTAACACAATCCTCCAATTCTTTGGGTCCTTACAGATAGATGACAATCAACCGATTGTCAGCTTTGGACAGTATGTATCCCAGAGTCAACGTGTGACCTGGAATTGTGTGCTGAATGACATTTATCCTTGGATGGCATCTATTGCAACCATTGCGTGGAAATGCCTGGCTTTTTATCAGAGATGTGTTAAAATTCAAACAACGTGCTTGCTGGGTTCAATGGGATATGCATTTAACAGGCTTTGAAAGTTCCCCACCTTAAAACACGCGGCCAGGATACTCAACACAGGCGCATGGTGCCGCACTGCCTCGGTCAAAAGATACCGCCAAGGGTTTGGCTTCTCCTGGCACCAGTAGAGCACCTGGTAAAGATCCACTGGAGATTCCTCCCTCTTCTTCTTCTTGTTGAGTTCGCTCTTGGGTGTGCCCAGTGTCTCAGAGCTAACGGATCCCTCCAATGGCACAAACTGCAGAGTCTCGAACGCCAGTGTCAGGTGATCCTGTAGAGTGGGGCTGAAGTCTCTGAGTAGGGCCAGCACCTAAAACACAGATGTGTTGACTAGAATAACATAATGATAAAACAGGGATTTCACCAGGAAAAACAAAATCCGAACAAGAATTCTCCCCAAGATTGAGGTGGATAGATTTCTGTTAGGTCAGGGTATCAGGGGATATGGGGCAAGAGCGGGTAACTGAGGTACAGATCAGCCATGATCTTGTAGAATGGCGGAATAGGCTCGAGGGGCTGAATAGCCTACTCCTGTTCCTATGTTCCTAGTCCTAATAGAGAACTTAGAAACAACACAAGAATGTGTGGATGTATGAGAACCCCCCCGCCCCCATGAAGTTTCTCTCCCCCCGCCACCCCCCACAGAAGAACAGCTAGATAAGTCAGGACTCTAATAGCCTCGAGACAGAGAGGACTTGAAAGGGTATATCAGATACTAGAGTAACCAAGTAAAACTTAAAAGTAATCCAGCAAAAATCCCAGAAATAAATAATTCACAATCAATGGAAGCCCTTAGCTGCAAAAGATTAACTCTCAGCCCCGGACAGAATTAAATATTTTTTTAAAAAAAAACCTGCAAAGTGAAGCAATTCCAGTTTCTCATTAAGAACTGGAATCCGGGGGTTGATGAAACCAGTGTAAATTGAGTATTTCCTAACATCTCATGAGGTTCGGGTCCAAACGGCAGTAGAAAGACCAACACCACACAAATGATTAAAACGCCTTTTGAAATAATAATTACTGCGGAACAAAGAGCCAGGGTTGTAATTCAGAACCAGAATTTAATTGTTATTTTATTATTGTAAAGCGAGCCGACAGCGGGGGAACTTCGCATCACCATAAAGATAAATTTGACATGAATTGCTTGCATCCCTCTGACGAGCAATTTTAAAATTTAAAGCACTACAGGGAGGCGAGAGATAAAGAAAAGAAAGCTTCTTCCTTTGGAATCGCAGGACGATTCGAAAGAATACAATTCACAACTGAACTAATATTTGCAGATACAACGATAAGGCAGAACGCGACTTGTCAAGAGAGGGAGCCTGCTGCGATCACAAGAACATAATTGAGGGATTGGAGCGGGAAATCAATGCATACAAATGGTTAGACTAGACCTTTCCCCATAGGATCATTGGCAGAAACCACCCACAGACTAGTGACAGAAAATCATTTACATTTGGGAGAAAAAAATATCAAAGGAATTTTGACATATTCAATATTTACAGATATTACCGTTGGATGCAAACTCCTACAACCCACCAGATAATACATTTATAAAATCTGACAAAACCCCAGTCAAGTACTATTAGCCACACAGTAGTGAACAAGCAGTGACTTGCCACTTAGCATCACAAAACTTTCTCTCTGGACTAACCATCATTTTACCCTCCACCCCGCCCCCAGTGGATTAAGATTTTTATACACACCGAGCACCGAGGGAGCGGAATAATAGAGTCCGATAATTACCCCAGGATCCTTGAACGATTTGTCATTTCGGAATGGGTGCAAGTTAATTCAGCTTTGTCTCAGCTGGATATTTCAATAGGATCTGCACTGATGGCTGAAACCAAAGTACTCAGCCCAGAAATAATAGGTTTCCAACTTGATTAACTTTTCAAAGAGGGGCTGATAGAGATTGGCTCTGTAAGTGACTACTGCAACGACTACTACAACAACTTGCATTTACACAGCACCCATCACGCAGGGTAGTGCCTCAGAGCGCTTGACAGTGGCGTATACACGACACTGAGCTGGGAGGAGGTGACCGCAGGCACAGTGAAAGAGAAAGATCTTTAGGCGTGACCTGAAGATGGGGAAAGAGTGTGGAGGCAAGGCTCAGAGGGCTTGTTCATTAGAAGACACCAGGAAACATTTTAACGACAGGGGCAGGGAGGATGGGAGTGAAAGAGGTCAAGCAATTCCAGACAGTTTGCTCGTACCTTTCAATAATTGGCTGCAAAGCATCAGTGCCAGATGCCTGGCAGCAAGCTGTCTGTCTGCCTGCCTTGCCCTGGATACGTTCACGGAGTCAGGAAATGAGATACCCAGTCATCCTCACCTCATCCGGTTGATAATTATGAAGCTGAGCGAAGACCACAAACTCCAGCCACGCATCCTGCTGAGCACATTCCCGGAGATAGGCAATGCTCAGGGCAATACTGTGAAGTCTGCAGAACTGGGTTATCAGTGACCACTCCTGCCCAGCTTCGAAAGAGACCCTGTGGTCAGAGAAGATCAATGTTACCGCTGAAGCATCTTGTCGTAATGAGAAGAGATAAAGTACTTATTGCACGTAGCCCAGCTCTGGTACCTCTTTATGTTTCTGGTTTGTAGGTTTTCCCAAGTAGCGTTTTCTAATTGACTCAACAGCTCCTGTGCTGATGATTTATCACATTCTACCAAACTCTGAAGCTTTTCAGCTGCAAAGAACAGAGAGTGGAATCAAACGTTACATCATCAAACAATGTTAAACAGGCTTTAGTCGCAACGACTGGAGGGCACAAAAATAGTTTGTTACAGAAATGTAAATAGAAACTCAAACCCATTGGAAAGACAAAATGAAAGCTGACAAGTGCAGTCTGTCCTATTAGTGCTTTGTCCTCTGTTCTTGAACACAAACATTTAAAACTCTATTCATTGTCTTCCATCAAACTGAAATTAATTATTCGCCTTGAACTTATTGCCAGTGTATTAGCACAACGCACAATTTGGTATACTATCCCGATCACTAGAAGGAACAATTTATTGGTGTAAGATTCTGTCTCAATTCTTCAACAACCCAACTTTTTTCAACCAGGACTCTTTCCGCAATCTTTAACATTATTTCCTAATAAAAACAAAGGGCAAGTTACCCAAGGTCTCCTGTATTGAGCTGTGTTGAGACTCTTCTGTCTTTATGTACCAGTGCTTCAATATTGTAGCTGCAACTTTGAGATCGACCCTGAGTTTAAGGCTGGTCACACCCAGGAGTTCGAGGAAGGCAACGCAGGCTGCCGCTACAGGAGCCACAGCAAAGTGGGCAAGTCCTAGGGTGTACACCTCACTGCTCACCTGCTGAATCCTAAATGTGGGAAAGGTGGAACAGACACAACTCAAAAGGGAACATTCACAGCAAAGCAATTACACCCAGAGAGCCGGAACCACAAAACAGATCGCTGTTCATTGTATTGAACCTGCAACATTTGATACAGACCTTTCGAGTTTTAAAGGCAGAACCTTTCACATTATCTTACCCTGATTAGAAAGGGAATGAATGATTTGAAAATGTACTGACTTGAAAATATCTGGCCTGGCAAAAAACTCCCCTCTCCCCTTCCCACACAAAATAATACGGGGGGGGGGGGGAGGGTGGAAGACAATAGAAAGATCTTTCCAAGCTTTTCTTAGAAAATAAATCGTTCAGGAAATTAATGGGGTATATGTGGAGAGTTTCTTGGTGCGGAATGATAAGGTATCTGAAGATTATGAGAAACTGCAAATTAAACGTAAACTTCCATAGCACACATCACACTTAGTTGTTAACTCGTCTGCTACAGACAATCAAAACTGGTTAAAATAATTTAAAACTGCAGCCCACGCTCGTGTCATTTTGGACCAGTTCAGTTGTGATCAGAAATTGTGTTTCGATTTGAAAACGAGAAACAAAGGGGAAAGAAAACAAAGTGAGAGACAGCCTTTCAATTGGGTGACAAACCCAAATCACTCTCATTCATCACCCTAAAGCTTGATGTGCATTCTGCCTTACAGAAAGTTAATGACTGCTAAATCTTAGGGCTGCAAGTTGTTTGCAGGAAGAGAAAAGGAACACATCCTCAGTGAGTAGTAGCACATCAGACTTACTATTGAGGCACTGTCCAGGTTATAAAGTGAGATAAAGATGTGAACAAGCAAACCACTACCAAATGCTTTATTTTCTTCTCACCCAAGGATGACTATAAACGTACCACACCGATAATAAAAGGCTCTTTGATAAATCTGCCTTAACATTCTCGATGCTGGATTAACGCTCCAACACCACTTCTCAGTTTAAGATGTATAAACAGCTATGGCAGCCCGTCGCACAGTCTAACTGATAACCCTCCGCCGGTATGCTTACAGCTGCTTTGGTGAACTGCTCTTTGCCAGCTGCTGAACCAGAAATGTTGCAAACGCAAATGACGGCCGTCCGTGGTGCAGGTAGTATGGAAAATCCAGCCTTTCGGTTATGGCGTATTTGTTCACCAGATCAGGGCACGAGAAATGAGGCAAGTCGCTTGAGTCTGCCCAAAGAGAAACAGGTTTGTTATCCAAAAGGTCTTACTTTCCAATTTCCTATACATGATAGTTCGTACTTCCAGTCATCCCAAAAGGAAATTTACTTTTCTTACTGGTGTGTGAACTATAAAGGCCTTCTCTTTTCCCTTTCTTTCAAAAACAACTTGCACTTATATAGCACCCCTTCACGCAGGGCAGTGTCAGAGTCTGACGCCGAGCGGTAGGGAGGAGGTGAACGTAAGCATGGTCAAAGAGGAAGGTATTCAGTCGTGACCTAAAAGAGGGTAAGAGAGGGGGCAAAGTGGAGGTTTTGTGGTAGAGAGTTCCAAAGCTTCGGGGTGAAGTGGCTGAAAGGGCGGCCACCGATGATGGAGTGGAGGGACAAGCAGGAAGCCAGAGCCAGCCGAGCGGAGGCAACGGGTAGATGAGTGAGGAGAAAGCAGGTCAGAGAGGTTGGGAGTTGCCAGAGCGTGAAGAGATTTGTAGACAAATCTTTCATGGATTCATGGCACCCGAAGCAGAATCCAGACATCAGGAATGCCTGACACAATTTCACTGTTGATTTGAACTGGAAATCCGACCTTCAATGGATGAAGCAGCAGGTAATTGAAGGCGGTAATTGAATAAATATTTGAGAAAACTAAAAACTGACAACACTTCACCTGAATCTCCAGCCTAAAATGGAATGCTCGCTATAATCTCTGTGAAGAGCTTTGAGATGCTTATCTGACGTGAAAAGTGCTGTACAAGTGCAGGTTGCTATATCTGAAGACCTTGAGAACACATTGCTCTCAGCTTACAAACAAAAGCTTCTGTAGAGCTTTAACTGGAAGTGAAGTACACGTCTACAGAAACTGAAAGCATCAACAAGACTTTCCATGTGCTAAACACGCCCTATACATATCCTTTTCAACAATTAAATGGACCGGCGGACAGGGTTAATATTGTAGGCTGGAGAATCAAATGCACTGCTGTCAGCTTTCTCAAATACTCATTCAGAAAGCAACTATTACCTTCAGTACATCAGTTAATGGACATTGATTTTTGCTTTACAATCCCACAAGCCAATTGATATGTTGGCTGTGCTCAACAGTACATAGGGATAAAAGAATGTACAGAACCAGAGAAGTAAATCAGACCTTTTTCTTTCATCTGAAGGACCTTTTACAATGCAGGCTCCCATGCATTGTATTCCAAGGTCAGTCTAGACCAGGAGCTTAAATGTACCAGAGAACTTGAACCCACAACCTTTCAACTCATGTGTGCTACCAGCTGAGCCAGGCTGACATCTTAGGGTCAGTGAAGCTAAATGGATCGCTATTTCAGGGAGCTGGCTCTGGCACAATTGGCCAGCTGGTCTCCTTCTGTGCTGCAAAATTCTACGATTCTCTACTTGTTGTGAAATAAAAATCATAATGATAAACTTACCATAAGCAGAGAGCGTGTTGGAAGACTGCCAGCCGAAGAGATGCTGTGGATCAAAGGGGTGGAGTGACTGCAAATTAAACAAGAAAGCGTCAATAGGTTACTGCAAAATACTGCGATTCACCAACAAAGTATAGAGGCAATTCCCTTTACAATAGATTCGAAATGAAGCGCTCTGAGACATCTCAACACCATAGTAAGTCGCAATAATCAAATGCAAGGATTATTATAAATAAAATGACNAAAAAAACTCAAATGAATCAGAGTGGTAAGTACATTGAACGAGATGACCGCCTGGTACACATACATTATTCAGTTATTCAGTATACAGTGCAATTTGTATGTGGAGGTTTCAGAATGAATTGAGACTAAATAATGAGAAACAAAAAGCATGTCAATCATCAGAAAGATGTATTGTTTCAACTGAAACAATTTCCTGAAGGAGCCCTCAGTATGTATGTGGCAAGCATCAACGTCACTTTAGAGTATAGAACTTAAGCATTAACATTCATTTGCTTTAACCTAAAGCCAGTGTGCATTATTATTATTATTATTATTAAAACAGGTACGTTCTCTGTGTGTGACTGGGCATAGCAAATACATTACAACCAGCAGACTGTAATGTCAAGAATCGCAGGAATAATCCCAGTTATTATCAGGCCTGCACACACTGTGATATACAATAAAGGCAGCTGCATTATTCATCGAGTGACACTCCATTCAGTTCCCCTTGAGCCAGTCAATTTAAAAACTGAATAATATCACACCGTCAGACCCAGTGATGGTTTAAAATAAAAATCACTTACACCGCAATTGATGAAAACATGTTAGGTAGGAAAAGAAGACATTACATTCATCTTTCTGATGATTTCACTTGGATTAAAAAAACATAGGCGTGAAATAACGCCTCCACTGGCGAGCATTTTAAGATTAAAATATTTCTTGGGTCTCATCTGGTATCGCAGTAAATTAAAAGGGTCTGAACTTGATAATGTAAAGAGATCACCTCCAATGGCTACATCTGTCCTCATCGCACTTCATTAAGATCAGGTATAACTAGCTGGAATTTCTCCTCGGTAGACTGTTAGCAGATACTTAAGAGAGCGAGTGTAATTGATTGCTATTGAATGACACTTGCAGAGTTTCAAAGTCTTGCAATTTACAGCTGGACAGTTCTTTTAAGGCAGTTAACAAGAGCCGAGGGCTATCCTGGGGCTGAGCTAGCAACGAACATCTTCCATTGCCTTCGTACAGGAGAATGCTACTTGCAAGGTCTCAAGATCAAGCTTCATTGACTGTTATTGTGAGAAGTGGCCGAGGAGGCAACTGGGGAAACCGTGGAATCCAAACGATGAAATTAGAGTTCACATCCAGGTTCACTTTCCTCATTATAGTTTACCGCAAATTGTTCAGTTCATCCGGGGGCAACTCAGCTCGGGGTCAGCGGGGTGGCAGGGTCTGGCTGGAGCCCCGGGGCACACCACCTGGTGTGCTCAGAGAGGATGTGCAGATGTCTGCACGCTCAACTACCTCACGTCGTCAACCAGCACAGATTGGGTGAGGGGAGCAGAGGGCAGCTCTTTCCCCACCTGCAACTTAGCCTCTAAGTTTAATGTACCCTTACTGAATAGTTTTAAATACCTGTAAAAGATGATAGAGGGACACGTCAGGTGGTGGAATACCGTGAGGGGTGTGTTGGGGAAAGAGAGCAGCCCGCAGCTTTGGGTAAGGAGCCAATGCCATTTTCAGCAGCTGAGGGTCAACTTTCCAAAGGGAATTGCCAACGTCTTCTCTCTCCTGTATAACCTAAAGAAACCACCGCGAGCACATATTAAAATTCACACCATTTGCTAGCACATAATATACAAATTGAACATAGTCAGCCTTGCTAAGAGATGAGTAAATTGTTTTATACTTTTGGAGCTTACAGCACACTTTTGCAGCCAATTGAGATCAGTTGCAACCTATTTAAAACATGAACTGAGGTGGAATTTGCGAGTTGTGTAAACCAAACGGACTGATGAAATTACAGGTGCTCTTAATGCTGTAACTATCAATATAAGGCACGCCCGGGGAATCCAATAATGCTTTAGCATTCGATAATGCCCTCTTTACACATGAGTTACACAACTCGCAAATTACTGCAAAAGTGGAATGGGAAAGCAACCAAACAAATTTTGACATTTAGCAAATACATTGATACATGGGACTTCGCTTGCCAGAGATCTGTTTTAAGAGGCTTTTACCGCAAAAATCTTATAATTTCTTTTTGTCAAATTAACAAAGCCTCACGTTTCAGGGAGGAGCGCTACATAGTGTATAAATTAAGAGCCTTGAAGTTATATTTCTTGGTTGTGAGAAAGGGGGGGCGTGGGGGAGAGGAGAGAGAAGAGAGCGGAAACAGATCCCAAATGGTGCCTGATTGTAAGAGGGGAGAAATTAAAGGCAAAATCTGCAGGCATGTCGCCTGGGGCTGATTCCATGCACTTCCTATCAGCGGCTCAAGAGCCCCATTCAGACCAGGCAGTAGGTCACAGATGGGGAATGGCACAGAGAGGCCTAAAGACAAACAACTTGATATCCGCACTGTCCCACAGCCTGTTCCTGTGACGGACGTTTCCACCAGCATTCACATGTCAAAGTAATAGCGTGCGGAAAAAGAGTAAAACTACAGAGAACACAGCAAATTGCGTGAGATTACTAAAATTTTCTATCATTTGCATTATAATAGCAGCGAAAATGAATCCATTCTTGTACATATAATAGTCCCATTACTGAACTAGCAGAAGAAACATTCAGCGTTGAAAGCATACAATTATAGCAAATAAAGGATGGAAAAACTGCAAGAATTATCCTTTATTAGACCAAATTTCCCATTGCAGTTTATAGGCAGTAAATAGGACTCCAGAGGCCCCCAAAACTCTTATATTTGAGAAGTCTCAACAACGTGATAAGACACTGTATCAAATACAAGGATTATTATTATTATTATTATAGTATTAGCCTTAGGAATGTTGGTTGAAGTTAAAATACGGGAATTTTGGTAAATTCCTAAATGCAGTCTTAAAATTGAAGTCAGGTTTCCTCGATTCTTGTCAAGATATTGTGGGTAATTGGCTGCCTAATTAAGAAATTTCAAAAATACTGCACAATGTTAAATATTAAGACAAAGGCCTTGGATTATACTCCAACTTACCTGATCGATTCCCCCAGGAGCAAACATGATGGTGGCGAGTGCCAGCAGTGTGTGTCCCTCCAGCAGCATACTGCTGACACTCGCCTGGTTACTGGGGATCAGCATTTGGGCATTAGCCAGACTTGCCTGGAATGTCACAGGGGTAGCTGAAATAACAGAAAAGCAATTGTTCTACCTACAGTGAAATATGGACCAGGGAACAGGGAGAGGGTATCAAAACATCACGTTGAGACAATGTTGAAAATGAACAAAACCCATTTCTTCTTATCACAGTCTACACAATAAAAAATCTCCCAACAAACACTCCAAGCCATCCCTTCAGGAGGACATTAAAACCCAAATTCAATCTAGCAAGTGTCACCTAACTAGAATAAAACATCTGATAACGTGCCTTTCGCATCAGGAGGACGGCTTAAAGTGTTTTACAGGATTTATAGTAAAGTTTAGTAACTGTAATGTTGTACGTAGGTGGGACATAAACTACCATAGTGTTTTTTAAAAAAATTAATAGCAATAATTCTGTCATTAACATCATCAATATTCTATTTGATCTGCAACATTATAAATGGTGTCATTTCAGCATCAGGCTTGAATGACAATGCAAATCCACTGTTGCTGGTTTTGTTTTAGAAAGAACACACACACACAGATCCTTTTTTACATTGTGCTAAAATGATTCTATTTGAAAGGGACTCTGTGAAACCGCTCCTATCTTGAGCAGCAAGTCTGCAGTGTGTGTGAATGCCCAACTTTAAAGATGTTGAGTTCAAATTACTGAAAGGATATCCCACCTCCTAGGCTTTTTAGTAAATCACAAAACCAACTGTTGTACACACACAGTGTGCACAGAGAAGCACACATGTTCTTAATAATCCATTCTGCAGCTCTGAAATAAGAGTGCTTAGCTCTTGCAGCATTTTTTTGTATAACGTGTTAATTTGATTATTTGTTTAAAAAAAAATGTTTTCAGAAACAGAAGGGGCAAAAGTTGTTTCAACTGACATTGTGTGTTTAAAATGGAAAGGGAAATAGGCAGATACGGTAAAGATTTTTCTACAAGTAAACTAGATTTCTACACACAAAAAAAATCTTATAGCTGCAAGGTGTGTTTGGAACAGGAAATGCTCTCTCCGATCATTTCTTCTCCATAAACTATCAGTACTGGTGACGTTGTGGAAAGTATCTGGAAGCAGGTGGGTTACGGTGCCTGACAGCATTAGAGAAAGTGGAATGAACGCACCCTGTGGAGATGATAAGCTCACTGAAGCACCCCCAGCAGAACACTGATGCATTAGTTAATTCATCACTTTTGCCCCAGGCACATTCCTCAAACCCCGATACTCCACTGTGTTCAGGTCCATTTATTGTTCATATTCACAAACACACAGGTGTGCTATGAGCCGGGCTTAACTCCCATACAATTTAATTAAATACATATACTACTGCGAGTTGGAAATAAATAAAGATCTTCACCTGCACTACTGTTGGAAACCTCTCGTATTCTTACTAGGAATTCAAACCAGGGATGACCCACGTGGAGAGCTCCATCAGCCAGGATCTGGCAATTCGAGGGATTCAACCTGTCAATGACCCAAAGCAAAGACTTCAGAACACAACCACACACACACACTCTCACACACACACACAGACATACACTCACACACTCATAAATTAACTTCAGTATTTGGTTGTAATGTGGAATTCTCTGCCATAAACTGTAGTTGAATCAGAACCCATCTCATTTTTAGAAAGGAATTATATTCATGGTTAAAGAAGGAATATAAAGAGTATTTGGAGTGAGACAGAGTAGAATTAAATTGATCCATGCGGGGAAAATCACAGTCTAGATGTGCCCGACTGGATGACTAACATACATGATCAAGCCCTGAGATAAGCACCATATCCTGATTACAAGTACCTCAATGAACACCTACACCTCTTCACATAAACACGTTGGGATTTTTCTACCTTATGTCCCTACACCCAATTAATGCTTCTCGTATCCTGGACTTAGCTGGGGAGAGTAACACCACTTGGAAAAGCCAGCAAAAGGAAAACAGGTTTCTTGTAGGCAATTTAAGTTGGTTTAAATCTTGGCTGCTAGAAACCTCCAAGGTCTAGAAACCTGAACTCCAACAACAGACATAAGTCAGGCAAAGATCTCAGGCTTGGTACATCTCTTACCACCTGAAAAAGACGTGGAGGGAAAAGCTACAGTTGTTAAGAAAATGCTATGGCCTCTTATCTAATCCAACACATGAATTGCATAACATCATCCACAAGAGGGAGATGTGTTACAGTAAATAATAATAATAATCCCTGCATTTAATATAGTGCTGTTCACATCTTCGAGACGTGTCAAAACGCTTCACAGAATAGACGGTAAAAGGAATTGACTATGTTTTGTGGGCGAAACGCGGCAGCCGATTGCGCACAGCAGCGTCCCACATATGTTCCAAATTGCCTTAGTATTTAAAAACAAAGCAAAAGGTCTCTGCACTCGAACTGGAAGCCAGGCAAGTGACTGCAAACAGATTGCAGGCACAACAGTAAAGAGAAGAATTCTTTCAGGAGTTGTGAGCGATTTTCAGTTGCTCGTTAACAGCCGGCAGGGCAAGCCCACTATTTGCAGTGCCATCAATCGGGCGCAGCCCACTGGTATGTATCAACAGAACGACACACGTGGCCTCTTCTCTATCCTGAGTTGCAGCTGAACATGAACTGATCACACCTGATTCCAGCGACAAACAATACGGTCAATTATCCAACAAAGTGAGCCCACATTAATCACCGGTCATTTCTACATTTGAGATGATTAGTGCATATGATTTAGGAATTAAGGTCATTATTCAAATCCGCAGCTCAGCCCTCAAAATCCTTTGAGCAAACAAAAGATTTATTTTTTTCGTTGCCCGTTATTGCTTCCCCGTGTGTTACAAGTAAGAAGACGAGAGATTTCTTTCAGCGTTCCCAAATGGTTCCCATTGTATCACCGCAATGTCAAACAGACCTCAGCATAATTGCATTCAGATTCCCACTTTGTTTTTATTAAAGTTTCTTCAATTGGCAGAGAAGAAAAATTCTTTATTCGGGACAATAATTGCGCGGGGCCTTGATCTGCCGGGGAAACAATTCCCTCAAGAGATTTAAAACAGCATCTCCAGATGCAGTAGTTCGCTTGCATTTGGCAAATGCCCTAATCGGAGAGAATAATTCTTTTAGGGGTAGTGAGAGGTTTTCAATTGCTCGCTAACAGTCATTTTCACTGCTTTAGGAGACAGCCTACTAAGACCATTGGTACCCATTGATAACAACAACTTGCATTTATACAGCGCCTCACACACAGGGAAGTGCCCCAGAGCGCTCGACAGTGGCAGTGTACCTTCAGGTGTGACCCGAAGATACAATAGAAGGTGCAAACGGGGTCACAGACCGAGCCATTGCCTTATTGATGTTCTAAAGTAAAGATGTCTAGAACTTGCTGACTCTACAGGTAAAAAGTTGTGGTTAAACCCAGTCTCAGGCACGAAAATACATGCGTCCGTACAAACATCAGCACAAAGTGAAACCGCAAGCCTCAAAACAGCAGCATAGTTACTGAAGAGAAGAATAAATTTGCAGCGTCTTCAAAAAAAAGTTTAAGGTTTGCTCGTTGGAACGTGGAATTCTCTGTCATAAACCAATGATTTTTGCTGAGATCATAAATCATAAAAAGGAGTGGGGACTGAGCACAGAGGATAAAATTATATTAGGGAGAGGATGACACTAGTGCAGACTTGATGGTCTAAATGCCCTAATTCTGTGCTGTAACAAATTATGGTTGTACCTACAACCACAGGCACTTTTTTGGGAGTGGGTGGAAACTAACTGAATACAAGTTCAACTTTTTATCCCTCATCAACACAGAAATCCCTCAACACAGAAACCACAAGACACCTCGCAGACAAGGCAGAACTTTTCTGACCACATTTAAGTTCCAACTTTTTTTTTTGCATTCACGATTATTTTAAGAAACCAGCAGGGTTTTAAAATTTTACGAGGAGAATTCCCATCAGATTCCTACCATGTGTTGGAAGGATTTATTTTCTGAAGTCACTGCTTTGAGTTTTCCTCAAAGTCAAAACATCCTGCATGAATTTCCAGACCTGAGAGCCAGAATGATAGACATTCCCAGTTTTCTAATAAATGTTCAATCCATCAGGAGACAGACAAATCAGCATTTCATTTTGGACCTTAGTCTACATTAAGCCAACTAACCTCTAAACTACTGTCAGTTGGCCAAACTACAGCTTGCTGGGCCGTCAAGAATAATAATATAATAATAATAATCCTTGCAGTTGATATAGCGCTTTTCACGTCTTCTAGATGTCTCAAAGCGCTTCACAGAGTATACTGTAAAGTGAATTGACCGTATATTTGTGGGTGAAACGCGGCAGCCAATTGCGCACAGCAGTGTCCCACCAACAGTCATGGATTGAAAATGACCAATTTATTATTGTTTTGGAGGGATTTTTATTAGGCGTGTGGAGTAAGGAAACTTGCCCAAGGTTTTGGCCTGCCTGGAATTGAAACCAGATGTCTCGCTTGCAAGGCGAGTGCTCTATGCACTGAGCTACAGGACTCCGAAGCCTGGACCCCCATCCCCCCTCACCCCCCCGAATATTCACACTAGCCGAGATAAGTCCGTGTTTGATTGGTAATATGTTTCCAGGTTATTTTCTTAATTGATGCCATAAATCAAGAAATAGTCAATCGAGAAAATTTATCTTGTTGGCGACCAAAAAGGTTGGCCATCACTGCTTGACGATTTCAGTACCAATGTTGATCTTGAGAGCATTCCACTTACCTGTAATAATCCAAATAGGCGTACAAGAGATAGCGAAGTCCATGCTCAAGGCAGTAGAGGACAAAACAGTTGTGGAAGTCGAGTCCTTGGGATGACTGGTAGGTTGGCACAGGATGAGGTTCCTGCATTATTCCCCCTGTGCAGCCAAGCCTTAACAGAAGCTGTTTGAAGTCTGCTAGTTCTGATGGGATGTACACACCTTTCCTATTAGACAAAGGATGGGGGAGAAAAGGCCAATGTTATTGGCGTCGTTCTGGATTTGTCAGAGGAATCTCTTGGCATCCACCTCTAACTATAATTGAAAGGATCAACCTTCCTTTGTGGGACACTGTGTGTGCCCCAGAATGAAGGCATTGTGCAATAAACTTGATCTCTCCATTACCTGAACATACTGAATATTTTACAGAGCAGAATGAATGAGGACATTCTGCTGTGCTTTTGTTGCTAGGCTTGGTAATGTTAGAAGGATGTACCTTGCCAACTTGTCCAGGATCTCGTTCCTCATGTAGCTACTGCAGAGTGTGTTCTGATTCACAGTCTCTTGTGTGAGAAGCGGCCAATTCTCAGGGCTCTCAGCGCTCTGGGGCGTTTCGATCCAAGCACAGAGTTTGGACCAGCAATGGCGAGAAGTCAGGTGGCTCCACAATACCTCAGGACTGCAGGAGTGCATCGCTGAGAAGAAATACAGAGGAGAAAATCATATTTCCAACAAAAGAAGAACAAAACAAATGATTAAAACAAAAATTACAGAAGTAAGGCAACCCCCACCTTATAACAACCACAATTTGCATTTATGTAGTGCCCCTCACGATGGGTAGAGTCCCAGAGCACTTATTATGCTGTGTTTCAGATGCTATAACACAAGCGTACCTGTGTTCGACTCTCTGGATAACTGGATTCTCTCCTTTGAGGCCTCATCCCACCACTTGGCCCAATCTAACAGTATCACGCAGGGGTCAGTGTTGCTGCTCTGACGCTGCTCGCCCATCCCAATTTCACAGTTCAGAATTTGCTCCAGAATACCACTATATTTGGGATCGATATCTTCAACCTGCTGCAGTGAGCTGCAAAAGCACAAGGAACTAAGAGTTGTATTAATTGTTGAGAAGGGAACTATATTTAATATATATATATATATAGAGAGAGAGAGAGAATCCATGATTCAATGAAACACATGCCTATTAGTTGTGAATGAGGCAAATTAGTGCTAAAATCAGGTGGCTGCAAGTGATTGAAGTGAACATAACTTTTTTATGAAATTAATGTACAAAATTGCTCAACAAACTATAAAATGTAACCGTAGTTAACTGTGTTTTAAAAACACCTAATGAACTACATCGTAAAACACATACAAGTCGGGGAACTTGAGGCAGTAATTTAGCCTGTGGGTCTGCCATGGTTGGGAAACTGCTCTTGCAGTAAATTACACAGTCAGGGTGGTTTGACTGGTTCGTTGATTTATAATTCACTGTGTGCCATTGTTTGTGTAGTGCTTTGGTGCTACCTGATACACAAGGGACATTCCATCGAGTCTCCGGAAGAGGAGTAGAGCTTTTCTGCAGAGTGAACAAACTTCACCATCTCCTTCTCTTGTTCAGAAAAACAGTTCTGATTCTGAAGGCTTTCCACCTGATAACAAGCGGAAAAACATCTCTGTAGTGTCAACATGTTACATGTGTGTCTGTGTGTGTGTGTGTGTGGGGGGGGGGGGGAAGGGGAAGGAATAATAATAACAATCCTCGCATTTCCAATGGTGCCTTATCACGTCTTCGAGACATCTCAAATCACTTCACAGAATATACCATGGAGTGAATTGACTGCATAATTTGTGGGTGAGTAGGAAGAGAGGAGTGGAAAGGGAAAGTAGGAATAACCAGCTTACCTTCACACCCAAAACACATTTGCAAAATTCAAACATTGCCTTCTATTAAGGCTGCCAAAAGTTACAGATTTAAATCACTGCAGGATCACACGCACTTGGAAAGAGAAATGAACACTTCAATATAGTCTTGGTGTGAGCCAGATGTTCGGGATTACTAAATTGTGATGCCTTTAAAGAAAAGACGCTTTACATTTATAATCTAAAACAGTCACACAAATTAAAACAAATTAACACCTGTGGAGTGGTGTGAGCTATTGGCGCCCACAAATAGATTTAAAATGAAACGCACAAGCACATTTCACTAGGGTATGAAGTATCCCAGTGACGCATTCTAGATAATTCTTAGATTTTTGTTCATATCCATGATCTCTCCCGCCCCACAACGAATGACAAATCTTAGCAGCATCTTCACAAAGCGCCACTGAGATTAAACCAGACACTTCCACACCAGAAGGAGAGAAAGGTCAGTAGAGATATGGTCTGGAGTTCTCAAGCGTATTAATAATGGAGGCTAGGTCATAATCTGTCAGAAATAAATATACACGCACACAATTTTATAAAGAAAGAGGTTTGACAAGCAAATTGAGGAGCTGGCTATTAGCGCTTCCGAGATGGGTACATATGGCTGTCATTAGAAAAGCACTTAAGTAAAGATTGAGATGAGTTTTAGTGAGATTTAACGAGAGGTTTTGATAGATGCAGATATTATTCCAAGCATGTTAAGGTTTGTTACATGTACTCACATTCATAGCCAATCATTTGAAACAATGCGAGAGAAAGAGTTCAATTGTTCAACTCATATTCTTACAGCACAATATGTAGGCGGCAAAGTTTTTAATTTCAGAATAGGAATTGGCCAGGGGGAAGGGGGGAGAGAACGAGAGACAAAACAAAGCAATTTAATCTAGCTATTTCATTGACCACATAATGATATTTCATGCAATTTACTCTTATTAATAGTTAAAAACATACATCCGTCAGCCAGAAAGTTTCCAATTTGTGATTCATAATTATGAAATCATAATTATTTTCAGCGTTTCATTCTTCCTCCTGCCTACTTAACACCACGGGTCTTTTAGTGAATGCACTCTCTTTTAGATCCACATAACACAAAACACTTTTTAAATTAAAAAATTCTGGGTTTCATAGACCACAAAGATCCATGCAAGTACTCTTTAGTTTATTCCCCCATCCCATCCCCTCCCCCACTGGACCCCTTCCAAAATATACAGCTGCAAAGTGGTTCTGTAAACTCTTGCTCCGAACACCACAAAGCCTGCATCGATAAATATGCACAATGTTCCTGAATCCACTAAAATAAAGCTTGATAAGGCAATCCCCCCTTTCCCTCCATTAGTGGCTTCTTCTTATAAAAAAGACAAATAAGAATATAATAATTCATGCATTTGATACGCCTTATCACCTCGTTGAAACGTCTCAAAGCGCTTCACAGAATATACTGTAAAGTGTAATGACTCTGTATTCTGTAGGCGGACCGCGGCAGCCAATTGCGCACACCAGTGTCCCACCACTCAAATGAGTGCTCAATGAATGGCAGAATGCCACAGCACTCTGTAGAACCAAGGCTCAATGCCAGAGTAATGCGAGTTCAATGTTACTCAGATTTTGTCCTCTGCTGTGGAAAGAGAAAAGGGAGGGGAGCGCAGCTTAGGGGGAAAAGAGCCTTCCTGCTAAATAACCTTTTGTGAGTTTTAGCAGCTGGCAATATTAATGTATGAGTAATAAACAGACCAATGGAAGCAAGATGTACACAAACGTAAAGTGGCTGTTTAAAAAGAGACATAGCTGCTCAACGTGTTATCCTAAAACACCATACAAGGCAATATTGATCGATGTGCAGTTACCATCAAATGGACGCTGACGTGATAGTGATTGCAGGGCACAGAATGGAGTGAGCAACACAAGGAAAAAGAGAGCTTCAGGGATGTGGACACTTTGCAGAAAGTTAGGAGATAAAAACGTAATGGCTTTTAGCAAACCATGCCTGCAATTTAAACAGTATCAGCCGAAATACAGTTATAATATAATAATCCTTGCATTTGATATAGCGCCTTATCACACCGTTGAGACGTCTCAAAGCGCTTCATAGAATATATCGTAAAGCGAATTGACTGTATATTTTACGTACAAGCCATGCATTTCACTGGTCAATATACAATTGGAGAACCTTGGATCAATCATTTCTGCATCAATGTAAACCACATACTTCATTATGTGTATGTGATTTATACTGAAAAACTGCCAAGTACCGAAATCAGATAACATTCACTCCATTGATTCTCTTTCTGCTATTGACAAACCACTTTGACTTTCTACAAACTAAATAATTTTCCTTGTTCAAACATTTATAAAGGCAATACTCATGTTCTTAAAGATTTCCACTTTTACAAAATATTTCCATTATTCAGGCATCTATAAAGGCAAATTACATCCTCAAAAGACTTCCTTCCTTTCCTTTCTAACAACCTAACTTCAATCACTGGGAGCCATTAGAATTCCACAGTTTAATACCCTGCATTGGAGTCACAGGATAAGCTAAGATTTTTTCCATGAAGGTCATTTTCAACTTGATGAGATCCACAATGGGTCAGCAACGCAATGCAACATAGATTATATTTTTAAGGCTACTCGTCTCAGAGGGTTCCCCAGCCCCCACACACACCTTCACCCCACAGACACACACACACACACCACACACAAAAGGCCAAACAGCCTCCATCACTTCACTCAGTTGTGCCATAATTAAAAGATACAGTTTCAGACCCACTTCTGATCACTATCCTGTCCAAATTACTGAAAAATGCCCTTCTGAATGGAAAAATCAAGTTGAACTGTGATTCCCACCACAATCCCAGGAAAAACGCTGAGCAAACAGCACCTGGCTCAGCAACTGGATTACTTAAAACTTACGATTTAACCCACCACACGCTCCCTATTGACATTGCTCACCAACTACAGTGCACACGAAGATTTCTTACCAGAAAGTCTCTTAGATCTCTGTCAGCCGTGTAGCAGCAAATATGGCGCAGTTGTTTTGTCACATCAAAACCCTTCAAATCAAAATAAACGGAAACAAAACATTTTACTCTCAAGTGGAGAACAGGAGGCAAAAGAAAATGAAACATTTTAGAGAGATTGTCAGGTAGAACAGCTGAAAACTATACAGTTACAGAAATTATTATTCTTATAACAAGTGGTGGGTTCAAACTATATTTAATTGATGGTAAAGTAGTTACTGAAGTAAGAAATGGGCAAATAACAATAGTGTATTCCTTCGTGTGCCAGCTTTTTGAGGAATCCAATGCAAAAATGTCCAATGCTCCATAAAGAGTGCCAATAACAGCCTCAATCAAACCTGCAGTGAACAATCCAAAGTTTAAATCACCTCCACTTTGCATTGACATGTCCCACAAATAGAAAGTCTGGTAAATTCTTGCAATATCTTGCAAATTGCTTACCATGTTCTTCAGAAGTGCACTAGCCTCTTTCAGGTCTTTTCTTAAAAGGCAATTGTAAGTCAGATTCAAGCCTGCTTGCACAAGTTGTTGGAGAGACTTGGCAGGGTTCTGCTGTGTTCTGAAGTAGGCCTGAGCTTGCGGGATACAATCGCTCAGTATGGCATCGCGAATGACTTCCTGGAAAAAGCAAGAGCACCATTCCTTCTAAGCGGAAAGAGTTGAAACTAAACAAGAAGCAAGTTTATGGTGGTCATACAAGCTCCGAATGCCAAGATTCGCTTTGAAGACTTAATCTGCGTTTCAGTCATCGCTCAAGTTCCTTGGGTGAAAATTTACGTACTGCTTAGCGCGGAACCAAATCAAAAATGTCATACACCCACACAGGCCAAAGCAAGTTCTTATTCTAAACGTTTCAAACTCCCAATCAATGAATCGAGGATATAGATTTCCCACCTATTCTAACGGTTGTTTGGCCTGCAGTAGTTGAGGTACAACAATAATAACCCTTGTGTTTGATATAGTCATTTATTTTCAGCGCAAGTCTGTGTGATGGGCGCTATATAAATGCAAGTCCTTGTTATCACATTGAAACTTCAAGAACTACAGAGTTTTTCGGTAAAGTGTAGTGACTGCATTTGTAGCTGAATGCAACAGCCAAATGGTGCACAGTGACATCCTACAGTCTTGAAATGATTAAGACTTTTTTTTCCTATCTGGGGGATTGCTGGCCAGGCCACAGAAGAAATGGGCCCTGGGTATTGAACGATTCAATGTTCCAGCCATTGAAAATGCCTTATGTCAATTTCAACCCAGATTACAGATTAAACAAAGCAGCACTGGGTCAGGTTCTTACATCAGTGCTCAGGTTCTTCCACTTCACAAAAGCCCGATAGCCATCTGGTAGTGCTCCCTCTTCATCCAGGTCATCAACAGTTACACTCTCATTCGGAGGAGTCCTGGGATATTTTTTCATGAATTTACGAAGCTCGGTAATATAGCCAGTCAGATAGTCCACACACTTCTGCTTGCACTCATCCAACTCTAGAGCCAAATGCAACAAGATTTTGTTAAGGAAAGGTATACACAAAAAGAACATTGTTTTGAGTGTCACGGAGGTCACAGAGCAAGGAGAATGAAGCTAACAGTAAACCCTAAACATTCTAAGGTTTGAGGACATAGCCGTGGGGTTTTTTTTAGACAAATTAATATTCTAAGTATTTGGTGAAAATTATTTCCCCAAAACAAACTCTCAAGTAAAATGTGCTTCTCCAAGGAAGAGGAAGCAGGAAGCATTACAATCACTGATTGCTCACATCTCCTACCAGCCAACACAAGAGCTGTACTTACCAGAGGTCAATCTATTCACAGATGAGAAACTGCACATAATACAGCAGAGCAAGAAGCACTCAATCGAAAAACAGATGGCTGTAATTTTTTTTGGCGTCTACCTATATAATTATCCTTGCATTTGATATACATGTCTCTGAGACGTCTCAAAGCGCTTCATAGAATATACAGTGAATTCACTTTAAAGTATATTTTGTGGGCGAAATGCGGCAGCCAACTGCGCACAGCAGTGTCCCCACAACGAGTTGAAAAAAGCTCATGACAACTGTGAAAATCTCACTCCGTGTTACTAAAACTATTTTCAAAGTCCAGGCCACAGCACCAGTCCCACCTGCTGATTGCATTAGAAGCTCTTGCATTTGCTTGTTGAGGAACGTCAAGGTGAGATTCAGGAGCTGTTCAGAAAACTGTTTGCTCTGAGTTTCAGAATCGTTTTCCCTGATCGCAGAACACAACAGATCCAAAGCAGGTGTGATTTCTTCTACATCTGTGATGTGTCGGGCGGGGAAGAAAAGAGAGAAGAGAAACAACTGTGATTAAAGTACATCTTAGTGTGAAAGGATTATTAAATGGGAATATTTAGGAGTGCCAATAGCAGGGAAGAGGGGTTCCAAAGCACTGAAAAGGCATCACACAAGTCAGAGAACTGTAGCTTCACTCTGCCATCTTGCCTACATGCAGGTTTGACATTCTGAGATGTGCACAGTTCTTGTTGAAAATTTTAGGTGGTTAAACTGCCAACCACTCAAATTTCTCACTTGGGTGTCTCAGAAAAATAACCAGCCCTCGAATGCTGTCCAGTGACCCCCGCTGGAAGTGATTTGCGCGGAGCTTAGTTGAGAACCCGTAGGAGCAGCTGTCATTTAACCATTCTCCCTCCTCCGCCAGGCAATTAATTACTTTGCTAACTCTCACTTAACAAATCAACGTTCCTCGAGCAAGATTCAGCTGACGCCAAGAAACTTCAGACTTCCCCTCCCCGATTCTCTATAGAAGCTAAACTCCTGATGAATATTACCCAGGAGTGATTACATCGCAGTGTGATTTCATGAGTAATCGCAACAATCAGCCGAATGTCTTGATGAGATTATTACTTTGCAATCCCTCTGAAGAACGTATACTGTGGAGTTTGTGCAAAATTTTATTAAACCCTTGTTTTGTACTTAAAATATTCCTGTTCTGAACTGTGTAGAAAAGAAGCAAAGTCCTCCATGGCCTTGCTCCTCCCTACCTCTGTGACCTACCAACTCCATATAGACCTGTCCGCTCCCTCCGCTCAGCGAGCTCCAGTCTGCTCCATGTCCTTGCACCATTTTGCCTCTGGCTATTGCTGCAATATTCTCCTGCCCATGCCCTTTGCTCTTTTGATTCTGGTCCTAAGCTTGTTACCCTACCGTACATTCACATGTAGTGTTACAGTCCGGCCCACATTGCTTACTTGTTAACTGTGCCAGAGAAGTCATTGTGGTTCCCAAATGATCCTGTACCAGAAATCCTGTAGGTACACAGAACAGGCTCTCTTTGCTCTTCAGGAAGAAATCAACCATGTCTAGTTGCCGGTTCTCAATCCCAGCCTGAAATATAAAAACATAACCCACAGGATTACTCCGCACAATCTGACCACAAACAACCACAGATCAGGAATTAGTAATCGGGAAGGTGAGGGGCACGTAAATCTTAGAATGGCCAATAATCCCCATTTGGATTACAAGATATTTGTGCTAAGGCCAAGTATGAGGCCAAACACACTGAAATCTCCAAACACTTGCAACAAGTATTTGCTTCAGGATTCATAACATTTTTTGGCTCTGCTCTGAGTTATTTAAAAGTTCCCTCAACCGCTTCACAGAGAGCTGGTTCCCAGCGCATTCCATGTGACAAAGAACAGGTAGCTAGTTAATAGTCGCACGTGACAATTGCCAGAATGACAGGTTTTGGTCAACAGCCAATGTTATATGGGAGGAAAGTATGCACCGAGTTTGGCAAAAGTCCAGAGTGAATNAAAAAACCTGTCAATTCACTCAACACGTTTAATGAAAATCCAATAAAAAGCTGTTTTTCAAAGAAAAATTCATAGTAGCAGATGTGTAGGTGTTTACACAATATGCTCTATTTTCATACCAGGTCTGGTACGAATCTGACTAAAGCCTTCAGTTCAGACTGGAGTCAGTTTCAAAGGAAAATTAAGTTTGAATGAGTACATTTTACTCTTTCCCTTTTATTAAAGAACATCAGGATTTAAGACTACAGAGTGTGTTGCACACCCACAAATGAATTGTAGTGAAATCTCCTGATGAACAGTACCAATTTAAAATGTAATTTAAAAAGTCTGCAGCAATCTCCATTTCTATTACCTCTAATGCGTGGATGGGAATAGAACAACGGCTCCAATGGTTGAGGTGACACAGTGAATCCACAATGCCTGCTTTCCCATAAATCATCAAATGGTTCAGCAGATCCTCCTGAGAGAAGCCAAACAGCACCATGGAGAGACCAGAGTCTAGACAAAACAAATTGGAGCCACGTTATTGATTTTATATTACATTAACAGCTGTACACATTTGTCAACCCAATTTTCTGCCATAGATTTGGATTATTTACTATGAGCGTGAGGACATTTCACAGCGCTCCTAACTCGCGATTCTCTGAAATCGTGGGAATATTTTGCATCTTCCAAATGTAGATTCCCAGTCAAATCATCGCTCTGGAGAATAGACCATTGCAGAGATCAGAAGTCAGGGACTGAAGCAAAACTGAACTGAAGCCAGGCATCTTCCTGCCATTTGATTATTCACACTTTTGTTAATTCCTATCTGGCATTTTCGAATGCATTCCTTGCAATCTCCCTAGTTCCATCATTCACAAGCTTCAGCTAATCCAAAACCCCACTACACGCATCCTGACCTGAAGCTCCATAGGCCCATTGCCCGAGTCGTCGCCAGGCTCCATTGACTCCTTATCTCCCAACACATTGACTTCCTCACCCTCACTACAAATCCCTATACCGCCCACAGCATCTCCTTATCTTTCCGTGAATTCGAGGTAACCCTAACCCTAGCTGACACCTGAAATCACAATCATACACCTTCGTACCTGTGAGAAACAAACATAACTGCTCCTTCCCATCATCCTCAACGGGCACACAGTGGCCATCCAGGTGATGATACATCACTTCTTGAGTTTCCAAGTCCCAGAATACAACTGTCACTGACTCACTGTCCGGTGTGGCGAGTGAGAATAAAATGCTGAATCCAGAAACGGACACGGTTTCAACCCTCATCGTTTCCTTCAGCCCTTGAAGCTGCACCACCCCTCTCAATTCATTTGCCAGGAGGCCTTTATTCACATCTTCTCTTTGTGCAAAAACTTTGGTCACTTTCTGCTGAGATTGTGCAAAGTCAATATGGTGGTGGACGTCATTTGGGTTTGGAGGTGAGAGGTGGTTATACCAGGAGGAAGGGGATCTGTTCTGCAAGCCTTCTGCTGACGGTGCTTTAGTCTGGTTGTAGAAAGTTGCCAACCGAGCCTTCCATGACCTGTTAATATTTTTAAACACAAATACAGTAAATTGTATACAATGATTGTTTGGCAATAAACAGTGAATTGGCCAATTACTCTTTCTACATTTGCATTTCCACCCAGGAATTCAATCTATTTGTAGAAAAAGATAGTGCTATAGATTCTTTCATTTCCGCTTTCTTTTGATGTAATAATAATGATAAACCTTGCATTTGATATAGTGCCTCATCACGTCTTTGAAACGTCTCAAAGAGCTTCTGTAAAGTGAATTGACTATATTTTGTGGAAGAAAAACCTGATACCTGAACCCAATTAATTCCAATCTCTGAATTCCTTCTATATAAAGGCATCTCCTAAACTCAAGACCTGGATCCTTGTGGAACTCAGAAAAGCTTCATGAAAATGTATATAAAGTTCACTGAATAGCTTTGGCAGTGCTAGAAAATTCCTCAAGTACTTGGATAGTTGATTGAAAATTAAATTGAATTCTTCTCATTCTCTGCATAAACAACTGCACTGATTGCAATCTCCAAACATCAAACAATGAAGTAGGGGCAATCAGATTAAGACTGTATGGTTCCAATCACCATAACAAACTGAATGGCATAGATAGATCATCAGTGAGGCAGTGAATAATCGACCCTGGGTATCAAGAATAGAAAATGTTTTCCAGTCTGCACCACTAACTTTCCTTACTTTAAGCACAATATTAACTAACAAGAAAAATTAAGTGACGAAGCTCCAGCAACTCACAAAGTTCACCGACTAAACATTTGGAACTCTTGACATCAACTACACTGCTTTCACAAAGAATGCACGATTCCACGCAAGGCAATGAAATGTATTCAAATTATTTTATATTCAAAACAGCTTCCACAGAGGTTTACTCTTACCTGTCTGTCTGAAATGGTAGGTTAAGTACTTTATCGCTGTACACAGAACTGGCAATCTCATCCTCATCAATGCCAGCAGGCGCTTTCAAAGGCAAGTTGACAGAAGCTTTACTCACGCGCCTCAAATGCTCAGGGTGTTTTCTGAAAGAAAGAAAATCATCATTTGAATTTCACAGAAGATATGAATCCTGAAGGAAACACAGCAGGAATGATCTTCTCCTGTGTCCCACTCAAGGGCATGTTAAAGAGAAGGGCATTAGAGCATGCTGAAACCGAATGGGAATGATGCCAAGTATCAGCACTGAAGGTCAACTTCCACAACACAAAAAGCTCTGTACAGTACATCTCTTCAATTGCAGGAATGTATTTTAAATAGAAGATGCAGAGCATGGAAGGGGTCATTATATTGACAAGACTTCCTGCATAATATAAAAAGTTGATCGCTTGCATAAAACATTACCTATTCTGAGGAAACATAAACGCTGCTGCTCACCAGGACTATCAGTTAACATGAATCTCCTGAATTCAGACCATGTTTAACCGCAGGCTTTAGACAATACAACTGGTTATATTTTTTGTTAAGTAAGAGTATCAAGGGATATGAGGCAAATAGAATCTATGGATCTAATAGAATGGCGGAACAGACTTGAGGTGCTGACGGCCTACTCCTGTTCCTATGTTTCCTGTGTTCCTATGTTTGATTGACTACTGAATCTTTACCAGATATTCTCACTGCATTATACAAGTAGATACAGAAGTTTCCAACATCCCATGTTGTTGGCAGAACTGTGATTTGTTAGCAACCATTGATTTCAGATTTCACTTTTACAAGCAGGATTATCAGTTTACCTGAAATAGATTTCCAAGTCGACACAAAAGGCGCAGTTAAAGCAGTTCACAACTACTACCACATCCAGCTCGTGTGATACCCACAGTCTGGTCAGATTGGAGAGATCACAGAGCTCATTTGTCTCTTCAGTGAACCCAGACTGGCAAATTGCAAGATGAACACTACCCAGCTGCTTCCCATCCACAGTGCTGTAAATGTCTTCAAAAGGACTGCATTAAGAAAAGTAATTGTAGAGCATTAGAAGCACTTAGGGCCCTATTTTGTCCTATTACTGCATTAGCAATATTATACACTTAAGACATTTTTTTCTTCCCTCCTGATCATCTGGGAGCATTTGACTAGGTTCTTGCTCTCATGCCTCAAGATCACTTTCTCTCCTCTTCCCTCCAACCACCATAAGCCATATATTGAGCATGTTGAAATCTCCTATCATTAGCTCAAGATGACACAGTATCAAACCCCTTGAAGTGTCTTACATAGAATGGCACGGAAACAAGCCATTTTGCCCAAATACCCAAGCTGGTTTTTATATTCCCTCCCTCCTATTCCACTCTCTTATACCCTCTATTTACTTGCTACCCGTGTCGACCCTCAAAGCCATTTCCTGATAGCTCTCTTCATTCAAGTAGCTCAGTAAAGTACATTTTCCCCCAGTTTGGTATGTTAGTTCTGAATGCTTTTAGGTATTGTTTGAGAAATTAACAAATGATTAGCTTCCGAATTCAAAAAATTCTAGTCTTGGAATTTACTTGAACATTGAAGGAGGTTCATTTCTGACATCTATATTTAGTCCTTCTCTGAATTGAGAGTTCTGCTATTGAATGTAATACTTAACTCAAAGGCTGTTCTGCTAACTGTAATTAATAATAATTCCTCCAAAACAAAACAATAATAAATTGGTCATTTTCATTCTACGACTGTTTGTGGGACATTGCTGTGCGCAATTGGCTGCCGCGTTCGCCCACAAATATATGGTCAATTCACTTTACAGCATATTCTGTGAAGAGCTTTGAGACGTCTAGAAGACATGAAAAGTGCTATATCAAATGCAAGGACTTATTCATAATCTGCTTTAAGCATTAGCAATACGTTAAAGAAGAGGAGAAAAAGGATACAGATCCAGCCTGCGCTGTCCAACAAGAAGAGCATTTCTTGGCAAATCTGTCCGTCTGTTATTGTCCCTGGAGTCTGCTGAGGTAGACACAGACCAAAGCCATCCAAAGCATCTGCTTCTGAAGTTCCCTCCAACCAAAACACATGAAGTAGAATACAACTGTCCAGCAGTATGAAGGACTTGCTATCCTTAAACGACAGAATCTTCACTTCAAACGACAATGGCAGACCTGCAACACAATACAACACACAACGTACTTTTAATCTATTTAGTTATCAAGAGTTTTGAGTTTTAAACTTAACAGGCCAGGGGCAGCACTTATGAGATTTCCCAAGAATAAGAGGCTGCCACTAAGGTTGGTAAATTGACTGATATCATTCACACCCTCGGAAACAAGACTTTGAAATTACTTTCAAGATTAATATATTGCTCTGTGATCCGGACGGTCCAACGTCCCACTGTTTTGTATTAATACTCACTTAGGTTTTTGCTTTTGATCAGCTTCCTCAAGGCCTCTTCATTGCAACTGTGAGAGTTGGTGACATCACAAACACCATCCTGGACATGAAGCTCATAGATCCCAAGGTCATTGCGACTGTTTAAAGCCAGAAGTCGTTGCCTGGTTGGGGAGGTGTGTGAGTTCGCGGTTGTTTCCCAAATGAAACTACAGAAAATATTCAAGAGAGATAAAAGATGCCCATTTAGATAAAAGTGTAAGCCCCAAATAGGGAAATGGTTTAACATATTGGAATTGGTTATGTAAATTACAATTCAGTGACGCTACCCAGTGTGAGGGACACTATATAGATGCAAATTAGGTCGTGAATACAGAGAATTTCAACTTGGAATGAAATTTGCAGTGTATTGGATTTACGTTGAGACGAGACAGCTTCTTTAGCATATTATTCATGCATCGACCAATTTGAGGGACGTGGGTAAGGATGCAGCAATGTTCGACATTGGACAGTCGGGCATTACCCTACTTTGATTGACGCGTTTGTGCCAGCCTTTATACACCACACTGCACAGCGGCCCGGGCACGTGGGCACGTGGGCACGATCATTGATAACAATCGAGTAGCGCAATCCGTGCGGTTGATAAGAGCGCCCTATCGCGTGGTCAAGACGTCTCAAAGGCGCTTCGCAGGATACACTGCAGCGGAGCGACCGCGTATATTTTTGCGGCCGAGTGAGCTCGAGGGGCAGGGTGCAGTGTGTGTGTGTGTGGGGGGGGTGTATGTGTGTGTGGGGGGGTGTATGTGTGTGGGGGGGGGGGTGTATGTGTGTGTGTGGGGGGGGGTGTATGTGTGTGTGGGGGGGGGGTGTATGTGTGTGTGGGGGGGGGATGTATGTGTGTGTGTGGGGGGGGGTGTATGTGTGTGGGGGGGGTGTATGTATGTGTGGGGGGGGTGTATGTGTGTGTGGGGGGTGTATGTGTGTGTAGGGGGGTGTATGTGTGTGGGGGGGTGTATGTGTGTGGGGGGGTGTATGTGTGTGTGGGGGGGTGTATGTGTGTGGGGGGGTGTATGTGTGTGGGGGGGTGTATGTGTGTGGGGGGGGTGTATGTGTGTGTGGGGGGGTGTATGTGTGTGGGGGGGGTGTATGTGTGTGTGGGGGGGTGTATGTGTGTGGGGGGGTGTATGTGTGTGTGGGGGGGTGTATGTGTGTGGGGGGGGTGTATGTGTGTGTGTGTGTGGGGGGGGGACAGTAAGAGGCTACGTCACCACCACCACCACTCCAGAACTACAACTCCCAGAATTCCTGGCGCGCCGGAAGACAGCGGGAACCAGTTGGGGGGCCATTTAACGCTCCCCCCCCCCTCCCGCCCGCCTCCCCACCGTATCCCCAAATCGCGCCACCAACAGCCACCGCCTCCCGGACTCACTCGACGAACTTCCCGGCCTGACACGGCACGCTCCTGCGGCAGTACACGGCCGAGCCGGGCTCCTGGCACAGAGCGGCCAGGCGCAGCTGCCCCCCGTCGGCTGACACACCGCCCAGGGTCTGGAAACACCTCAGGGCTTTGGCCCGGGTCAGGCCCTTCGAGTCCCTCAACTCGTCGGCGGCGTCCAACAGCACCGCCAGACCCCGGGCCTCGGCCTCCATGTCCCCCAAACCCCAGCGTCCGGGCCTCCCTCGCTGTTTACATCCCACCCGCCACCACCTAACTTTGTGGCCGGGTTGGAGGCGGGACCCGAGTATGATGGACACGGTCTCAGCCTATCCGGCGCAGCAGAGGCCCGATGGGCGCTCGGCTCGGCCAATTGGAACCCGGGCAGCTTTTGATCGACGCCTCTGCCAGCCTATTAGAGGGCAGCAGTAGGGGTTGACCGGTAGAGGCACCGGCCTATCAGCTTCCGGCCCGCGTACGATTGACGCGTGGCTCAACCAGTCGGGATCCAGGAAGCCGGTGCGCTACCGTCGCTGAGCCAATCAGCGTGAAGTGGGCGGGCCGCCTAATCAGGTTAGGTTGAGCCGCCAGGAGATGCCGTTAGAGGGAGATTCCGAAAGTCAGGCAGAAGCAATCGAACTCCGGGGTTGAGGGCACGTGATCCCATCTTGGACACAACAACAACAACAACAACAACACTGGAGGCTCATCACAGCTCCTCTCATATCATCATCATCATCATCATCATCACAGTAATCCCTGCATTGGATACGGTGTCTTATCGGGCCTTCGCGTCGTCTCAAAGCGCTTCACGGGGACACACCGCAAAGTGCAGTGACTGTGTGTTTTGTGAGCCAATTGGGCGCACCGCGACGTCCCCACAAACAGTCGGGGATCGAGCGACCAATTTTATTGCACGGGTGGACTGTCGGCCAGCGCACCGGGCGGGGAGGGGGTGGTGGCGGGGGAGAGAAAGAGAGAGAGAGAGAGGGGAAGAGAGAGAGAAACTCTCTTCTCTTTTCCAACAGCGCTACGGGATCCCGTGCGTAATTGGCTGCCGCGCCTTCGCCGCACTCCTGCCACGCGCTTTGAGATGTCCTGACGAGCCGCCGAGGCGCCGGGTTGAACACGACGCTTTTTATTCATTATAGGCTCTTATTATTTCCTTTGTTATTTCTAATAACGCGTCCAGTGGTGTTACAGTACAGGTTCGTAACTTAAAACGATGGCTTCAAACTGAGACACCCGATAAATTTTGGGGTGGGAGGGTGTTGGCTTTGTGGAGTCCTGTAGCTCAGTGGTTAGAGCACTCGCTTTGCAAGTGAGAGACCTGAGTTCAATTCCAGGCAGAGGGCGAAACCTTGGGCAAGTTTCCTTACTCCACACAGAGCCTAATAATATTCCCTCCAAAACCAACAACAATAATAAATTGGTCATTTTCAATCCACGACTGTTTGTGGACATTGCTGTGCGCAATTGGCTGCCGCGTTCGCCCACAAATATACAGTCAATTCACTTTACAGTGTGTTCTGTGAAGCGCTTTGGGACGTCCTCCCGACGTGAACAGCGCTGTATCAAACGCAAGGATTATTATTATTATTATTATTATTATTATTTGGTTTCTCTCCGCTCCATGTGTCTGGTCTGGTAGACCAGGAAGTCTGTGGCCCAGGAATGGCTGGAAGATGGAAATAGTCTCTGGGCTCGTGTCCTACGCGGTGGCAAAGTTCGTCCTTATCTCGCGTCTGTCTGGCAAAAAAGATGCGGAGAAAACCAAAAAGATGGAAGAGAAAGCATTAGAGGTTTACGGTGGGTGAGAGGCGAGAGTTACTTTAGATAGAAATAAGGGGGAGGGGGGTGTCGGGGTGGGGGGAGGGGGGGGAGAGAGGTTAAAGGGCTTTAGGGCGACTGTCAAAGGCACAAGTTTTTAAAAGCAAACTATGTCAACCGGTGGTTACGAGCCCTCGCCTCGCGAGCGCAGGGGCACAGGTTCCATCCCCGGCAGGGGGGGCGAGACCCTGGGCGAGCCGCCCCGCGCCGCTCGCCCGCGCCTGAAAGTAATCCCTCGAGAGAGAGAGAGAGAGAGAGAGAGGAGAGGGAGAGGGAAAGAAACAACAGTGAATCGGTCGCCTCAACCCGCGGCTGTTCGCGGGGACGCTGCCGCTCGCGGGCGGTCGGCCGCCGCGTTTCGCCCACAAACATACAGTCGATTCACTTTGCAGTGCGTCCCGCGAAGCGCTTTGGGACGTCTCGAAGTCATGATAAGACGCTGTATCAAATGCAAGGGTTATTATTATTATTATTTTATTAAAACCAAATTCGAGTCACTGTCCGACTGGGAATTCTGTGACTGAAAGGCAGACGAACGCCACGTTTCTCATTGTGAAAGGTGGCCCGAGGGAAAAGGTTCAATTGAACCGCAGCAAACGTTGCAGCACAGAACCAGGTCACTCGGGCCGTGTTTATCCGGCGGAGGCTAAATCACCTGCGTTTTCCGTCCTCTGGCAGATATCATTCGGACAATTCGTGACCCGGAGAAGCCGAACACCCTGGAGGAGCTGGAGGTGGTTTGTGAGGAGTGTGTGGAGGTGAAAGAGCTGGAGGACGACAAATATCTCGTCGTCATCCGCTTCACCCCCACCGTCCCCCACTGCTCTCTGGCCACGCTGATCGGTGAGTGAACAGCAGCGGTGGTCAACCACAACACATTACGTTTACTCAGCGCCCTTTCACGTCAGGAGGAGGTCCCAAGGCGCTGGACAGTCAGGGATTTGGTCCCGACCTGGAGGTTGAGATCCGGAGGGGTGGAGGCCACGGAGGGTGGGGGTAGTGGGCGGTGACTGAAGGCGCGGTCGAAGAGGAGGGTCTTGAGACGAGCCTTGAAGGAGGCAAAGGAGGGCTCAAGGGAAAGGGACTGAGCTGGGCCCCTGGACTGTAAAATACACCAGTCACTACACTTTTTAGTAAAATCCTGTGAAGCGATTTGAGACCTTTTGACCCTCCCACACTCCGACTCCTACCCATCCTCCCCTACACACTTTCGTACCCGTTTCCCCACCCTCTGTCACCAAACTCATCCTATCCCTGAAACCCACCACCTGCTCCCTTGACCCCATCCCCACTCCACTCCTTATCTCCCAGCTCCACCTCCTTGCCCCACATATCACAGACATCGTCAACCTGTCCCTCTCCTCTGGCTCTGTTCCCATTCCCTTAAAAACTGCCATCATCACTCCCACCTTGAAAAAACCATCCCTTGATGCGTCGCAGCTATCAAGCTACCGGCCCATCTCCAACCTCCCCTTCCTGTCCAAGGTCCTTGAACGAGTTGTGGCCTCCCAGCTGCGCTCTTTCCTCTCCACCCATTCATTATTCGAACCCCTTCAGTCGGGTTTCCGTGCTGCCCATAGCACAGAAACTGCCCTGGTCAAGGTCACCAATGACATCCTGACCATCTGCGACCAGGGCTCCCTCTGCCTCCTCGTCCTCCTCGACCTATCGGCAGCATTCGATACGGTCGACCACGCTATCCTCCTCCACCGCTTGTCCTCCCACCTCAACCTTCAAGGCCCTGTCCTTGAGTGGTTCAGGTCGTACCTCTCCCACCGTCTTCACTTTGTTTCCACAATCGGCTTTTCCTCCACCCCCCGCACTGTCTCGTGCGGTGTCCCTCAGGGCTCTGTCCTCGGTCCCCTCCTCTTCACCCTCTATATGCTCCCCCTGTGGTGACATCATCCGCAGACATGGGGTTAACTTCCACATGTATGCGGATGACACCCAACTCTACCTTTCCTCCTCTACCCTCAACTCCACGACCACCGATGTCCTGACAGCTGCCTGTCCGACATCGAGTCCTGGACGAGAGACAACTTTCTTCAGCTCAACGTGCGCAAAACTGAGGCCCTCCTGATTGGCTCACGTCAGCGCCTCCGCACCTCAGGCGCTGACAGCATCAGCATCCAAGGCTGCACTCTCCACCTCTCAAAGCCATCAGGAACCTCGGGTTCTGTTCGACCCTGAGCTGTCCTTTCTCCCTCATATCCGCACCACAACTGGCACCGCCTTCCATCACCTCCGGAATATCGCCAGACTACGGCACTACCTCACCCCTCACGCTGCTGAAACTCTGGTCCACGCCTTTATCACCTCAAGGCTGGACTATGGGAACTCTCTCCTCGCCGGCCTTCCCGGCCCCTCCCTCCACAAGCTGCAGGTCATTCAGAACTCTGCAGCTCGTGTACTGTCCCGCACCAGGCTTCGACCACATCACTCCCACCCTCGCTCGCCTCCACTGGCTCCCCATCCCCCAGAGGATCGAATTCAAGATCCTCATCCTCACCTACAAGGCCATTCACGGCCTCGCTCCCTCCTACCTCTCCGACCTACTATCCCCCTACCTACCTGCCCGTACCCTCCGTTCCTCTGGCTCCGGTCTGCTCCACATCCCCCGCCCCAACCGCCCTACCATCGGTGGCCTTCAGCCTCTCAGCCCCGAGGCTCTGGAACTCCATCCCCCAGTGCCTTCGCCACTTCCTCCCTTTCCTCCTTCAAGGCCGGTCTCAAGACCTTTCTCTTTGACCGTGCCTTCAGCTCCCCTCTCGACTCTCTACCCCCTCCTCGCTCCCTCCCTTCCCTCCCCTCACCCTGACCATTTCCCCCCAATGCTCGGGTCCTGACCCAACTGTACAGCGCCTTGGGACGTCCTCCCGACGTGAAAGGCGCTCTATAAATGGAATCTTGTTGTTGTTGTTGTGATGAAGCCTGCATCAATGCCAGGATTGCCAGGATTATTCTCATATTATCATATTATCGTTATTATTTAGGCAAAGCAAATCTATTCCGATGCCAGTGACCATTTTGTATCCACTAACACCCCTCCCCGCATCTTGATGGTGCAGGGTGGGTAGAGTCAAGAGATCAAGGAGAAAATATCTTAATGAAGGAGGATTCCTGTCCTCAATGGTCTTAAGATCACATGTCAGCAATGGCACAGTTGGCCAAATGACCCTCTTTCTGCGCTGTATTTCTAGGATAAGGTAACGACCGGTTTTCAGCAGATTTACAGTGTTGGCTGCCTGATAAGGGTCTGTTAGGGTAACAGTAGAAGCTGTTCTTTCTTTTCCTTCAGCCACCCAAGCCTTTATCAGAGCTGTACACTGCTCCATGTCTGCATGTTGCCCTGGCGTAGAATGCTTATCTGCCCAGTGCCAGCACCACTGGCCATCCAGGCAGTAATGAAGCTCTCTCTGTGGTCATCAGGGAGACAGCACACTAGCTTGGAATGTAAGGCGCTGTATCAAATGCAAGGATTATTATTAATTATTAATCCACCTCGTCTAATGCCACTCACCCACTCGCTCACCAAACCCTTGAATACTTTACTCCTCCCCAACTTTGACCCCCCCCACCACACACTACCGGCAATTCCAGCCTTCCACACTGTCCAGCGCTTTGGGACGTCCTCCCGACGTGAAAGACGCTATAAAAGTGTAATTGTTGTTGTGGCAACGAGCTGACAGATGTTTGGAACCGGCACAAAGCGGAACCGAAAGTATTGTTTCGCTCTCACAATAAGGACAAGGCCTCATCACTTCCTTTCTCTTTCCCGAGCGCTTTATACGGTTTCCTTAATCTCCTCGGTGCCACTGTCAGGGGGCCACTGTGGTGTCTGCAGCTGGAGCTTTCTATTGCAGGTTGTGACCTCCCTTCAGATGGAATTAAACTTGGTCACAGTCCAGCGCTCAGCCAGAGCTGTCCCTTTGCTGTGTGTAAATGGAGTGGGGGGGCAGTTCCTGGACTTTGTGTGTCTGATTTCCTATTTGTGACAGGTTGCGACCCTAAGCTACGTTTTGTTTTCACCCCAAACAAAATGATTGGACGGGGTGGAGAGTCAAAGGTCCAGAGGGCACAGAATCAAGTTTCTTGCTCTGGAGCTAAAAGAAGTTTCACACAGTTGGCTGTTAAAAGAAATAAAGGTCTTAAATAAGTCTGTTGACCAAACAAATTACTTTGTCAATCAAAGCATGGGAACTGAGCGATAACGTTTTGGAGAGCAGGGATGGGGTGGAGGTGGGGGGGGGGCGGGGGTGCTGTAGAGGAGAACAAGAGGACTGTGCTGCCTGATGCTAATAAGGAAACTTCCTTCTATAAAGAGGAAGAACGACAGGTAATAATAATTAATCATAATCCCTGCATTTGATGCAGCATCTTTCACGTGGGGAAGATGTCGCAAAGCACTTCGAAGCATTCACTTTAAAGCGTAGTGACTGTTTATTGTGCAGGCGAACGTTGGAGCCGATTTGTGCATAGCAATGTCCCGCAAACATCCACGATCCAAATTCTGAGACTAATGTGTTTTGTTTCTTGTTTATCAAATATAGGGCTGTGTCTACGGGTGAAGCTGCAAAGATGTTTACCGTTCGAACATAAGGTATGAACCCAAGCCTTTGCGTTGGCAGTTTAATGGTTACTGTTTAATGGCAGTTTAATAATTTTAATGGTGTTGTCAGGTTTAATAATCTGTCGTACCAAACCCAATTCGATTTAACTTCATTCCTATAATGCTGCTTCTTGAAAGAGTTAACGAGGTTAGGAATTCATTCACATCTGGGGGTGGGTTGCTTGCAATTTCGAGACCTCATTTCCCAATTCCAGTGTTCAACCGTCTGAAACCCCAGAGGACATTTACAAAATGAGTTACATTCAATGATTGTGCACTTTTTCAGATTGAAATCTACATTTCTGAAGGAAGCCACTCTACAGAGGAAGATAGTGAGTCATTTCACTTTGTTTTTGTCTTGGGCGCTGGTCTTGGATCGTTTGTTAAATGCCAGTAATACGAAGCAATTGTTTTGTTCTATTTCTTGAGAGATTTGCAATTTCTCTGATCAACTCCATCCCACAGTCTCTTGGTCTTGTCCTCTCCCAGACTCGTCTCAAGACCCTCCTCTTTGACCATGCCTTTGGTCACCCTCCTAACCCTATGCTCCCTGCCCTCCGCCCCCCCTCCTGATCCCAACCCCCAGCTCGGGTCCAAATCCCTGATTATCCAGCACCTTAGGATGACCTCCTAACGTGAAAGGCGCAGTGTCAATGTAATGTGCTGTTGATCATGCGGAACTCACTGAACTCTAAAACCAGCGTTGGATAGGACATGACTAACCTCTTCCTTGTTTTACTCCCCTCTTTGTTCTTCAGTTAACAAACAGATCAACGACAAGGAGCGAGTAGCGGCAGCAATCGAGAACCCGAGCCTGCGGGAGATCGTGGAGCAGTGTGTGACAGAGCCCGACGACTGAGCCGTTGGGAAAACCACGTGGAGAAGCTCTCTCTCTCTCTCTCTCTCTCCCTGTGGGCTCTCGCTGCTTGTCAAGGTCCCCGGCTCTGCTGACCTAAAGACAGCCAATAACACTCTCTCGCTCTCTATGTCTTTCTGCAATAGAAACTTTAATGCACTGGCTATATATAAACATATAGCCCACCCTTTGACAAACAAGTGTTATTTCAGCTGTAAAGAGGCAATCCCACAGAGCACTGATCTGAAGAGGAGATTTTTCCGAGTGTCCAGCGTTACTCCTGAACATTACTCCTGAGCCCAAACCGCAAGAAGGTACTATTTCACTTGACAGGATTCCAGTTTGAGGCAACAAGCTCTACACGTCGCTTGCCTGGAATCAATGGCATCTCTCAGGGATGAGAAATGCGTCCTTACCTTTACATTCAAAATAATCTCAAACGCCCTTCAGAACATCCGCCAGATTGTTCATGGGTTTGTTGGTGTTGTACCTATTCCCCGCATTTGTTGTGCAGACAGAGAGCTGAGAGTGGTAACAAATTCTCTGGTTGCGATTCCAAGTGACCTGTATCCAGTCAGATAGACACAGTGGTCTGGATCTCTGGATCGAAAAGGGCCAATTTGCTGTGTTCTTATGCAATGTATAAGCCACCTCCTACAACTGGAGAGAGAGAGAGAGTCTTCTCCCAACCCCAGGGGCCCATTATTCCCCACTTCCCCCACCCCTCATCCACAGTATTACGTCCATCGCTCACCACCCTGTTAAACATTTGTAGGTTGTTTAATGATATCTAAACACCAACCAATAAGCTCAATTTGGTCACTCAATCCACGACTGTTTGTGGGACGCTGCTGTGCATAATTGGCTGCCGCGTTTTGCCCACGTAATACACAATCAATCCACTTCACAGTATATTGTGCCAAGTGCTTTGAGACGTCTCAACAACGTGACAAGGCCCCATATCAAATGCAAGGATTATTATTATCTCATGTTTCAGGAGCAAAGCCATATCCATATTTGGTGTATAATGCATAAGTACTGGGGACGGAGAGCGATCGGCAGACTGCAGGGCTGGGGACGCCTTCTGATTTCAGGTTCTTTATTCACTGCCCAGAATGTGTGGTGATGTACTAACAAGGGAACGTTTTATTTCAATATTTCCTGTCTTGTGTAACATCCATGTGTCAGGCACCCACTGTAACATACAAACCGCCCCCCCAACCCTGAGCCTTGGTTGTGAGGACAGGGGCCTCCATTGCTGTGACTACTATTGTGTACATGAAATCAACCGGGAATTGTGATTTTAATATATGTATTGTATAATCCAAAGACTACATTTTTTTGTGAAGCCGTTTTCTCCACCTGAACAGATGGACAGGACCCTCGGTTTTACATCTCGTCGGAAGGTTAGAGTGGCAGACTAGACAGCAGTCCGAGACGCAATCCCTCTTGAAGAGCGCTATATAAATGCAAGTTGTCGTTATTGTAGAAAGTCCCCAATTTGGGGGCTTGAACCCATGACCTTCTGACTCCGAGGAAGGGGGGTCCGGATCAGCCAGGCTGACTCCTAACATTATAACGTGCGCCCAGTTTGGCACGTGTGTTTGGTCACAACTTGTCCTTTTTGTGATAAAAGAATCAAATCCCTTTGCTTTCCTCAGGCATGGGTCACGCTGGGCGGAAAAGAGACTTATTGCCCCGCTTTCAGGATGTCAAACCTTCGCTCTATCAGTATTTATTAAATAAGTAATTCTCAGCTGATGCAGCACACCCTGTTCAACAACAACTCGCATGTATATAGCCCTTCACCTGGGACAGTGTGACAGAGCGCTTAACAGGTGGTGGAGTCTGACACCGAGCACAGCGGAGGGAGGAGATGACCATCATCGCACTCGAAAAGGAAGTTCTTCGGTTGTGAAAATAAGCAGAGCCTTTGTTTTTGTCCAGAATCTTAACCAGGGGCTGATACTAATGTCAACATACACTGGGGCTGGGGGCTCCCATCTCTGGTCTGTCCTTCCTTCCCTCGGGTTTAACTGTTCAGCTCGCTTTCCCTCATCCACCGATGTGGCTATTGTTACGTTGCTGATCGTGTGTCTGTGGCTAGTCTGTTCCTAACATCTGTGGGTTTACACAGGTGAGGCTGTGCAATCCCTGGGTGGGGCAGGGGTGTAGAGTAACGGCCACCCGCACACAGTCCGGTAAATCCCGGCAAATAAGCCGTGAGTCATTCAGCACTGCCACTGCACCCGGGCAGCAGGAGCACAAGAGATGGGGAGATTATACCAAACCCTTGTTCAGTCATTTAGCCTTTGCAGCCTCCTTGCTACGCTGATCCCCACAAAGGCTCTCTTTATCCCTTTTTACCTCCACAAAGACCAGATTCGTAAAGGGACAGAGTCACAGCAGCAAACTACACCGCAGTATTGTTGTTTTCGCTGCGCAGATTAGCTGCTGAGTTCTACAAAATACACACTAAACTTTACAGTAAATCCTGTGCTTCGAGACGTCCTCCATGCCAAAAAAAATTTCGGACAGAAGACCAAAAAAAAAACTGAATCCACTCCTGATAACTCACCCACAAAATATACAGTCACTCCACTTTACAATATATCTCGTGAAGCGCTTTGAGACGTCGCAACGACGTGATGAGGCGCAGTATCAAATGTAAGTTGTTATTATGTAAACTCAAACTCGTACATAAAGCAGAGCTTTATAATCCCATTAAACACCGGTGTGGCTTTCTTCAGTGAACGGCTAATTTGGGAACCGGCACACAGCAAATTAGTTCTGCTGACTGCTATTGATTCAGGTGCTGCCTGGGTGATCTACTGAACTGCCTCAGCATTCCTTGTCCAAATGCACGTCTGACCCCCACGTTGGTTGTAATAGATGTCAAGGTCATCGAACTTGCGTAACTCCTTCCCTGATGAATATTGACCCTTAAGCAACTCTTTCCTGAGCTCCTTATAGTGTAGCCGTTAACTAAACCCCGGAGCAGTGTGTGGGACTTTCTCTGAGCCACCCACCCACTACTCTGTCTTGGTGCTGCTCCTCTCCAGGTCCATGTCAAATTGCTGCTCTGATGGAGAGGCGGTGGCAGTGTGATCTGGAATCTGATACGAGCAGAGGTCAGGCTGTTGATGTTTAATGCCGTCCTCACTGAAAGATTCATTGCTGCTAATTTACTGAGCGTCTGTCCGCTGCTTGATTGCTGGGGAGCAGTTGTTATACATTACACTACCCATTGAATCGCCCTCATCCCCCAAGGAGCCAGTGGGACGTCGCTGTGTGCAAATTGGCTGCCTGTAAAAACACACACAGACATTACATTTACAGTAAATCCTGCAAAAGACTTTAACACTGGAGGCAATGATTATTATTATTAGTGGAAGACAGGGAATAAGAGGGGTGGTCACTGGTGGTGGGGAGTATAGATAGTGGCACAGACTAGATGGGTTTCCATGCTGTATCACTGTTAATTGTGTGTGTGTGTGTGTGTGTCTATGTGTAAGAGACTGGGACAGAAGGGAGAAGGAATTTAATACCCTCTGGAAAGACCTTTCCTTCCCAGCTCCAGTTATAAATCATCTGAATCCTTCGATTAGATTACAGCCTCTCAGTATCCTCTGTTAACTGCAGAACCACGAGTGAGTGGGATGCTCACTAACCGGGTTGGGGGTGGGTTAAGTGAGCCAGTCATTATTTCTCTTGTCGTAAGCTAACACTCACCAAACTACACAGGCCAAGTAGTTGGATCACTGCGCCATGAACAGCAATTTTTCTTCTGCGCAAAGACCCATCACTCATTAATAATAACACTCCAGCTGTTTTTCCAGCTGTTTTTCGGTGACTTGTCGGCTCCCACCACATCTGCCGAACCCTGGAACCTCATTATTCACTGGATGCATGAACGGGAAACCTTTTCAAATGTGCTTTTTTTTAAAAAAAAAACCAAAAGGGAACTTTTGAGAAAGATTTATTCCTGTCACAGCTGGGAGACCTCTGCCAAGGGCTGGGCTAACAGAACAAACTGTGTGAGGGGTCAGCGAAGCGAGAGAGCCGGCTGGGACCCATTACAAGCCCAGCCTCCTGGCTCTTACAAGTGTCAGCCTGAGGCTCAGTCGGCAGTGCTCTTGCCTCTGGGTCCGAAGGTTGTGGGTTCAAACACCCACGTCAGGCCTTTGAGATAAGTCTCTTGACAATCCAGCGCGATGACAGGAGAGCGCCATAGTGTTGGAGGGTCAGTCTTTTGTTCGAGATGTTCACCCCAACTCTCTCGCTCTGTTCAGATGGATGTTAAAGATTTTGTGTTTGCGCAGCATCTCTCTCTCTCGTATGCCGGGAGGACGTCTCAAAGCTCTTCATGGGATTTGCTGTAAAGTGTAGTGACTGTGTGTTTTTGTAGGCAAACGCAGCAGCCGATTGGAAAACGGAAGTGAGTTTCCTCATACCCGTTTGTGGGAAGTTGCTGTGCACCGAAAGACACCTGTGTTTGCCTGCAAATACTCACTCAATCATTATACTTGACATTAATTACTAGCGGGTGTCGCTGTGTGACAATAGAGCCTTACACCTCTCTTTAGTGACACACCGCAGTGACTTGGGTATACTCATTGATGATGGGTGGATTTCAATGGCAGCTGAGGGTTACATCACGTCCTCCTGACGTGAAAGGCGCTCTATAAATGTAATTTTGTTGTTACGTCGCTACAGCCTTACATCGGTGTGGAAAAGATTAGTAACTGCACATTCCTTCAGGGCAGGGGTGGGGGGGGGGTTAGGGTGGGTGGGCAATTGCAAAGCCTGAAAACACTGAGCTGCGATCGCCATAATCTACTGACCCGCGCAGCTGCCATCAAAAACTGGCCTGTAGGAAAACAACCAGTTGCAACGAGTATGGACAAGCAATGCACAGAATGATAATAATCTTTGCGTTCGGTACAAAGTCTTATTCATGTCCCCAAGACGTCTCAAAGTGCTTCACGGGATTTCCACTGTAAAGTGTAGTGACTTTACAGTGGAAAGTCCTGTGATGTGATGAGGGTCCTGTCTCCGGCCCTGTGGGGGTGGGGGTGGGTGGTGGGGGGGGGTCCTGTGATGTGATGAGGGTCCTGTCTCCGGCCCTGTGGGGGTGGGGGTGGGGGTCCTGTGATGTGATGAGGGTCCTGTCTCCGGCCCTGTGGGGGTGGGGGTGGGTGGTGGGGGGGGGTCCTGTGATGTGATGAGGGTCCTGTCTCCGGCCCTGTGGGGGTGGGGTGGGGGTCCTGTGATGTGATGAGGGTCCTGTCTCCGGCCCTGTGGGGGTGGGGGGGTCCTGTGATGTGATGAGGGTCCTGTCTCCGGCCCTGTGGGGGTGGGTGGTGGGGGGGGGTCCTGTGATGTGATGAGGGTCCTGTCTCCGGCCCTGTGGGGGTGGGGGGTCCTGTGATGTGATGAGGGTCCTGTCTCCGGCCCTGTGGGGGTGGGTGGTGGGGGGGGTCCTGTGATGTGATGAGGGTCCTGTCTCCGGCCCTGTGGGGGTGGGGGTGGGGTCCTGTGATGTGATGAGGGTCCTGTCTCCGGCCCTGTGGGGGTGGGGGGTCCTGTGATGTGATGAGGGTCCTGTCTCCGGCCCTGTGGGGGTGGGGGTGGGGGTCCTGTGATGTGATGAGGGTCCTGTCTCCGGCCCTGTGGGGGTGGGGGTGGGTGGTGGGGGGGGGGTCCTGTGATGTGATGAGGGTCCTGTCTCCGGCCCTGTGGGGGTGGGGGTGGGGGTCCTGTGATGTGATGAGGGTCCTGTCTCCGGCCCTGTGGGGGTGGGGGGGTCCTGTGATGTGATGAGGGTCCTGTCTCCGGCCCTGTGGGGGTGGGGTGGGGGTCCTGTGATGTGATGAGGGTCCTGTCTCCGGCCCTGTGGGGGTGGGGGGGTCCTGTGATGTGATGAGGGTCCTGTCTCCGGCCCTGTGGGGGTGGGTGGTGGGGGGGGGTCCTGTGATGTGATGAGGGTCCTGTCTCCTCACAAAGTGAGGGATTGATTCCATCTGGACAGGACACCGCTGTTTTTTGACGAGCACCGCGGGTCCTTTCACGTCCACCCGAACAAGCACAATCAAACACAGCGTCGAACCCGGCACGTTCTTGAACCTTATTATTTTTCGTTTCAGAGTTAAGTGCTCCGAGACACTGCCCTGCACGAAGGCTGCCGTATAAATCTAAATTGTTGTTGCTGCGATAAAGTGAATTCCAGGTGATGATTTTTCTACCCGCCGGAGAATAGGCTTCAAACAGATAATCGCTTCAATTACCGAGCCTCGAAGCGATGCTTTGTTTTACGCTGTAAGGCAATCTCTGCCGTGTCCCACCCGCATTTCTAAGTGAGAATTCAGTCATTTGCTGCTCCCCCTGGGAAGACGGTTAACCTTCCAATTCACGCTTTGAACAGCCATTTACTGTAAGTTTCTCTAAATCACAGCCACTTATCCCATCATTCCTCAAGCAGTTTAGACAAGAGTTTTTTTTTAAAAAAAGCTGTTTGCTGTTGGCACTTATTCAACAATTTACCAGGTGAAAATCTCCACATCTGAACAGCAGTTAAAGCAGCTACATCCATATCCTATTATTCTTAAAGTGGCGTCACTAACTAAACAGCAGGAACGACAAGCCTGGAATGTCAGCTAATCAACAACAACTTTGTTTTCACAGCATCCTCCTCACAGGGTAACGTTTCTTCGCACTAACAGGGTCTGACACCGAGCAAGAGGGAGGGGGGGGGAGAAATGGGAGGCAACCATAGTTGCCGTCCTTCAGATGAGTCATTGAACCGAGGTCCCATCTGTGCCTGTTCAGGTGGACGTGAAAGATCCCTTGGCGCGATTTGAACAGAGAAGGGATCTTCTCCGTCTCTCCTCCCGGTATTACAGTCTGATCCACATTACCACAATACCAGGGCTAACGGGTAGGGAGCAGCACAGAGCCACCCACCACTGTATTTCTAAAGCCTCCAAAAGAGTGGATTGGGGTTGGACAGCCTTTCCTTACAACCTCTAATGGAGAGAGTCAGTGTGTCGGCAAATGCGATCGGTGCTGAGTGCTTGCCCGTGTGGAGCTCACTTTGGTGGGGGGGTGGGGGGGAGAAGTCACCACAGTGCTGTCCACGCGATTTATGAGGAGGCGGAGGGCAGCTTGGTTTGGGAGACTGTTTGTTGCTGGTGATGGGACGAAACGAAAGTCGTTAAAGCGTCTCACACAAACAAAATGCTCCACTGGCTCCACCCAGCCAGAGATTTGGGAGCGGCATATCCTCCTCAGCACATCTGCTCCGAGTCATTGGTACCAACGTTTTGACTCCGTTGGGAAGTGTGATCTGGACGCCAGCTGTCTCTTTCTCTTTCTCTCTCTCTCTCTCTCTCTCTCGTGTGCGTTTTTTTCCGCTCCCCGAGTTGTCCACTAAACAATTTCTTACGCTTTTCGATTTGGTCTTGTTTTGCTGGATATTGGTTGTTTCTGCAGCGATTGTCTCACTCTGTGTGGATATCAAGGGTGTGTCACATACAGTTATGTATGATGGGTGTGAGCGTATGCGTCAGTGAGAGAGAGAGAGAGAGACTAAGAGAGAAAAAAAAATTCTCCCCAGCTAAGAATCCTCAGGATAAATTGATCATTCGCTCCACAGGCTCTTTGCAGGATCTCGATGCGCAAAAATTAGCTGCCGCTTTTGCCTGCATAATACACAGTCACTACACTTGACAGACGTTCCCTGAGAAGTCCCATAGTGTAGTGGTTTCAGCACTCACCCAGAAGTTCTGCGGAGCCCTGTAGTATAGGACCCGGGTTCGATTCCCGGGCAGGATGAAACCTTAGACAAGCTTCCTTACTCCACACGCCTCTGTGTACCGAGCAGTAAGTAGGAACCGGTCGTTAGTCGATTGGCGGATCGCTTTCCGGGGCTAATAATCCCTCCAAAAGAATGTAATTAGTCAAAAATCCATGACTGTTGGTGGGACACTGCTGTGTGCGATCCACTTTACAACTATATTCTGTGAAGCGCTTTGAGATGACTCAACAACAATGATAAGGCGCTATATCAAATGCAAGGATTATTATTATTATTAATATTATTATAGAAGCACTTTCAGGTGTTTCAAAACTCAAGTCCCTTCCTCTCATTCATCATCGCTGGTGGGATATTAAGGCCAAATATTAAATAAAATAGAAACATCACAAACAGAAGCTACGAAAGCAAAGTCAGTGCTGGGTGTGTATGTGGATGTTGCTTCTCCCAGCCTTTCCCCTCAGAAGCATCTCTTTCTCGCTCTGTATCCCAGGCATCTGGCCTGACTGATCGGTGTCCCAGGGAGGGATATGAAGAGGTTATAACAGGCTGTGAGGCTGTTCAGCACAGACGCTCCACCACCCAGGGGACCGAGAGACACAGAGTCGCGCAAACGCAAAGATAAACAAATAAGTTTCAAGCGAGGCTATCAGGTGACGGCCAGTTAAACGACATGTAACCCAAGCTTTCCACAGGACATGAGCCAAAGCACTGCACAGTCACAGCTTTAAGCACCAAATCAACAAGGAGGGGGAGGAAGGGAGGGAGGGAGAACAGGGTTCATCGGAGCTTGTAGCACTGGGTATGTTGCAAAGCCCCGGGACCCCTATGGTTTCACACATACAGTGAATTCCCCTCCCTCCCCCACATTTGTAGCTGCTGTGAATGAATAAAGACCTTCCTCTTTGACCGTGCCTTCGGCCACACCCCCACTTGCTTCCAATCCTCTTGATTCCAACCCCTACTTCGGGTGCAAACCCTTACCTGTCCAGCGCCTCTGGACGTCCTTCTGACGTGCTGCGTAAATGTAATTTGTCGTTGTTATTGTAATGCATCTCCAACCCTGGTCGGAAGCAATGTGCACAGATCATGCGAGATCACAGGATTGGTTTTGGGTTGAAGAAGGCCCTGGTTATCATTTGATCTCATTTTTTCCAGTGTCAAGATATTCCTTAAGTGACTCCATTGGCCTGACCTCAACCTCCCCTCCTGATAACTTCTGTTCTAGATGATTAGAAACCGGTCCAATCATGTGACTGCTCTAATGGAATCAAATAGGAGGCCATTCCTGAGTGGTTGTGTTGCTGTGTATTGAGGTGTTTGACCTTCAGTGTTTTAGCTGAATCTCTCTACGCCCCAGAGACCGACAATCAAAACCTTATTTATTATTAAACACTGCCACGACTCTGGGAATCTGTTTTCCTGGAATCTTTAAATGCAAAAACATACATTCGTGTTTTTTCAAGAGAAAAAATGCTCAATTTCTACATCAATACAAACCTCCATCTCTCTCTCTCTCTCTCTCCCCCTCCTTTGGCCGCTTTCCTTTACTCACCCAATCCTTTTGCCCTGCTCCAAGTCGAGGAACAGGACTGACGAGCAAACCGCTACTATTTCCATCGCAAAACACATCTGGAAGTGGCTTCGTCCCCATCTGGGACTGTTCAGACATCTGTCTGTGTGTCTGTGTGTCGGAATATCTATTTGCATCTGTCTGTGTCGGATCACTTTATGGCTGTTCGCGGGATGTTGTGTGTGGGCAAATTGGCTGTCGGGTTCACCTGCAAAACACGCAGTCGCTACACCCTACAGTAAAACCCTGTGAAGCACTTTGAGATGTCCTCGTTATCGCAATGAGGGGCCGTATCAAACACAAGGATTATTCTGAATATCATTGCTGTCAGCAGAGATCTGTAAGCAGCCACAGACATGCTGGGGACAGGCTGACACTTGACATTACTGCCAACTGCCATCTGCATGTCACATCTGCTCTGTGCCCATAATCAAACCAGGGATCTCGTGCCTTCCACAAGCCCTGACTCACTGCCAGCCCAGCTGTGTGACAACCACAGTTCCAGCCTGTCCCTCTCTTCCTTCTGATGAGACGTTAAACCGAGGTCCTGTCTGCCTGTTCAGGTGGACGTTAAAGATCCCGCGGCGCTATTCGAAAATAGAAGGAAGTTTCTCTCTCCCTCGGCGACAATGGGTCACTCGCTTCATGACTGTTTGCGGGGCACTGCCGTGCCCAAACTGGCTGCCACGTTGCACCCACAAAATACACAGTAAATCCAGTAGAGCAGAGGCTTGAAAGAAGAGAGAAAATACGATGGAAATTGAGAGACGACGAGATAAATCATGTGTGCGGTTCTGAAGCCCTGACACATCGCTGGCCTGGTGTTGCCATGACCTATAGCCTCCAGAACTGTAACTCTACGACTCCCTGACACCCTCCACCCCCCCACACCCCCATGATGAACAAAGCCCCGAAGCTCTGCCCTGGGGCAGCCATTGAGCAACTGTTCCCAGGCTCCGACCCAATACAGGATCTGATTTCCTGATAAACGTCCCAGGCCCATCAGGGCTACATGGGGCCTGAGGAGATGGCAGTAAAGTGATACTCATTATCTGGACACACATGTGTTCAGTGTCTGCCCTCGGGCTAACCCTGAGCCTGTGCTCTCAGTGGGTGGGTGGGGGGAGAAACTGAGACGTTTCATTTGATACAGCGCCTTATCACGTCGCTGAGACGTCTCGAAGCGCTTCACAGAATACACTGTAAAGTCAAACTGATTGTGCGTTTTGTGGGCGAAACGTGGCAGCCAATTTGCGCGCAGTAGCGTCCCACAAACAGTGGAGTGAATGATTAATCCAGGATCAAACTTGGAGAAACCCCCTCCCACCTCTTTTCAAATAGTGTCACCAATAGCGATCTTTAACGTGATTTAACACCTGAACAGCCACAAGCGGGAACTCGGACTCATCCAAAGGGCAGTGTCTCCGACAATGGGGTGTTCCCCCCACACCCTCCACGGAGCGTCAGCCGAGACCAGGAGCCCAAAGTCCCCGACGCGCGGCTTGAACCCATGACCTTCTGTCACAGAGGCGAGAGTGCTGGCGGCGGAGCCAGGCGGACACGCCAACGATCCAAAAAAAATGTGAAGAGGTGGCGGAGCTGGGGGAGGTGGGGAGCGGGGGGAGGGGGAGAATGGGGGAGGTGGGGGGAAGAGGAGGAAACTGAGACGTTGAGGACAAAGCTGGAAAAAGAAACAGGAAAGTAAATAAACTGAGTGATGGATGGAAACAACTTACAATAAATAAAACTCAGCGAAGGGCTGAAAATATCTTTCCTCCATTGAGCGCCAATAAAGGACAGGGTTTTGGTATTAATTATAACAAACCCGCCGGCTCTCTCAAACGTTTGTTACTGTTGGTGCTGAAATCTGTTGTACATTTTAAAGGTCTCTTTCTCTCTCTCTCTCTCTCTCTCTCTCTTCTCTCGCGCGCCTACCCTCGCGCTCTCTCTCTCTTTGTCTCACTGTGGCCCCGTGTTCTGTGCGTGTTCCACACAGTGGCAGAACGCTAACCACTGGCCCGTTCTGTAATTTAATAGATTTCGCCCGAGTTTTCATTACATTATAAATCCATTGCAAATTATAAGCAGCGCGATGTTACAGGGTGGGGAAATAAGCATAATTTAATGTGTTTCATGTGATTATCCCATTGTCAAATGCCACCAATTGACCTCCTACACATGTAAATTAATTTCTCTGCTCAAAGAGGCATTGAGGGGCGAAAACTTTAGTCAAGTTACCGTACTCCACACGCCTCTGTTAACCTAAAGCAGTAAGTAGGAACCCGGTTGATAGTCAATTGGCGGATCGTTTTCCGGGCTTTGCTACTTTCAAAAAAAAAGTTAAATAATAACTTGGTCACTTCAATCCACGACTGTTTGTGGGGACAGACGCTGCTGTGCGCAATTGGCTGCCGCGTTTCGTCCACAAAATATACAGTCAATTCACTTTACAGTATATTCTGTGAAGCGCTTTGAGACGTGATGAGGCGCTGTATCAAATGCGAGGATTATTATTATTATTATAAAAACGCTTTGATGTAAAGACAATGTTCCGGCAAGGTCCCTCTGGAAGCGTCTTGGGATGATGCGTCTTTGCTGTTTCCATACAGACTCTTCAGGAAGGAAGTTAAAAGAAGACTTTTAAAAAAAATCCTCTAACCGCAGTGTTTGTTGATCAGATTAGACCACATTTGAAAACAATATGGTTTAACGCAGAGTTCTCCACCAGCTTTCCTGCTGGAGAGACAGCCAGCATTCTCGAAAAGTCGAAGAAACGAATGTTTTTGCCAATTTATCTCCCCGCCTGGAGTTAGCGGATGGTTCGTGCAGTGTTGTGGGGTGAAATTGGAGAGAAATGTCAAGATACCACAGGCTCCCTATCAGTCTGGCTCAGTCACCAGTGATCTCACTTCTAGGTTAGAAGGTCATAGATTCAAACCTTTCATTGGGGACTTGAGAGCTCACGGTCCAGGCTGTCACTCCGGCGTTGTTCCGGGGGTGGGTGGGGAGGTGGCGGAGAGGGAATGGTGCTACACTGTCAAGGATTTGGATGAGACTTTAGACCAAAGTTCCGACTGTGTCTGTTCCAAGTGGACGTCTGTGATTCTAGGACACTGTTGGAAAAGAGAAGGGTGTTTGTTTCCCTCTCCTGGTGTCCTGGCCACCGGTCCCTCAGATAAAAGGGGTTGTTCATTTCACGGCTATGTTTGTGTGTTAGTGGGGGTGGGGGTGGGGCGTGTGGTCGTTGTGCTCCAAATAGCTCCCGCGTTTGCTCACAAAATACACAGTCACTACACTTGACAGCGATTCCCTGCGAAGAGCTGAGATGTTTTGACGTGATGAGGTGCTTATAGGAGTTTTGTTCTCGGCCTCCCCCCCCCCCGCCCCCCCAACCCCCTGCTTGTCAGCTGCGACCCCAATGAAAAACCAAAGCGCTTGACGTGCACAGTGCCAGCCCTTTGTCCCGAAGAAGGTAAAAGAACCGAGAACGACCGGTAGATATCACAAGTTTAGAAAATTTAATAAGAAAAAGTACCTTTTAAAATACAAAACTTGTCAAAACGCTTACTGTTAGCCTGACAGCTCTACGTAACGGACAAAAGACACTGAGCTGCGTGTCTTGTCACTCGAGCCCTGAGCTACTGTCTGCAGTGGACCCTGGCCTGTGCGCGGCTGCCGGGTTAACAGGTCCCACAACGCCGGGTGATTTGCTCTGCGCCCGGCTGAGCGGACGGCCCTTTTTCCCGGGTTTGGACAACTTTGGATCAACTATTCCCGGCCAAACCAAACCGGAACAAACACAGCAAAACCTACAGTTTATATACACGTGCACCCAACTGGGTTGTGCGAGGGAGATCGAACCCCAGTTCTCCCAGCACCTGACAACGAGGTGTAACCCACAGCGCTGGGTCCCTCTGACTGTCATGCACACCCACACACACACAGTTATAGTCAATCAATGTAACAGCACCATTTGTGATTCCTCCAGTAAATACTTGGGATCTCCCCCCCCCATAACTACGCAGCTTGTTCTATTTGACTGTATTGAGCCCCTGAGGCGGTGGTCTGGTCCCTGGGGGTTCTGTACATGACACAGTCGGTGTATGTTTACCATATATATATATAACATATATATATACACACACACACGCGGGTAGAATAAAATATATAAAAACAAAGATGAAAACAACACACTTTGTTTCCTAAAAAAGAAACACATTTTCAAGTATGAGAAGTTGTGTGTTGCCCTGCAACACCCGGAGGAATGGTTAACTGAACTGGGGTGTGGGGATGGAGGGGGGTGGGAAAGAGAGCACCTTCATCTTGGGGAGCGGGGTGGGTGGGGGGTGGGGGGGGAAGAGCGGTGAAGGGACGAGGGCATGGATGAGGGTAAAATGCCACTTAATCATAGCAACCATATGCTCCTCACCCGTCCCCCAACCACCCTCACACCCCACCCCACGCCTTCCCCTCATTTATCTGTTATTTTGCCCTGTTCTGTCATTTCTTTTTTACGTGAAAAATACACTGAAAGTCCCTTTATTTTGTGTGTGTCCGTATGTCGATGTGTGTCCGTGTCCATGTGTCCCTGTGTGTGGGTGTCCGTGTGTGTGTGTGGCTGCAATTGGGAGGGTGTTCTCGCTCTCCCTCTCTCTCTCTCTCTCTCTCGGTTTCTCCGGGACAGTTTCCGTCGTCTCCGCTCCGAGTTTCACCGCCTGGCGACGCGCTCGTTGCCGCGGTCCCGGGTGGCGTGAGCCGGGGGCCGGCAGGTCTGGCAGCACTGAGCTCGCACCGTGTGCAGGTAGCAGCGGCCCAGCATCCGCAGCGTCTGGCAGAAGCTGAACGTCAGCCGGTCGCGGTCACAGACGTAACCTGTGCGGGAAAGGCAGGAGAACAGAATGTCAGCACGAGGACATTAGCGTCTCAGCAACAACAACAACAACAGCAACAGCAGCAGCAACAACAGCAAATTACGTTTGTAAAGCGCCTTTCGCGCTGGGAGGACATCCCAAGACCCTGGACAGTCTCGCGGAGGGTGGGGGGGGGGGTTGAGGCAGTTTCTCTCTCCTGGGGTCCTGGCCAGATAAAATCCTCCAAATAAAATTGGTCACTTGCTCCGTTGCTGTTTGTGGGACACTGCTGTGCGCAAGTTGGCTGCCACGTTTACCCCACAAAATACATGATAAAGTTCTACATCGAATAGAAGGATTATTATTTATTACAATGAACAATAATAGTAATCTTGCACTTGATACAGTGCCCAACTCCTAAACATTGACTGGGAATTGCTGTAAGGAGGGAGAGTCTCGTGAGTAATGGTCGAATTGTTTCAGTCGATGTCAAAATAGTTCTTAATGTCAAGTATCAAGACTTCAATTCCCAGGCTTCAGATAATACTCTCAACACAGAAAGAAAGAGAGAGAGAGAGAGAAAGGTCTGGGAAGAGGGTTCAGTACTGTGAAAGCCAATGCACTGGAACATAAATTTATATTAAAACTAATGACATTGAAAAAACCCAGTGTCCTGGCCAATAAATCCCTAAAAAATAAAAATTGGTCCCTCAATCCACGACTGTTTGTGGAACACTGCTGTGCACAAATTGGCTGCCACGTTTCACCCACAAAATACAATGGTCACTAGACTTTACGGTATATCCTGTGAAGCGCTTTGAGATGTCAGACGTGATAAGGCGGTATATCAAATGCCAGGATTATTATTATTATTATTCCTGTAAACACCCTGTCCGTCCTGGGCTGAAACACCAAACTTTATCGCCTTCATTTTGGCTCCTGCGGAAACGAGCTGACTGTAGGGTCTCCGGAGCGTCTCTCGCTAGGCGGGACGCGAAATGCGCTCACCGGTAATTGCAATCGTTTCTCGCTTGAACAGACAGCAGCACAAAAGACAGAGCGTCTCAGCTCAGTGGAGATAATGAGGCTGATTTCCCGCGCCCCCACCCATCGCTGCCAGTGCTCGCACATCACAAGGGGAAGCGCTTCATTAAAAGGCTATTTGTACGTTTAACACGTGATTGTGCGGCGGGCAACTAAGCGGTTGAGCTCAGCCTTAGAGGATGTTTCTGGTGAATAATGGCTGAATTGTTCCAGGCGTTATCACGACAGTTCCCAATGGAACAATTCCCAGACCCTCTGATAATGCTTTCGACACACAGAGAGAGCGACAGATAGATAAAGGTCTAGGTCTAAGGTTCAGGGATCTGAAAGTCAGTCCTCCGGAACATAAATATAATTTTTTTTTTAAAAAAAACCTTCGAACTTTTAAACTTTAATCGTTCTCTGTCCGAAGTATTAAGGGTGACATTTTTTAACCCTTCCCGCACTGAAACGAAGTCGCACACACACGCTCGCAGCTGGCCAATGCTTCCCTTACACTGAGCCACAAGGCTCGAGCCGTCCGATTAATGTTAATCCCTTATCCGTGGCGCACTTCTCCTTTAAAACAACTCCCAGTGATCACGGGCAAGAGTGAAGCAAGAAAGCGGCCAATTTGTCCTTAAGGGCTGACGAAGGCCAGATGTGAGTGTTCCACATCACGTGGTCGTAATTAAAGGGGGTGGGAAGCGAGAAGGGTATTTATTACCACTGGAATCTTGGCTGCACTGACACGATTGAGAACGATTGCGCTGTCGGACTGGGAGCTGCAGAACAAGAGAGAGGGTGGAACCTCTGAAATGGCTCCGACCCAACCCGGCCTGTCAGGGGTTGCTAAGTAAACCAGGGACGTGAGGGGAAAAGGGATAACGCTTTTATTGTTAACAATAATATGAATAATAATAATTCTTGCACTCGATATAGCGACGCCAGGTCTTTAAAGTCCACCTGAACGGGCAGACGGGACCTCTGTTTTAACGTCTCATCTGAAGGACGGCACCTCTGACAATGCAACAGCCCCCAGCGCTGCATTTGCTTAAGGTTTAAGGCAGGGCTGAAGGCCGCGCGGGCTGGGGCTGGGCGGAATTCTGGGGCCTCTGGTTTTTCGCTGTGAATGGATTTCTGCCGCGTGATGTGAAGTAGCTGAACGGGGAAGCGGCTGTTTGTGGGGTCCAGATGTCTCCAGGCACACCACAGAGTGTTTGGGTTGCTCGAGCCCACACAAGGCAAAAGCACGCAATGCAATAAGCTGTCCCACATTTAGTTAACCTCTCTCCCAGGTCACTGCAATTACCCCAAAGGAGCTTCGTCACTGCACGTTACGGTGTCTTTAATGAGCGCGAGGGAGGGAGGGAGGGTGGGTGGGTGTGATAGAGAACGAGAGAGAGAGAGAGAGAGAGAGAGAGAGACAGAAAAGGAGGGAGACAGAAAGAGGAAGAGATACAAGGGGGAGGCAGAGAAAAGAGAGAGAGGGAAATATTTGCTTTTTCTTGCTCTCTTATTCCTCTTTCTCTTTTGTCTCCCCCCTCTCTCTCTCTCTCTCTTCATCTCCTTTCTCTCGCTCTCTCTCCCTCCTCCTCTGTCTCATTCACACTCTTTCTAACGCTCTCTCGTTCACTCGCTCTCTCTTTCTCTCTCTCGCTCTCGGGTATGTATTTGTGCCGAGTTTGAAAACGGATGAATTCAGCCCTGAAGGATCTAATCATCCTGGGGCAGGAAACACAAGCAAACACAGAGGTCCTGGCGGCGTCCGCTCATCAAAGATTAGTGGGGGGTGGGGGGGAGGCGGGGGGGGGGGGAGGCGGGGGGGATCAGCTGCTCTCCGGAACACAGGACGACTTTAAACCAGCTCAGGGAAACGCTGAGGATTGTTTAGATTTTCCAGACAGGAAGGATTTCCTCCTCGTCCATCCCCCTGCCCCCATCACCCCCTTTCATCCCTCCCCCCCCCCCCCCACACACACACAGGACTAATAAGTATAGGTCAAAAAGAAACATTTGAATTTAATTTAAGATTCAAGACTGAGGAGGATAAATGTTTGTCAGGTTAGGGTATCGAAGGATACAGGGCAAGGGCGGGTAATTGGAGTTGAGGTACAGATCAGCCATGATCTGATAGAATAGCAGGACAGGCTCGAGGGGCTGAATGGCCTCCTCCTGTTTCCATGTTTCTATGCTGACTGAATCCCCAGTGACGGGTGGGCAGAGCCTTGCTCGAGGGGGTTTACGCTATCTGTAATGCTGCTCATTAAAGCTCTCCCGAGAGTACCAGATGCCGCTGGGAGAGGCGAGCACTGACACCAGCTGATAAGGCTCCTGATACTCAGTCTGTGCACCGTCAACACGGGAGCAAGACTGAGCCTTTGAGGTTCGGCAGCCAATGCTCCGGTGACCGGAGGCTGAGCGGCTGTGAGATTGATTGATTCATTCTTTCTGCTGGCTGGAGGAGTGTGCGCGGGGAGGGAAGTGTGGGGCAGGTCTCTCAGGGGAATCTGCAGGGAAGCAGTGGGGAAACATCGAGATGAAAATCCCAATTTCAATGTCTTGAGGGATCATAGAATCTTATAGCACGGAAGGAGGACCTTCGTCTCTTCGAGCCAGTGTCGGCTCTTTGAAAGAGGTATCCAACCAGTCCCATTCTCCCCCCCCCCCCCACCCGCCGCTCTTTCCCCATATTTTTGCACATCTTTTACCCACAAAATACACAGTCACTCCACCTTACAGTACAATAATTACAATAATCCTCGCATTCGATACAGCGCCTTATCACCTCCTCAAGACGTCCCAAAGCGCATCACAGGATACACTGCAAAACGGATTGACTGTGCGTTTCGTGAACGAAACACGGCAGCAAATTGCGCACAGCGCGGTCTCACAACCAGTCATGGATTGAGTGACCAAATAATAATAATCATAATTTTTTTTGGAAGGGATTATTGCCCCTGTATATCCAGTGAAGAGCACTGAGACATCTCGACGATGTGATAAGGCATTATCTGTCTCAAATGCAAAGATTGTTATCATTATCATCATCGTCAGCATTATCTTGGCCACTGATCAAAATTGCAGTTAAAATAGCTCACCCCTGGCGGTGCCGAGCAGACATGTCCCTCGGAGACAAAGACCCTTCAGGCAGAGGCTGCCTCTGGGTGTGTGGCTGATTACTGAGCCGGAATGTCAGGCCTTATCAGGGTTAGGCTCGGACACTGTTTGTCTCCTCTTAAACAGACACTTAGCCAGACTCTCACCTCCTCCCTCTTCACATCAACTGGACCTTTAATGCACTTGCCCCCTCTCTCTCCCCGTACCCACACCCCCCCCACCACTCCTCTCCCCACCCCCAAAGGGAGTTGGTTACTCCTCGTGTCTCGGCCGACAATCCTCAGGATTGACTCTATCTGCAAGTTACGACCTCTCGCTTTGACTACGCTTTTCAGCCGCCTTCCCAGTGAATAAATCGTGGTGGCCGTTAAGAATTTATGCCATTTTTTTTAGGATCCCTAGTTCCTCAGTTACAGAGTAAATGTCATTTAGTTGCTGGTCTGACACATTGCTGAAAAACGGCCTCGTTCCACACACTACACACACGCACACACTACACACAGTCTCCCCACCATTCGGTCCCTTTCCCAAGACAGCTGTGCTCTTTCTCACTCTGAATGCACTCGGGGTCTTGGCATACAAGCTGTCAGGTCGACCCTGTGCTTGTCTCACTTTCCGGTCTGTTCCCTTGTGGGGAGAAATCGAGAGCGTTGGTCCGTGCGAGTGGACAAGAGAGAGCGAGAGAGAGAGAGAGAGAGCGAGAGAGAGGACAGCGAAGGGGCAAGCGGACAGCAACAACTTACATTCACACACAGCGCTCTCGGTGTCAGGGGAAATGGCCGTCACCACAGCCAGATTGATTGGAACCAAGGCTGTTACAGAGGCCAAACACAACAGCTCATCTGTTGCGGTGAGGCGAGTGGATGATTTGTTCAGAGTTTGGGTGGGGGGGGGGGTGGGCGGGGAGTTTGGGGTGGGGGGGGGGAGAGAGAGAGAGAAGTACAAGCCAGGAGTAACTGGGAGAGAAAACTCAGTGCACACGCACAGCGGAGTGAACTCTGATGATGGGATTCCTCCATCTCCTGTACGTTCAGCTTTACCCAGCGCTCGAGGTGACTGGACTGCACTGGGTGACTGCACCCCCCCCACCCACCGCCCCCCACCTGTGTTTAGGTCTCAATAAGTGGCCGTGGACCAATACGGTTCTTATATTGCTGCTTAAACAACGATCCACTGACCAAACCTCTTGTGACCGCTGTGACATTCTTGGCTGAAGGCTGTCTGGGTGCAATATTTAAGGGTTTGCTTCACAGTACGTTTGAGCTAAAACCAGGCACTACCGGAAGGAAACTCAGTCATATTAATCACCACAAACGGCACTCCAGCCACCGATCACTGACTATGTTAGCATCCGAGACCGGTCCCAGTACATCATCCCAGCACAACAAGGTGCTCCCCTCACACCCCAACTACTGTATACTGCTCAGGTGGACGTTAAAGATCCCATGGCGCTATTCGAAAAGAGAAGGGAGTTCCTCTCTCTCTCTCTCTCCCCCCCCTCCCCACACCCCGCCCGGTCTCCTGGCTGTCAGTCCCCCCCAAATCAAAAACGTGGTCACTCACTCCATGACGGGACACTGCTGTGTGCCATTGGCTGCCTCGTTTCGCCCACAAAATACACAGTCACTCCTTTATACAGTTTTTTCTTGCGAAGCGCTTTGAGGGCTGTGCACACACTCACTCTGCTCGCTGGTGCTGCAGTCCTGCAGGTTACATTTCTGGCTGTTCTCAGGCCAGGGCTCATGGTCGCACCGGCTGTTGTCCTCCTCCGCCAGACCCGTCACCGTGTTCACGCACTTCACCAGCCGCCGCTGGATCCCTCCACCACACGTCACAGTGCACTGTCGGTGGGGTGGGGGGGAGGGGGGAGGGACACACAGGGGGGATATAACTCGAGCATCGAGTAAATATCAGGTCCAATCTTCTCTGCCCATTGAACTACAGCCCCAACTCTCTCTCTCTACACACACAGATCTAACTACAACCTCTCATCCCTGCTATGCCCTACACTGTGGAAGTCGCTCCCACCCTACCCCTCCGTCGTGCCAAGTCTTTAAGTTCTGCTTTCTCTGTTCCTCCCCCTTCCCCTCTTCCCTTCTCCTCCCCCTCGCTCGGGATCTAACCCAATCTGTGTAAAAGTGCTCCCCACACTATAACGAGTCAATGCTGGTATCATCCTAGTGACTCTCCGCTGTATTCTCTCACGGGCCTCCTGTCACTGATTGTGATTCCTATCACAGTCCTGATATAAATACACTAAACGGTGCCACATTTACCCAATCCCTGCCCACCCCGTCCCCTCTGCGCTCACCTGCCCCCACGAGCCCATCATCCACTTGGTGCAGGGCTGGGGGTTACACGTCCTGGTCTTGTTGGGCCGCGTGGCTCTGTCACAGTGGTTGACCTCAGGGCACAGCACCAACCTCTCCTGCTCCCCTCCATCACAGCCCTGGGAGCACTGAGCCATAGGGTGGGGGAAGAGAGACAGCTTATTAATGATAACAATATCAACATCTTGATTTGATGTGAAGCCCTTCACACGGGGCAGGGTCTCAGGAACGCTGTGGTGGTGGGGGGGGCGGGAGATGATAAGTGACGGACCCTAAAGGGGGTAGAAGATATCAAGTGATGGACCGGGGAGGGTAAGGGGTTGGAGTTGCTAAGTGACGGAGTTGGGGGAGATGTGTTAAGTGGCGGAGCCCGTGTTCGTGGGGGTGGATGGACCTCAAGCGCTGCTTTGGTTCTTGACGGCCGTCCATGTTTGCGGTGACTTACGTCTCCCCATGAGGATATGTACCAGTCCATGCACTGCTTGGAGCTGCAGACCAGGCGGGTGGGTGGCTTGTGGAGCACGGGCTGGCAGTGGAATGGTCTCAGGGGCCTCCTGTCCCTGATGTTGATGCACTGGACATCTCGAAGCTTCACCCCAACACCACAGTTCTTAGAGCACTGCAGTGGGGGGGAGAGGGTGGGGGAAGGGGGAGAGAGAGAGAGAGAGAGAGAGAGAGAGAGAGAGGAAATACAGTGTTAATTCAAATTGCAAATATAATAATCCTAATAATAATCCTTGCGTTTGATACAAAGCTTTTCATATCGAGATGACGTCTCAAAGCGCCTCTGGAATAGACTGTAAAGTAAATTGACTGTATACAGTATTTTGTGGGCGAAACACAGCAGCCAATTGCGCACAGAAGCGTCCCACAAACAGTCGTTGATGGAGTAACCAAATTATTATTATTATTATTATTATTTTGAAGGGTTTATTCCCCCCGGAAAGCGATCCCCACAATGGACTTACAAGCGGGTTCCTACTTCCTGCTGGTTACACAGAGGCGTAAGGAAACTTGCCTAAGCTTTCGCCCCGTCCGGGAATCGAACCCGGCTCCTCCCGCTAGTGAGGCGAGCGCTACTAACCGGCAGGACTCATTGGGAAGGGTCTTAACCGCGTAAAAAACACCCGTCTCGCTTTGAGCAATGGATCATTAGGGGGAGGGAAGAAAGGGTCAGGAGGGACGGTTACCTTGGTCCAGTTGCCCAGGCGCCAGGCTGAGCAGGGCCTGAGGTAGCACCTCCGGGCGGGAGCCGGTCGCTGAGCCCTGTCACAGTCGGCCTCCGATCCCGTGCTGCACTGCACCGCTCTCCACACCGCTCCCATCCCACAGGTGGTGGAGCACTGCACGGCAATGGCACACAAACACAGCCTCGGTTACCGCAGGAACACACCGGGCGAGCGGCTGTACACCGCACAGCAACACTGATCCTCGCATTTGATACAGCGCCTTATCACGTCGTCGAGGCATCTCAAAGCGCTTCACAGGATACACTGTAAAACGTAGTGACTGTGTATTTTGTGGGCGAAACGCAGCCGCCAATTGCGCACAAATAGGGTGAATCCTCGTGTTGCTGGGGAATCGCGAGATCTTTAATATCCGTCTGAGAACGGGCCAAGACGGTGCCTCGATTGATCCGACACTCACCTCACTCCAGTTACCGGCCACCCAGTAGGCAGTGGATTCTGTGCTCGTTGGCGGGACGGGGCTTGTGAGAGGGTCGTTCACGGAGCCGGTTGGGATGGTGGGATGAGCCAGTGCTGTTGTGATGGGGGACCGGAAGCCACCGGGAGCCGGGTGTTTGGTGGGGACGGGAGCAACATCCCCCTGATCCCTTACGCCAGTCGTTTCAGTCCCTCTATTGTGTCCATGCTCGGGCTTCAGCTCTGTGAAGTCCGAGGCGACCATGTGCCGCGAGCTCTCCGTGGGCCAGAGCGAGGGGGCTTGTCCCGGTGGCACTGAGATGGATGTCGAGGGGAGTGAGGCCGGGGTCCTCTTTGCCGGTGGAGATGAGGTAGGTTTTGGCGAGATGTCACCTGCGGAGAACACTGGTCGCGGTGACGGGGGAACCGTGAGAGTGACTGAGCTGGGGGACACTTCCTGCGTATTCCTGGTTGACCTCGGCTCTTGGGCCGTCGCGGTGCTGACCCTGGTTTGGACGGAGGGACCCCAGGCGGACGGGAGGGCAAAGATCACGGGAGGGGCTGTTGCCGCCGGCGATAGAGTCACCGTCTCCGGGTGCGAAACCGCGGGAGAAACCGCAAATGGGACGATCGGGGCGATGGGGGAGGAATCGCCTTCCCGGTGGATTGTGACGCTCAGGTCCGGCGACCGGTCAGTGCCGCTCCATGGTTTAGCCGACCGGCTCAGCGTTTCTGAGCCCGGAGCGTCGTGGTGATCAGTGTGGGCCGAGGGGGATGGACTCACTCGCCCAGGGACTGTGTGAGGGGTGTTCCCAACCTCATCCCCACCGTCTCTATGACCGGTGATGTCAGTATTTGTGCCACTCTCTGGCCCTGTATTGTGTGGTGGCTGCTCATCGACACGCTTCACGTCATTGAGTTCAGGATTATTAACAACCACTTGGGTGTCTCTAGTTGGCCTTTCAGGCAGTTGAGTGTCTCTCTCAGTGATTGACTCCTCTTCTGAAAACCCACCCCGTGTTCCAGCTCCCTCTACCTTCCTCGTAGCTGTCGGGTTTCCCTCCTGCTCTTCGCCTTGTGGCGTAGGTGAGGAACCTTCATCGAACGTGAAGATTCCTGGGGGAGTAAAGAGCCTGGCGTTGGGGGCCTGAGCGGAGCTGGGTGCGGCTGGAGTGGTGACAGCCGGTGAGGAGTTAGCAGAATGAAGACCGGGAGTCGTGAAGAGTTGGTCGAAGGGCTTTGGAGAGAGCCCAGCCTCGCCGTTCCACAAGAGCCTCGGGTTTTTCTCTCGACTACCGAACTCGACGCTCGTGTTTTTCACAGGCAGTAACTCATCTTCCTCGTACATTGCCTCCTCGCCGATTCCCTCCCCCTCGGCGTCGTCCTCTTCGGTCACCGCTGGGCTCTCAGAAGTGGGCTCCTCCCCATCGCCAGGCGTTGAGGTAGCATCCGCTATCCCCAAATTCCTCATCCCTCGTTCTTCTTCTTCATCATCCACAGACGCTCCGGGCTGAGTCGGGTCCAACCGGTTCCCACGGCCACTCTCCTCTGACTCCTCTGAAACGTAGTTCGAAACGTCGTTGGAGTTCCCGTCCCCCAGCGAAACCCCCTCCTCGGGCTGCCCGCCCGCCTGCCCGTCCTCCCCGCCCGTCACCACCTCATCTCCATCATCGTAGGCCAGGTCCTCGTGGAAGTTGATGAAGTTGTAGTCGTAGTAAAAGTCATCCACGAAGACGTTGGTTTTGGACGGGCCTTTGCCCCCCTGACCCCCTCCGTCCACCGTGTAATCCCCCTCCACGATGTGGTTGTCCATCCCTCCGCCGTCCGGGGGCAGCCGAGGCCTGGGGGTCTGGGGCTGGGGGCCAGAGCCGGGGATCCTATTGGAGTTGTGTCCCTGCCCGGTGCGGCCTGGCCCGAAGTTCAGGTTGAAGCCCACCTCGTTGAACAGCTCCTTGGCCGAGGCTCCGCTGCCAGACCACTCGGGCAGGGCGGGGTCCTGGCCTGGGCGGGGGGCAGGGCAGGGCCGCGGGGCGCACATAGCCTTGCCAGGGGTCTCGCCTCGGGGCTGCAGGGGGCCGCGGTGTTGTGGGCGCAACGCACGGCGCGCTTCTGTGTCCCTTCCCCACATGAAGCCGAGCACTGCAAGAGCATGAGACAAGCGTTAAATCACATCCATCTCCACAACCTCTCCACCCACTCGCCACCAACACAGCGACACACTATTAATAATAACAATTTTATAAGGTTAATAATAAGGGCAGTGGAAATCTTGAACTCTGGACTGTGAGCCCAGATACCAATGTGGGGCTTGAACACATAACCTTCCAATTCAAAGGCACAAAAAAAAAGACGGTCAGTAATGGGAGCCAATCCTTGTTGATTTCATGCTGTGGCTAATCCTTCCCCAAGTCTCCCTGCTCCGATATTCAACCTGGATTCCCCCCCCAACCACCCACCCAACCTCCTACTCACCTGGGACCAGTTGCCCACCACCCAGTCTGATGGGCAGGGGATGTTGGTGTTGCAGGTGCTGGCGGTGTCTGGCCTGGGCATGTGTTGGCACTCGGAGATCGGCAGTGCCCTCTGCTCGTCCAGCCCGATGCTCTGGATACAAAGCGCCGTCCTCTTCATCACTCCCGTGTGGCCGCAGGAGGTTGAGCAGGCCTGCCACTCCCCCACCCACCACCTGACAACAACAACAAGTTACATTTACACTGCGCCATTCAGGTCGGGAGGACATCCCAAGGCCCTGGACAGACAAGGATGTGAATCTGAGCTGGGCGGGGCGGGGGGTGGGTGGGAGGGCAGAGAGGGTGGGGGGTAGGGGGGGGTGACTGAAGGTGTGTACAAAAAGGAGGGTCTTGAGGCTGGCTTTGAAGGAATCAACGGATGAGGTGTGGCGGAGGGATGGAGTTGTGGGATGGAATTCCAAAGGGCGGGGGAAGAGAGGCTGAAGACCCGAGCGCCGACGGTGGTGCGGGCCAGGCCCGGCGTGGGACGTGGAGTAGGCCGGAGCCCACCAGCGCACTGACCTGGCCGGGCAGGGCTCCTCATGGCAGCGTCGGCGTCTGTCATCAGGCCGTGTCGCCGGGTCACAGTACTGCTCCTCCACGATGCCCGCGATCCGCTCCAAACAGTGAACAATCTGCTTCTGAAACCCTGGGAGCAAAGCAACACACAGACAGTCACCAACTCAACCCGCACAGCACTCTGCGATTCCGATTCCCGACGTGGGGTCTTGAACCCACAGCCTTCTGACTCAAGAGACGAGAGCGCTGCCACTGCGCCATGGCACACAAACCACGTGGAACAACACACCCCACAGTCCAAGTTGACGCTCCAGTGTAGTGCTGGGGTTGGGTTACGTTGCCGGAGGCGCCGTCCTTCAGACGAGACACTAAACCAAGGACCCGTCTGCCTGTTCAGGTGGACGTTAGACCCCGCAGGGCAGCTGATCGTGGGACGTTGCTGCGCGCAAACTGGCTGCCGCATTTTGCCAACCAAATACAGAGTCACTGTGCTTGACAGTATATCCTTCTACAATATCAAAACGCAAGGATTATTATTATTATTATTATTATTTTTAAGCACGCTGTTGTCATTAACAATAAATAATAGACCGTTGTTCCCTGGCACAGAGCCAGAGGCAGGGAGCGGAGGTGGAATAATGAAGGTAGTGTTCACGGCATCAATAGACAATAGAAAATGGGAGGAATCCAGGTGCCTTGTCTGTGTCTGTCTGTCTGTCTGTCTGTCTGGCCTCAGGGCCTGACACACTTCAGACAGTTGGGCAAATGTTAACATTCCAGCTCATCCACAGACAAGAATCCACTGAATACCTGACTGTGTTTAACCAGCCTCACGTCTCAGATTTATTGCCCACCAGCAAGCACTCTGTTCAGCAAACTTGGCTTCACTCCAGGACCCACCCACCCGGCTTCACAACAGGCAGCCAAGGCTTTGCTCTGTGTGCGTGTGAGCGCGTGTGCGTATGTGTGTTCTGGTGTGTCTTGTCATTGTGGATCAGCCTGGTGAAGTGGTCATGCTCTCGCCTCGAAGTTGGAAGGTTGTGGGTTCAAGCCCCTGCATCGGGACTTGGAATCACATAGTCTAAGCTGAAGCTCCAATGCAGCGCTGGGTGGGGGTGCGGGGGGGGGGGGGGGGAAACGGGGGGTGTTGCTTTGTTGGAGCTGCTGTTCTTCGACTTGAGGTCCCCATTTGCTGGCTCAGGTGGATGTTAACTTGAATGGGACACAGGCGGGATGTGGGTTTAATATCTGACTCAATACTCAATCCTGAAAACAATTTCCAAACTTGTTTTTGGGGGGTGGGGGGGGGGGGGGGCGCGCGGAGAGAGCAAAGGGGAGACATCTTGCCAGCAGTGTGGCTTGCGTTGGCCTGTAGCAACCTGGAGTGTGGCATTCCCACAAAGCTCAATCCCAGATGCCGAGAAGGACACCGACCGGAACATCCCAAGACACGTGTCCAGACCACAGGATTGTCCCCCGATCTCTCAGGACAGATTCTCCTCCGAAATCTCTACAAACCTAAAGAGACGTCATCCCGAAGGAAAGTGAACACCAGCGCGGTCAGGACAGGCTGAGTTCCCCCCAAACTCCCACTCCCCGACTCCCGCCTCCTGTGATGGAAACAGCTGCGCAGGACTTCAGTTTCCCGTGTTCATTCATTTGCCGCGGGTGTTAAGAGCCATCCATGTCCCTGTCAAGTGCAGTCACAGTGACTCTCAGCTCAAAAGGGGGCTCATTAACCGCAGTGCGGGCCGGGAGAACGTGGGGTTTCAGCTGCTCTTCGGGAAGCCTTGCCATCTGGCAGCTCTGCTTCGGGTATCCCTCTTGTCCCACGCGGACTGGGATGCGTGACAAGGCTGGCGGGGACTCAGCAGGAAATGGAGAGTAGAAGAGAGCAGAGGAGAGGGACGTGTGTGGGAGTGTGAGAACCATAGCCCGGCAACAAACCGTACTAATCCCCCGGCTTTTCACCTCCGCTAAACATTCACTTCCTCTCTAATCGATGCTACTTTGCCAAATGCCGTCTCGTGTTAATTTGCAAGACATTAACAATAAAACAATAATAACCCTTGTGTTTCGTATCGTCGAGTGGAGTCCTGTAGCTCAGTGGTTAGAGCACTCGCCTCAAAGCGTTTCATGGGGAATTGACGCCAAGTGTAATGATTCCTTTGACAAAGAAGGCGGCCATTTTCTGCACAACAAAGTCCCATCCCCACAAACAGCGGCGAGGTGAGTGAGCGATCTTATCTGGGGGATTATCGCCCAGGACGTTGGGAGAGAGAGAGAGAGAGAGAGAGAGACAGAGAGACAGATAGAGAGAGAGCAACTCCCTTCTCTTTTCTTGTATAGTGCGGTGTGATTTTTGACCACAGGTCCAGAGAGGCCTTGGGTTTAACACAGGAAGTTAACGCACCGATGTCAGGAAGGTGTTAACCGTTGAGAATGTAAGTCAGAGCGCGAGGTGACCTCCCTCGAACCCCAGGCTGTGTTCAGTGTGTAGAGAAGCTCTTGCATTCCAGTTCCCAGAGCCAAGAGTGTGCTGTGGCCTTGAACGTGCTCCAAGTCTTCCCACTCCAGCAAAGCCCCTGAGGCTAGTCACTTCCCTTCCTCTAGCCCGGCTTCCGCTGACCACTTCCTATCTTCCCACGTGGCGCCTCGCCACGTGACCGCAGCAGGTCGAGTCGATACGTCACGTGGGCCGGGCGCCAAACAGGGAGGACGATTAGTTAGTGACCGTTAAGTTAGTCGTGTTAGTTGTATCAATGACGGTTCCTCACCACCCCCACAGGTCGCTGTGCACTCCGTCCACAAGCCGTAGCGCCAGAAGAACTCGGGCGGCTGAATTTCGTTGTCGCTGTCCAGGTCGCGGCGGATCGTGTATTCAAAACGCACTCCCGGGTTTGTCTCCTGGAACAGCAGCTGTGGGTGGGGTGGGGGGAGGTGGTGGGTGGAAATGGGTGAGGGGGAGATCAGAAACACACACAATTATACAAACATATACACACACATATAATACTTCAGTTCAGTGGGGAATGGAAAGGTTTCCACATGTCGACAGATGTTTGCTTGGATTAATGAGCTGGCGTTGGCAGTGCCATTAATAAGTGGCTGACTCTCTACAATTACCTGAATCCACACGGGTTCCTTGGTGGGACCGGGAGACGTCAGGTTCTCCAGATTGCCGTTCCTCTCGTAGGTGAAGGTTGTGCCAGCGACCTTGTAGTCCCCGTTCCACTGGATTATCCAGTCGCCGTTCAGGAAATACTTCTCGGGGTCGTCGCTCCGCAAGGCCAGGAAGTTTCCTGCCTCCGCCACCTCCTCGATGCGGATCTCCCTCGCTCCCTGAGGGATCAGGCCGATGTCCACGTAACCTGCCAACATCCAGGAGGGAAGGTCAGGAATGCTTGCTCGCTCGCTCGCTCACTCATTCGACTCGCTGCTGTTTCACACCGGTTCCCTGCTTTCACCTAACCTTTCCAGGGCCACCAAGTTCACACCAAGAAATCTCTGGCGATCTCGGTCCTTCTTTGGCATTTTATTATATATAATAATAATAATACTTACGCTTGATTAGAACCTATTAGCATTGAAACATCTCAATGTGACTCACAATTTCTATCAAGTAATAATGATACTGATAATCCTTGCATTTGATATAACACCTTATCAAGTCATCAAGACGATTCTTATGGACCTATGTTCCAATTCCAGAATGGTTCAATGTTCCTGGTCACAGGACGGAGGTGCAAGAGGCCAATGATGTGGGATTAGCTGGGACTGTTAATAAGAGGCAATGAAATCGAGCCTCACCCAGGCCTTCGCTCTCGTCAAAAGTCTTCTTCACGGTCTCACAGGTGGAGCTGTCGCCCTGACACACACCGCAACGATCTTCTAGGGCATTGGAATCGATCTCGTAATCACAGCCCACGTTCTGAAAGAGAAACCTACTGTCACGGGAGAACAGAGCAGGGAATTTCTCCTCTTGTTCCTGACCAACAATTATATAATGATAGAATAATGATAAGAATAATAATCCTGGCATTTGATACAGTGCCTTATCACGTTGTTGAGATGTCTCAAAGCGCTTCACAGGACGCACTGTAAAGAGACAAGGTGGAATTTGGGGCCTGTGATTGCATGGTGAGTATCTCTCAGTGTAAGCTGGGCCTTTCTGGTGTGACGTACCTTACAGATGCCATTGATGCAGATGTCGCGACTGGTGTTGCCCTCATTACATGGTGTCCCATCGATCACCGCGTCCAGCATTTTCTCAGAGAAGTAACCGTCCACTGGGCGGCAATGCAGCTCACAGGGGTTAACTGAGGGCGAGAAATAGGGTTATCAAAGCAGTTATCAAAGTAATTTGGAACGGGCAAACTGTGTGGCTTTAGCTGGTTAAACCTTGGCTCTCACCAACCTGTGTCCTGCTGTCCCAGAGTTAATAACAATAATAATCCTTGCGTTTGACACGGTGCCTTATCACGTCGTTGAGACGTCTCAAAGCGCTTCACAGAATATACCATAAAGTGGAGTGACCGTGTGTTTTGTGGGCAACACAGAGCAGCCAATTAGATAAGCAGGGTGCGCTCCTCTGGGGAGAGAGAGACAATGTCCATTCCAGATGTCTGCCAGACACTGGGGAAATTTCCATCTGTAGGCAGCGTACGCATGTGGAACTCTTAAGTCCGCTTTGGATACTCTTTAAGCCCAATGATGGGTTGTGCTCGTGTCAGGCACACACACTTACTACAAGGCACTTACTTCTGTTGAGGACAGGAATCCATTTGTGGAGCTTGCCTTTGTAGGGCATCGAGTCGAACTGACTGCACTGAATGTGCCGGAAAGATGGGGTCTCGGTGACGCAGGCTTTGATGTTGCATATTCTGAATCTCTTCCTCTCACCGAGACAGTATCTGCCTCCATACTTAGGGCTGCGGGGAAAAAAACAGCAGAGAGAGAGCGAGAGAGAGAGAGGGGGGGGGAGAGAGATCACTGTTATCCTTTGTGGAGGCTGGTGAACGAGAGAATGCGATGGGGGCTTTTGAAGGTAATTTCTGATGACAGATTGATGAGTGTTTCTGCTGGATGTCCATGCAGGTGAAAATGTAGCCCACTCATTTTACTGGGCATTAGGTGGAGCAGAATCACCTTGTTTCTCACTCAACGCAATTCAATCCCAAGATCGCTCTCTAACTCTTCTGAAGACTTTGAAGTGTCCCCAATCCAATTACGCTCAGAACAAACTATTACCATCTGAAGAGCATTAGTACAGGTCACTGAGGATTCAATTCCTTCCCTTTGTTCCCTTCCCTCCCATTTGGACACAGACTGTTGTCATCTGTGCAACAGTCACAATGTTTATTGGATTCCATGGGAGCACTGGGCTGTGGCAAATGTGCTGTTTATTCCTTTGCTCTTGTTTTGATCATCAGTTGGTTGCATGACCAACCCAGCTGCACAGGGCGGTTTATTTGCCAATTTATTTGGCGAGGTGCGGAGAGCTGAAAGTCCTTTTTTTGGAGGATCAGTCGTTAAACCAAGTTCCCATCAGCCCATACTTCAGATGAATGTCACTGATCACGTGGCGATGACAGCAGCACCTTCAAGTGTGGACACGGAGGAGTGGGGTGGGGGGCAGGAAGTGCACAAAGTGTGACATGGGGCTAGGAAGTGGTCCACGCAGCAGCAGGAAGCGCGTAGACAGTTGGGATGATCATATTTTGCAAACCAAATCCAGTGACACGTACAAAGAAGCTTATCGGGGGGTGGATTAATGGCTGTGTTTCTGTGATGACTGTATCTGTTTTGGAATTTTATTGTTCTTGCTCAGTTGGCTGCTGAACTCAAGACGGGACAAATTTGGCCCCAGGGACACAATAGCTCACCCGAGGACTGTGCCGGGGAATTGGGTCACTCTATGGTCAATCTACAGTGGCAAGAGGTGCGGGCACAGGTGGCAGGAAGTGTGTAGACGGCCGCGGGAAGTGCGTACACAGAACAGAGCAGAGCATCAGTGTGTGTGTGTACCTATCCCACCTCCCCCTTCCTCCCTACAATCTTGGATCCACCCAATTCACACTAGGAAGAGGCCTTTACCTTCAGGGCAGCTTAAAACGGATCTCTGCTCCACGTTGCCAAGACATATAAATAAATCTTGTGTAGGATTAGATCGCAACACATCATCTCACCTTCCGGTAACTGTGCATTGGCCACCCAAATGCTTCACATCTGTGTTTCATTTGCAACACTCCAGTCTTTATTGAGCGGGGCAGGAATAGCTTTAACCCTTTCACCCAGCCGCTGGAAGACTTTTCTCAAAGGAAGGAGGGGAGCTCTCAAGGAGCTTTGTGATAATTAATAATAATAATAATAATAGTTGCATTTGCTACAGCACCTTATCACGTCTTCGAGACAACGTGGCAGCCAATTGCACGCAGCCGTGTCCCACAAACAGCTGTGGATTGAGTTCCAGTGCCATCCAGTGCAACGACTGTTTGGGGTTGTAGGCAGAATTGTAGCCAGTTTGAGGAATGCTTTGAATTACTGGGCAGCAGGCCTTGCTGGGAAGTAAAAATATCTGTAGCCTTAGACATACATCAAGCTTGTGAGATAATAAGAGTATTATTTTCCAGGAGAACTGCTCAGATCAACAGGAAACCTTTCCTATCTCCTGACTCCAGGCTAACTCACAAGGAGGTCAATGAGGGGCGGGAAACATCACCACAACACGTTCAGGAATGCTCTGTGGTTCTGCTTTAGTTGAGTGTTTGGCCCAGGTTTGTTCCACTGCAAAATCAGTGTGTTTGGTTCACCTCGGTCAGACCCCACAGAAACCAGGCCCGAAGCAAGGAGGAAACAGTCGGCCTGTTCCTACGGTAACCCAACTGCTGTCCCACCCCAATAGACACCACAACGGTGTGCAAGAACCAGAAACCAGAGCCCCAACCACGCCACAGCCAACCGGGGTGGGCAATCAGACCAGGGGGAAACACACTGAGGGGAAATGCACAACATTCATTGTACTTTATAGGCATCTCACCCACACCCCCCAGGCTCTGCCAATGAAATATTTTGCTTGGATGCAGTGAACAAGTGAATCACTATTAATAATCCTCGCATTTGATACAGCGGCTTATCACAGACATCTCGGATCGCTTCACAACATATATTGTAAAGTGGTGTGGCTGTAGGTGTTTCGCGGGCAAATGTTTTAAGTAACGTGATAGAAGGAGCCAGTTTCCAAAGCTTTGCTCCACAGCCCACTTTAAATCAAACATCCAGCCACTCAGTCTAAACAAAAAACAGCGGAAAATGCAAAGTTGCTCAACGAAAAAGTGCATCTGATTTCCAAACAGTCTATGTTGAGCGGTCGCAGCGTCCGAAACAGATAACGGGAGAATAATGTTTATGGTCAGAATTGTTTGGGGTTTGTGTTATAGTCAGAGTTATACGGAGACCATGTGTCTGTGCAACCGCAATGGACAGGAAGTGGGGGATGATGGGACGTGGAATCAATGAGGTGGAAGGCACGGACAGGAAGCCATTTTGGCTCATACAATGGGTTGGATTGGACCCGTTCAATTCCATTGGGATTCTGCACAATTGGGAGTGAACGAGGCTTTGTTGGTCCATTGTCGCTGTGTTGAATGAGAGTTAATGGGAAAAGCTTTGTTCTGTTGGGATTCTATATTTGGATTAAGGTAAACGTTTACCTTAAATGCTAGGATTGAGATGGGAAAGGCGACAGACAAAACAGAATCCATTTCCGGCCATCCTCAGCGATCTGATGATTATCCACACTTGTTTTGGGAAACAGTCCAGGAACAGTCACTAGACTTGAGAACCATTCCTGTGAAATGCTTCTGTGAAATCACAGAATTATAGACATTTACCACAAAGACCCCAGAAAGCGGTCAGTTGGCCTATTCAGTCTGTACAGTATATTCTGTGAAGGACTTTGAGATGCCTTAACAGCGAGTTAAGGGGCTATATCAAATGCAAGGATTATCATCATCATCATCATCATCATCACACTGCCCTGCCTCAAAATATTTCAAAAATTACAGGTGCTGGAGTGACTGCAAAGATTATTATTAATATTGTATCTGTGTATCCTGGGCTGACATTCTACCCTAATAATCCTATTCGCTGTCAACACTCTCGTAATTAACTCCATTCAGAAGACTGGTTTGCTCCCCAGCGTGTGCTGTGTCGTTGAGTCCAGGACCTGCTTATACTGAGACACCTCACTGGCTCTGGGTAAGAGAGAGTGGGGTGGTGGTGGGGGGGGTAATAAGCTTACGTGGGGTTGTTGCAGTGCCTCTCCGCGCTCTGGATTCCCGCGCTGCAGGTCCGGGTACACTCAGCCCACGAGCTCCAGGCCCCCCAGCTGCCGTCCGTACTCTTTGGACGCTGTACCGTTGATATGCAATTGCCGTTAAAGCACCACTGCAAGGGGAGGCTCAGCGTTAGTCACAGCAGCGAACTCATCCTTCGGCCAACTTCCAACTTAACCCTTCCCCTTTAGCTCATCCCTGAACTTTCCTTCCCCTCCCTCCCCAATGATTCCAATTCCAAGCTAACAGCTGGTTTAATAGTCCAGAGTAAGGTGATATTTAAAGAGAACCTCCTCTCAGGGTTAGCAACATAAAGGGATTTACCTTGTCCTCACTGCACTTAGTGCCGTCCACAGCGGCGTCCAGTTTGGAGTGACATGTGCTGCCCACAGTGCACCAGAGGGTGTTACAGACATTCTGTGGGTCAGAGGCAATGAGAGGTTATGTGTGTGTGTGTGTGTGTTGGGGGGTGGGGAGAAGAGAGATGGAGCAACAGAATTTGTATTAGTAAGCTCTAAATTTGATACGGCACAAAATCGAGACGTCTCAAAGCGCTTCACCAGGTTTGCTGTCAAGTGCAGCGACTATGTATTTTGCAGTTGAACACAGCAGCAAATTTACACACAGCGACGTCCCCACAAACAGCCGGGAAGTGAATGACTGATTGGATTGTCGGCCAGGAGAATCGAGACTGGATTTAAGAATTTGCTCCATGTCTTGTCGGGGAAATTCCTTCCCATCAGGGGGCTGGTGTGGATGGTGGGGGGGGGGGGGGGGGGGGGGGGGGGTGAGGTGGCTGGGGAGATATATGGGGGAACCATACACCAGTGTTGGGGAACCTTGACCCTCTTGCTCAGCACCTAGTGAAAGGTTGCGCACATGTGTGTGTGTGTGTGTGTGCGTGTCAGGAGGGGGTGGGGGAGGGGGGAGAGGGGGGTCGTAGGAGGAGAATGGAAAATTCAAACACAGCTGTGTTACCAGCCGTACAATAAAACAAAGCTCAGGCGAGAAAGAAATCCGAAACTCCAAATGAGTTATTTGTTCATTATCTTGTCATGGGGTTAGGGAGCGTCTAAAAATGCCAAGTTGTCAGCCGAGGGCAAGCAACAGGGTTTTTACCCTCCAATCCATCCCATTCCCCCCACTCCCACCCCCGATTCCATCCTCTTCCCCCAACAAAATGGCTAATGATAGTCGTTCGTTAATTCTGTGAGTGTTTAGGGGAGGGGGAAAGGGGCGTTAATCCCCTTCCTGACAGCCCCCCCCACCCCACGCACCCCCCACCCAACCACCCACCCCAGAACATTTGTGAAAATATTACACCGTTTAGAGACCGTCCTCAAAATTGTACACTTGCCTGGTTTAGAATGAAATGTTTGGGGTTTGGAGGGAGGGAAAAGGTGGGGGAATGGGGGAGGGTTTGTGGGGGGATGGGAGAGGGGGTGTGGGGGGATGGGGGAGGGGGTGTGGGGAGAGAACGAGGGTGGAGATGTGCTCCTACCCCCAGTGTATCAGTGACCGACTTACGTCCATGTCATCGCAGAAGCCAGACCTGGCTCCGTACTGCAGCCGGCACTGGTGATTGACATCGTACAGGACCCCGGGGGGCACGGACGGTAACTCCATGGCTTCCTTGGCGGGCAGGTCATCCAGGCACAGACCCCACCCCCGGCTGCAAACAGAACAAACACGTCACTGCCCAGCCCGGGTCACAGCGCGGCTCAAAAACAATTTCTTGGGCGAAACACGGCAGCCAACTGCCCACGGCAGTGTCCCCACAAACAGTCGTGGATTGAGTGACCGCATTTTTTTTTCTTCGGAGGGATTATTACACCCGGAAAGCGATCCGCCAATCGACTAACAACCAGGTTCCTGCTTTAACTGTCAGGTAAACAGGCAGGTGCGTGGAGTGAGGAAACCCGCCTAAGGTTTCACCCTGCACGGAAATTGAACCCGGGTCCTTCCGCCTGAGAGGCGGGTGCTCTAACCACTACACTACGGACTGCACTTACTCGAGGAAGCGGGTGATGTACTCCTGGCTGCAGCGAGACCAGGTCAGGGGGCTGGTGTCGTACAGGAGCTGCGGGGACATGATGAACGGTCGTTTCCCGATGGGTTCACAGGCGTTCCCGGTGCCGTCGTGCTGAATCCCGAAGCTGTGACCATAGAAACACAGCACAACGTAACATCAATAGTAATCCTTTCACTTCGTACGGCGTCTCTTATGTTGGGAGGACGTCTCAAAGCGTTTCACAGGATTTAAAATGATAAATTTGATATAGAGTCTTGTCACGTCGTTGAGACATCTGAAAGTGCTTCACAGAATCTATTGTAATGACTGTATTTGTGGGCGATTATGCTTTGGGAATTGTTAGCCAGGAGAGAGAGAGAGAAACTCCCATTTCTTTTCCTGCTGCGGGATCTTTAACGTCCGTCAGACAGGCCTTAAGGATGAGCTTAAATGAGCCAAAGACCCTTCGTCACCCGAACCCCTGAGTGAGGTGCGAGCGGTGAGAGTGATCGTTGGGGAAGGGGGGGGGGTTTGGATGTGTGTGCGTGTACCACGTACTTGTGTCCCAGTTCATGTGCAACAGTGAAAGCGAGAGGGAGGCCGGAGTCTTCGTTGATGTTGCAGCTTCTGTGCGGCTGGCACATTCCAGAGACGTGAGAGAGGCCCAAGGTCTCACACGGACGGTTCATCCCAGCACAAATGTCCTTCCTTGGCAAGTCAATGGAACCAATAAGCAAAGAGCTTGTTAGATAAAGCTTGTGGTGTTTAGAAAGCTCCCTCGCCCGCTATACAACGCAACGCTAAACCCTGAGATAATTGGGATAGCGCTGTAACAAGCAACCTCATTCTTCCACCAACTGCATCGCTGTCACCCACACATATTAACGATGTATAACTTCATCTGCAAAACACACAGTCACTACACTTTACGGTATATTCTTGTGAAGCGCTTTTAGACGTCTCAACGACGTGATAAGGCGCGGTATGAAATGCAAGGATTACGATTATCATTATTATTGCTGTCCGAATGTTGAGTCTCATGGCCTCAGACCCCTGCCCCCCTCCAACACTGCTGCTTCCCCCACCGCCCGCCCCCCTTTACCTTGTGAGCAGGATGGCAACATCATGGTGGGTGGGGTGAGCCTCCCCTTTGATGTTCATTTTCTTTTGCCATTTGCAGAAGTTCATGAGGGTGTTGTCGGCATGATGGGTGATCTTCAAATCCTCCTGGAGAGAGAGAGAGAGAGCACGAGAGAGGGTTAGTGAGAGGGCGACACACTGCTGGGCTGGAGGGACTATCCACACCCACCCCCCCGACCCCACTGCCCAATCCCCCCCACCCCCCGGGCATTCTGCTTTGATCAGTCCTATCCTGTCCTGGTTCTCTAACCTGGTTAAGACTTATGTGAGTTTTTAATGTATTAGAAACTAAGGAAAGGTCCTTTAGTGCACCAAGCCTGTCCAGCCAGGGCAGTGGATCAGGGTAGACCTTTACATCTCATTTTGCCCACTTTTACCCTCTTCCCACGCCTCACTCCACACCCTCGCGGAGGCGGGGGGGGGGGGGGGGGGGGGGTTGCGTGGGAGGGGGGAAGGGGACTAAGTAACAAAATAAAGTCAATTGCTGGAGACTCCAAAGAGGAGACGGGTCCTCACCAGACAGGCTATAGCTGTCTGACCTCTCCCTGCTCCCTGCTGGGATGTCACTTTCATCTCAGCCTCATCCCTTGTTCTCTTCACAAACCCTTTTGTGCTTTATATAAGGGGTCGTTGGCGGGTGGGGGGTTGTTGGGGGTTACACAAAAACTTCAAAGAATAGGCTTTGGTAAAGCAAATCATTGACAGTCGTGTTCCCCCACCTCCCCACCCCCGCAAAATCGCAGAAACTTTCACCACCTTTCAGCCCCATCGTGTCTACGCTACTGTTTACCCAAATCACCTTTAATTATTCATTCCACATGTCACCGTGTTCTCTCTCTCTCTCCCTCCCTCCCTCCCACATGCGCTCAGACTAAATCACTATTTCAGAAAATAATAATATAATAATCCTCGCATCTGATATAGCGCCTTATCACGTCTTCTCGACGTCTCAAAGCGCTTCACAGAATATACTGTAAAGTGAATTGACTGTGTATTTGTGGGTGAAACGCGGCAGCCAATTGCGCACAGCAGCGTCCCCACAAACAGCCGTGGATTGAAGTGACCAAATTATTATTGTTTTTTTTTTCTTAAGGGATTATTATCAAGCATGTGGAGTAAGGAAACTTGCTCAAGGGTCCGCCCTGCCAGGAATCGAACCCAGGTCCTCTCGCTTGTGAGGCGAGTGCTCTAACCACTGAGCTACAGGACTGCACAGTCTGGAGAAAAGGTCTAAATGTTTAAAAATTGGCTTGCAGCCAATGTCAGCAACATTTGCATGTTTTTCTCTGGTTGTCTCTTCGTTGCCAAATGAGTTTAAGAGAAATTATTTCTCCCCTCTCTCTCACTCTTTCCTCAATCTTTCCCTCTCACACATATTCTCTCTATCTCTTTCTTGGTCTTTCTCTCTCTCTCTCTTACACATCTGTTGTCTTTTGCTCTCTCTTTTCACCCCCAAGCTCTGATCTGATTCAAACAAACTGGCGTTGAGTGAATGTGCAAGACAGTGAGTGAGACATAACATGGCCAACACTCTTGGCTTCTGTCTCCAGAACTTCACCCTCTCTCTCCCTCTTGGCTAGTGTGTGTGGCAAGATGTGTTTCTGGCCGGCCACATGTGCCAGTGCTTCAAGCGTCACAAACCAGACTGAAAGTCAGTTCCACATGATGCAGGGAATCCTGGCTGACGTCCAGCCTCTCTATCCCAGGGGCGTTGATTGCTGGTATCAAGCCGAGAGCTCAGCCCTGAGAGAGTTGCAGCCTAGCCTGCGTGCCCTGTTCTCCCACCACACCAGCTCAGCCCCACGCCCTCCCCACCCTCACTCATGCTGACAACGTCTTCAGACCAGGTTCTTCTCAGCATCTCGGAGCACTCAGCCCTCCCTGCAACCGGGATATGAATTTTCCCGGAACGAGTATCACTGGCAGAGGAACTCCCCACTCAACCCTCGCCCACTTGGAACAACCGGACATCTGGAGTTGTGCTTAGGCAGTGAAGCTGGTGTGGAATCTCTTAAAGCAGCACAATACGGTTTCCACTTACACGGCCGTCTGTAGGCACGTCCGGGCGTCTCAAGACCTGCTTCTTCGACCGTGCCTTCATTCATCTTTCCTTCCCTACCCTCAAGCCCTCTCTGATCCCAACCCCCAGCTCGGGGGCAAACCCCTCATTGTCCAGCACCTTGGGATGACTTCCCGACGTGAAAGGTGTTGTATAATGCAACGTGCTATTGTTGTTCACGTTGGGAGGATGTCCCAAAACACTTGAAACCAGAGCATTTAGAGATTACACAAAGCACGACTGGACACTTCCACGAACGCACACGCACATTTTTTTTATATGCAAGTCACACATTTGGCTCAGGTTAACAAGAAGCCTGTTTACACCCTGCAGTCTGTTCCCATCCGCTCCCCCTCACTCTGCTGGTTATGTAGATATTTACCCTGCATTACATCCCAAGACTCGTGTACCTCGTATATAAATAGCAGCCACTAGCTGCTGACTATTGCAATGTTTAGTCTCCAAATTGAACTTCTCCCTTCCCCCCCACCCCCCCTTTTCTCAGCCGCGTCTTTTTTCTTGGGGTCAGATTGTGTCATAAATCAATTGGGTTGTGGCTGGACTGGGCTGGGTGACTGGATCCAGGCTCGCATTGGCAGCCAAGGAGTGACGTCCCACAAGTGGATATGCAAAGCCAAACCCTGCCTGGAGCACAACAGAGTGAATGTGTACAAAGTGGGGATGGTGCTGCCGCTGCTGATGGGAAGACAGGGCTCCAGCCAACGTGTAGAGCTGCTGCCCTTTCATTTCTAGGCCATGAGAAAGTCTTTGTTTCCTTCAATCTCCTTCCACGAAACACTGGGCTCCTGGCGAGCGTTTCCCAGAAGAAACGACTGCGTTTTTTTTAACAAACAAATTGGGCTCAACTAGACCTAGTGGGGTGTCTGAGCCACTGATCTCCCCCGTCCCCTCCTCCTCTCCCCCACAGTGTCCTCCGCCCGCCTTCTCTCACCTCGTCTTCCTCGAGGAGCACCAGCCTCACAATGACGATATTGATGGAGTTCCCGATGCTGGCGTCACGGAACAGACCGGCCACCTGGGAGAGAGAGAGTGGCAATCATCAGCACAGCCCCGCCCGCACCACAGCAACAAGTCACAGACATGTGTGCATGTGTTTATATGGGTGTACGCATGTGATGGGAGAGATGTATGTGCGCGTGTTCGTGCCTGCGTGCGCGTATATTTGTGTATTGGGGGGGGAACAATAATTGTAGAAAGCCCCAGTCAGCCGAGCGGTGGATTAGGGTAGGAGGAGATGGAATAACAGGGAGACAGCGCTCTGAGATGCTACCCAGCATGATATAAATGCAAATTATGGTCGTTGTTGGCAAGGAGTGGCAGGGTTTGTGGGTGAGGGGTTGGCTGGTGGAGGCTAGCGAAGGCTGGGGTGACTGGCATTGCCGAGTTCGGCACGAGCGAGCGGTGTGGAACATCTCACCATGTTCATCACGGTCAGGACGTAAGCCTCGATGCTCTCGTTGCCGTGATGTTCCACCATCTTGGAATCGGCCACCACCAGGGTCTCCACCCACTTCTCCTTGCTGACCGAGCGCTGTTTGATACGCCGTCTCCGCCGCTGCCTCTTCTCCCACTTTTCCCGCTGCTTCTCCGAATGTTCCTGCTTCCTCAGGGAATCTAAACGCGAGGTTTTTGTTCCCTCCCACCAACCCCCGCATGAGACAGAGAGGGAGGGGAGAGGGAGGGAGGGGAGAGAGGGGAATATTAAAACATCGGAAGTTGTGAAACTTGGGGGGAAAAGGAACTCTCAGTTGCTGAGAGGAGCATGGAGAGCGAGAGAGAGAGCGTGAGTGTGAACGAGTAAACAAGACCGTGAGAGCAAGAGTGACTGAGTGATTGAATGAGTGATTGATTGATTGAGTGAGTGTGAGTCTGAGTGAGTAAGTAAGCGAGAGTGGAGAGCACGAGGGACGGAGAGAGCGAGCGACGGAGTGAGAATACGAGTGAAAGAACAAGTGAGTGTGACACTGTTTGGGCACAAACCGAACATTGTGGTTGGGTGAGCTGATTAGCTGCTGTTTCTGTGGTTGGGACTTACTCGCTGGCGTTAATCAGAACCGTGTGGGGTCACAGCCTGGAATTTGTTCACTCCCAGCCACAAGGTCACTCCCACCCCCCACCGTGCACGCTCCCACCCGCCCCCCCACCACAGGCACCCCCCACCACCCCCCCACCAACTGGGACGCTCGCACTGCCATCTCTCACTGTGTTAGGTTTGTAACAATAACCACAACTTGGGTGAGAGAGCGGAGTGGAGCACTGTGGCACATGTTGACTCCCTGCACTTAAGACAGAGCGGAAAATAAACTCGACGCTGACTCTGTTTGCTGGACAGGAATCCAGCGACATTTTTGACTTTACATAGTCTTTGTGCTTGTTATTTGCCTGTAGGAGGGAGGGGGCGGTATCCATACATGCGGATTTACGAGACGAATGATGGTAAACAGTGAGACACATTCTCTGCAACACAAGATCGCTACTGTAAGCTCCCTCGCTATGTCAGGCATCTGGTGGCCGAGATCAAACCCGGCTTTGCCTTCCTTACAATTCTCAAACATCGGGAAGAAAGAGTTTGCATTTCTATTGTGCCTTATCGCATTAACTGGGCATCTCAAAGAGCTTTGCAAGTGTTTGTATTGGCTGTGCTTTTGCTGGCATACATGATAAAGGAGGTTAAAGGGGAGGTTCGGAGTTTCGTTTCTTGAGCAGAGAACAAGGCTTTGGCACTCGCGGGGAAGTAAAGCTGAGGAGCTCCGCAGCGCAGCGGTTAGCACGCTCATCTCGCAAGCGAGAGGACACGGGTTTGATTCCCAGGCAGGGAAATGCCTTAGGCAAGTTTCCTTACTCTGTTCTTCTAGCTGTCATTGTTAGTTGATTGGCGAATCACTTTCTGGTGAGTAATAATTCCTCCAAAAAAAAAAAATGTGGTCACTCACTCCACGACTGTTTGTGGGAGCACTGCTATGCTGAATTGGCTGCTGCGTTTCACCCACAAAATACACAGTCACTCCACTTTACAATATATCCTGTGAAGCGCTTTGAGACGACTCTCGACGTGACAAGGTGCTGTATCACAAGAATTATTATTATAATCTTCTTTCAGACTTTTACGATAGGTATTTTGTTCTAAAGACCCAATTGTGAAACGATGCTGGGATTTATCTGCAGGAGGATTTATGCGAAGGTTGTTATGGTTTAACGTGGCAGGAATGTTACAGGGCTGGAAGATATCATTGCAAACCATTTGATTGGCCCCAATGCAAGAAAAATGCACAACTGATTGCACACTACAGCTCTGGTAAACTCTTTGATCGATTTCTACTCTAATAGCTGACTGAATATCCCTTTGAATTCACTGACTGAATATTCCTTTCACCAGCTCCTCGGAAAATAGTCTTACCACCACCCCTCCCCCTTCCCTACACTCTTCGCACACCCCCACCCCCCCACCCCCGCATTCTGTAAACCTTGGCTCCGTCTGACTGAAGGTATTAATATTAGCACAGAGTTTGCTTCCATCTCCATGGAGGTATTGCGGGGAAACTAAACAAAGAGCAGGCTGGCGGTGGGTCAGTTTACGAGCAATAGAAAGGATAGGAAGCCCAAATAAAGAGAGGCAGCTCGTCCCGTCTCTCTGTATAACACATACACAGGGAGCCAGCAGTTACTGGATGATTACAGGGGCTTGAAAGTTCAACCAGTCTTTGCTTGCAACATCATTTGGTCCTAAAATATCTTAGAAACTCTTCCTGGGGTTAGACTGGCTCTTACAAAAGAAGACCCAGAATTGGATTCTCCAACCACCATTAGCCAACTGTCAGCAGCTGGTCAATCATTAACAGTCCCTTAGATCCCAATTCCGGGCGAGTCTGGTCCACTAACCAACAAGTGCTGTTAGTGTTTGACCGGTTTGTCCTCATCATCAATGAGATCTGGACTCATTTTAAATATGATTTGGTAGTTGAGGTACAGACCAGCCACGATCTAATAGAATGGCAGAGCAGGCTCGAGGGGCTGAATGGCCTACTCCTATGTTCCTATGACTCGTAGACATGCCCTCAACCCTCCCAGCCAAATCCCCGGATGGGGTAAGAGATGTCTGCTCGCTGGTGGAAGATAAGCAGCCAGTGTCTCACTGAGGGGAATGGAGACACGGTGGGGGAGGGGGGGGGATGATTCCCGCGCGGTGTTAGTGGAGGTACCTGACACGCCACATGTTCCGTGGCTCCTGCCCTGTCCCAGGTTGCTGTGGGAGCCGGGGATCCAGGTGTTGCCCAGGGCTGGAGCGTGACGTTTGTAAATCAGGTGGGGCTGAGGGGAACCGCCCTCCAGGGCCTGCTCCAGCCACGGCTCAATAAAATGGTCCTCACCCCAGAGTCGGAAAACTCCTTTCTGAAAGCGGAAACCGCAGAGAAGCTGTCACGCAGGAGCAGAAGGTCTCGAGGCTCTTTTCACAATAGCACCCGCACCATCGAAACCTCTCAAGAGCACTTTACATGGAAACAATAATAATAATACAGTCCCGTAGCGCAGTGGTTACAGCACTCGCCTCGCAAGCGAGAGGACTCGGGTTCAATTCCCAGGCGGGACGAAACCTCGGACAGGTTTCCTTACCCCACATTCCCCAAATCCTGGAAAGAAAGAAACAGCAGTAGATTTTAAATATAAATATAGAACGCGAGGACTCACCATCCCATGACAGGTGCTGATCGCAGCCACCCCACTGTGCTGCTCCTGGTCTGTAACCCTCCCAATGAAATGACAAGTGTTGAGCCTCAGGGGGCTGATGGAGGCTCCTTTGATGCCTCCGTAACGTCGCTCAGCTACGAAGCCTGGGGCGAGGAGGGCTCGGTTGACGGTCAGATTAAAGCTGAGATCTCGGCCGCTGTGCCTGAGCCTGTACAGCAGGGGAGGCTGCAGGTGGTCAGGACCCAGGTCCCTGCGGTGAAGCCGCCTGAGGTGATGGGACACATCGTGGGACAAGAAGTGACCAACTTCATTTACCCTGACCGGGTACACCAGCTCCGAGCCGGGCAGAGCACTGAGCTGGGCTCCTGCACATCAAAGAGAATATATATATATACATACACACACACACACACACAAACATATGTATACATATCTAATAATAATCCTTGCATTTGATACAGCCCCTTATCACGTCTTCGAGACGTCTCAAAGCACTCCACAGGATACACTGTAAAGTGAATTGACTGTATATTTTGTGGGCAAAACACAGCAGCCAATTGCGCAGAGCAAATTGTCATATAACATATGTGTGTAATATGTATCATCCACCCAGCCAAACAATAAAATAAAACAAACCCAGAAAACTTCTGAAAATCATTTTATATATTACAGTAAAACTCACACAAATCTGATCTGTATAAATCATATAATCCCCCAAGTCATACATCTGCCCAAGTCCCACTGAACTTCCTATTAATTTATGCAAGTTTCACATAACTCATACGCTGCATAAGTCGTATGTGTGGTCACAACTGACACCACTTCTGTGAGGTTTAGTGTCTATATATACTTTTTAAAAAAAGTTTTCTCTTGCAAGGGTAAAAGTTTTTAAGAGGTTTATAGAAGAACATTTTCTCAACCACCCGACCAGGGGAGGGGAGGGGAGGGGTGGGGGGAGAAATTTGCAATTATTAAACGAAGTTGATCTAAAAGCAGTAACAAAAAAAAGAGTTCGATACAGCGTCACATCATAAACTGTGACTTTTAATTTGAATTTTAAAAAGTCTGATTGCCTTGTTACAATTCCCCACCAGCAGAGAAACTTCAAACGTTTATTCACACACAATTGCTACTAAAATAAGTCACTCCGGAGAATCTGAGCCATAAACAAAAACACACACACACATCTGGGGAGACAGACACAGACAGACAGACAGACAGACAGACGGACTGCACTGTTATAATAATCCTTGCATTTTGATAGAGCGCTTTTCAGGTCTTCTCGACGTCTCAAAGCGCTTCACGGAATAGACTGTAAAGTGAACTGACTGTGTATTTGCGGTCGAAACGCGGCAGCCGAGCGCACACAGCAAATTGTCATATATTTAAGATATATATATGTGTATCATCCACCCAACCAAACAACAAAGAGAGCGAGAGAGACTGACTGCACTGTTGACATACACAGCATCTTCTCCTGAGCATTTCCCCTCTGTGATGCTTTTTTCGCACACACACACACACACACAGGATTAGTTTGCAGGGAGGGGAGACAGTAAGATAGAGTCCATACCTTCTGATGATGTCCCCAGGTCTCTGTGTGTCCTGTCATGAGCAACAGCAACAAGTAGAAAAGCAATAAAAGTAGTCAAAGTCTGAAAAAGGTGCTTTATCTTCCAGCACCATAGACCTGGCATGTTTCCTTAATTCTTTTGCCCTCTCTCTCCTCTCTTTCTCTCTCTCTCTCTCTCTGCCCCACTCTCCTGCATAGAAACTTTTTCTTTTCAAAAAAAACCCACACAAAACTTTACAAAGTTTTCTTTCAAAACTTATTAAAACTTTAGACGACAAAGTCTCTAAAGAATCCCACAGCTTCACAAGATGTTGTCTATTGTAAACTTTTCTTGAATGTATTTTTTTTTGGGGGGGGCGGGGGGGGGTGGGGGTGGTGGGGGTGGTGGGGTGTGGGGGAGGACTTACTTTTAGTTACTTAAATAAAAAAAAATTTTGCAAACTTTTCAGATTCCCCCCCACCCCCCCCCAAAAAAAAGTGGATTTTTTTTTAAACTCCCCCCCCCAAAAAAAACAAGACTTTTTAAAGTTAAAACTTAAAAAAGATTAAAAGAAAAGTGTATCCTCTCAGTGCTGTGGATTGATTCACAGATGCTGTCTGTCTGCTTGTGTTTGGTTGTGGGGTGGGGGGTGGGGGGGGGAATGCAAAAAAAAAAACCTCTCCATCCACCCACCTCACTCAATCCCCACCCCACCACCCCCAAAAAATGCCTTGCCTTTCCCCCCCCCCACCCCCCAGTGGAGGGTTAGCTATACCCCGCCTGAGATGCTTTGTTCCCCCTTCTCCTTGAGCAGTTCTCTGCAGTAACAGTCCAGAGGAGAGAGAAACAGGGACAACCCCTCGTCTGACAGTGCTGAGCAGTCACACACTGCCCCACTCTCTCCTCTCCCCCTCATTTGATCTATTTGCATGAAGCTCTCCCCTCCTCTCCCCCCTCCTTCTCCCCATCTCTCCACTCCTCCACTCCCTCCTCTCTCTCTCCCCCCCCCCCCCCCCCCACCCCCAGCCTAGCTATTAAACTACTCACTTCATTAACTTTTCTCTCTCCCCTCTCCCCCTTCTCTATCCTCTCTGCCCCTTTTCCTCCCCCCCCCCTCCTCCCAACACAAAGAGACTGGTAATTTTGCGAGCTACTCACTTAATTAACTTTTTTCTCTCTCTCAGTCTCCTTCTCCCCCCCTCCCTCCCCCCCTCCCCTCCTTATATGCTGTGACTTCCAAACTTTGTGTGTCAAACGCCCTCCAGCAAAAGTGGGACTGGGAAATAAAAAAAAGAGCAATGGTTCTTTGTGAGTTAAAAGAAAGGGGAGAAAAACAATCATTATTATTATCCTCATTATTATTAAAGCAAGACACATCCTGAAATGTCAAACGCAGTTTTTTTCTGTACACAGCCCTTAAATCCCATTTATCCCATTGACTTTTCCCATTCCCTCCTGCCAGGGCGTAGCTTTCTCGGTGGCCCAAGCTGCTTGTTAAACGTGTCTTTTTGTTTAGTTCCTTTGCGAACATGAGCCAGCGGTTAGCCCCCAGTGCCAGGAAGCCGGGGGTTGGGGGCCTTGTGATTGCAACCTTCCCCTTGGCAGGGGGTGGGGGGGGCTGCTACAGAACTGTAGCTGCTAAGCGTTGAAGACACTGTTTGTCCCCAGGATCCTGGCACAGAACCTGGTGTTCGGGAGCCACATAGTGGAAGGTACAGCAACTGCAGAGGTTCAACAACAACAACAACAACAACTTGTGTTCACACAGCCTCCTTCAGGTAGCTTGATGTCTCGGGTTGCTCCGCAGGGACTGGCTTGGATTTCGAGCGACGGGGAGGACGGGGGGGGGTGACCAAAGGCGCGGACGAAGAAGTAGGTTTTTTTTTTACGACAACAACAACAACTCGCATTTACGCAGAGCAGCGTCTCGGAGAGCTTAACCGTGGCGGAGCCTGACACCGAACGGTGGCCAATAAATGTGTCTTGATTGAATATTTCTGGGTTTACAGCATAAATCTATGTTTTTAAGGCAGGATTTGAAAATGGATAGAGGGTGGGGGGGGCGGTGAGGCAGAGGGGGAGAAGGAGAGAAGGAGGGAGAGGGAGAAGGAGGGAGGAAAGTAGAGGAGGGGAGTGCTTCATGGGGTGAGGCAGAGGGCTAGAGGTTAGGGGTATAGCAGGTAAAGGCTCAGCCACCGATGGTGGTACAGAGAGGGCAGGGGACACATATCGCTATTTGGAGCATCAGCCCTACCAACGTAGCAATTTACTGCTCCCCTCGAAACAATATTTACACAGTAGAATAATAATAATAATAATAATAATAATAATAATAATCCTTGCATTTGATACAGCGCCTTATCACATTTTCAAGACGTCTCAAAGCACTTGTGGGCGAACCGAGGCAGGCAATTCCGCACAGCAGTGTCCCACAAACAGTCGTGGATTGAGTGACCAAATTATTATTATTCTTTTGTAATTTTTTTTAGGGATTATTACCCCCGGAAAGCGATGTTCCAATCGACTAACAACCAGTTTCCTACTTAATGCTAAGGTAAACAGAGGCACGTGGAATATATAATTATATATGGAGTATTGTTATAATAACAATGACGTCTTTGAGACGTCTCAAAGCGCTGTTGGGAGTGGAATCACAGTATTAGTGACTGCAATGCCAACATTGAGGATATAAGGACCTTTAACTGTACTCTGGTTTATATAAACTGTTGGCTCCTCACACTGTAAGGAAATTACAAGTTTGGTTGTGGCTATTGCTGTATTGGATTTCCATAAACTTCACTTTAAACACATCCACGTTATAAATCTCTCCGACATCGATCACTCAACACAGGCAACAGAGAAGCATGACCTTCACCAAGGCCTTTAGGGGAAAAGAAAGTCTTTATCGCCCTTCATACCCCGAAAACGTCTTGTAAAGTAATTACTGTCACTGCGATGACTGTTATGTCTCCTGTAGATAAATGCACGGCCTGAGTTGATTAATCCAAGGAATAGTTGGGAGAAATTATCTTCTCTTTTCCGAAGGGCGTTTAGCAAACTCTTCCCCCTTTCTCCCCTCCACCCCCCCTCCTCTCTCCCCTCCACCCCCCCACCCCCGCTCCCCACCCCACCCCACTCCCCACCACCCACACAAAAGATGACGCCTCTGACAATGGATGTCATCTTAGATTTGAGTCCCAACGTGGAGGCTTGAAACCACAACCTTCTGACTCAGAAGCCAAATTGCTCCCCACTGCCAGGCTGACACTTGCCTCCCGTAAACACAACAGTTTCCACACTTCAGTTGTTACCGTTACAGATTATTGTTCTTACTTTTATTACTGTTGTTACTTTGCAGTTAGTACTACGGTATATAGAGTGTTTGCCCAGAATGTTACTCTCTGGAGGATGAGGGTTTGCATTGTAAAACCTGGTTAGCCTCAAGCAACATTTCACAATGACTAAGAGGCTCGAAAAATTAAAAGGCGTAAACTGCTTCACATTAAAAATTCTGCCATTTAACATCAAATAAATGTTAATTATACGGAATAAAAACATCAATTGTTGTACTCCTGGCTAATTATAATTGGAAATCAATTCAGAACGGGAGTGAAATTTGTATGTATTGTACAGTAAATCTTACCCTCTGTACTTTACGCTGACTCTCAAAGGAACACTTCACTTTAATTACCCTCAGTTGCTCAATACCAAACCATGTTCCCTCACTTGTAACACTTTACTGCCGGAGTGATACCACTTACCCTATAAACCCAGGACCTCAGCAGCCTGGCTTTACATGTGTTGTTAGGTTTCTTTTGCTGCCCACCAATGGACACTGGGTTTCCCTACAAATCAGTCACAAATACTGAACAGCCATAACTGATTTCAACCTGATAAAGAGCTATGAAAATACAATATCTATTTTCCCTCCTTATCTTCTTCCTGTCTTGGAGTCCCGTATCGTATTGGTTATCACACTCGGCTCGCAAACGAGAGGACCTGGGTTCGATTCCCGGGCGGAGCAAAACCTTAGGCAAGTTTCCTCCTCTGTTAGCAGTAAGTAGAAACTTGATTGTTAGTCGATTGGTGGATCACTTTCCGGAGGTAATAATCCCTCAAATACAAATTTGGACACGACTGTTTGTGGGACACTGCTGTGTGCAATTGGCTGCTACGTTTTGCCCACAAAATATACAGTCAATCCACTTCACAATATATTCTGTGAAGCCCTTTGAGATGTTTTGATGACGTGATAATGCAAGGATTATTATTATTATACAGTGGGTGAAGATGGGTAGGAGAGAGGAGCTGTACTTGTGGATATGAGTGGCTGAGGTGAGCAAGACTGAGCTGACCTCCAGTGGTTGGAGGCAAGCTAGCAAATGAGAGGAATGCTGGTTAATACTTTATTTGCGATACATTTTACAAAGAGCGCTGGTCACGCTCATCTCTCTCACCTCTGGCTCCTCAGAGAGTCAGAACAGAGAGAATTCACAAAGAGAACAAGTCAAACTCCAAAAACCTTCTCTCTGTGTCTCTGTCTGTCTGTCTGTCCGGGGTTATTAATTACCTTCGCACTGGGCGGTCCGTGAAGAAGCCAATTCTTTCTGCCCACTTGATATGTTCCTCTAATGGAAATCGACAGCTCAATCCATCTTTATTGCATTGTATGACAAATGCAATTTTCAGCCACAGGGATGTGCTTGTGCGAGACTGAAACCACCGAGTTTAAATACTTTTCAGAGGTCCTAGCCGAAGACAATCGCCCAAATAAAACTGGTCGTTCACTTCAAGGCTGCTTGTGTGACATTGTCTTGTGCAAATCTGGCTGCCACGTATCTGGGTGTTTGTGTGTGTGTGTGGTCTGGGTGTGCACGCTCCTGTGTGTGTGTGTGTGTGTGCATGTGTGTCTGGGTGTTTGTGTGTATGTGTGTCTGGGTGTGCACGCTCCTGTGTGTGTGTGTGTGTGCGCATGTGTGTCTGGGTGTTTGTGTGTGTGCGTGTGTGTGTCTGGGTGTTTGTGTGTGTGCGTGTGCGTGTCTGGGTGTGCACGCTCCTGTGTGTGTGTGCGTGTGCGTGTCTGGGTGTTTGTGTGTGTGCGCGTGTGTGTGTCTGGGTGTGCACGCTCCTGTGTGTGTGTGCGTGTGTGTGTCTGGGTGTTTGTGTGTGTGCGTGTGCGTGTCTGGGTGTGCACGCTCCTGTGTGTGTGTGAGATAACAGAGAACATTCACTGCTGAAAAAGTCTTTGTTGATGGTCGCTGAACAACCGTGACTAACTCTCCCCCTTCCCCGCGCTACAGTGATTCCAGTCATTATAATCCAATCAGTCGCTTTCATGCCATTTATTTACTAATCACAGTTCAGTTTGAATACAAAGCAGAGACCTCATCACCAGGTTTGACTGATTCCCATTAAAACCATAGAACAGCCAGTGTCATTCACTTGATTCCGTGCAAAACTGAGGTGCACAGATCATGGTTCTGTTCCCCCTGGAGCTCATCTGAGCATCAACTTCCCTGGGCTAGGGAGGGGGGAAATCGGCCAGGGTTTCAGCTCATCACAGGTCGTTCCCCCACCCCACCTCCCCAAAAGGTGTGCGCAAGTAGGTGGGTAGGGGTTGGACTTTGAGGATCAATTGTCAGTTCTGATGCCCCAACACCGCTACACACACACACCATGGGGGAATAATTCTGTAATGTGTTAGTTAGAGCACCTGCCTCGCAAGCGAGAGGACTCAGGTTCGATTCCCGGGCAGTGCGAAACCCTAGGCAAGTTTTCTTACTCCACATGATTCTATTTACCTACCAGTTAGTAGGAACCCGGTTGTTAGTTAATTGGCGGATCATTTTCCTGGGGTAATAGTCCCTTAAAAAAAAATGAAAATTTGGTTACTCAATCCACGACTGTTTGTGGGGCACTGCTGTGCGCAATTGGCTGCTGAGATTCACCCACAAAATATGCAGTCAATTCACTTTACAGTGTATTCTCTGAAGCACTTTGAGAAGTTTCAACAATGCGCTATATCAAATGCAAGTATTATTAATCTTATTATTATGGTCCACTGAAGAATGGACACTTAGGGATTGATGTATGCGTCCGAGGTCTAAATCAGCTCCCTCACTGGAGGAGAGAGGAACAAAAGTTAATAACCAAGCAAATCAGAGCTTTATATTTACAAAGTGCCAATACCAGTAAATAAGCAGCAAGCTGCCAGTTCATTAAACAGGTCATCCTGTGCCTAAATTGCAATCCCTTAATCCCTTATTGCAAAAGGGATTAAGGGATATGGGGATAAAGCAGGGTTATGCTATTAGCTGGAGTTAGATTAGAACATCAACCGTGATTGAATGGCGGGGCAGGCTTGAAGGGCCGAATGGCCTATTCCTGCTCCTACGTTATGTTATGTTAAATTGCTAGATTCCCAACTTTCAATACAAGCTGGCACTCACTGCCATGTATTATTTAATTGCCAGCCTGGCACAGTCAGTAACACTCTCACCTTTGAATGAGAAGATTTAGATTCAACCATCCTCCTTCCTTCCTCCACGTCGGGACTTTGAGCTTATGGTCTAGGCTGGCTCTCCAGTAGAACATTGCAATTATCAGAGGTGCCGTCCTTCAGATGAGATGCTAAACCGAGGTCTTATTTGCCAGTTCAGATGGACAACAGAGATCCCGTGGCAAAAGGGAGTTTCTTTTCTCCCTCCCTCCCGGAATCCTGGCTGACAATTCCCAGATAAAATCCTTTGCTTCAAGGCTGTTTGCGGAGACGTTGCTGTACACAAATTGGCTGCTGGGTTTGCTTCCAAAATACGGACAGTACACTGTATAGTAAATCCTGTGAAGCTCTTTGAGATGTTTCAGTGATGTGTTGGCGCTATATAACTGCAAGGATTATTATAAATTGAGTGCAATGTGGAACGTTCACTGATAAGTATTTTATGTGTGTTGTAGGTTTGTTTTGGGGGGGAGCAAGTGATGCTGTGTATACTTGTTTGCCATTGGAGACAACCAAGTGAGTGTAATAATGTGGTGAAAGTGAGAATGTATTAATGAGTTTCAGTTCAATTGGGATTTCAAGGATTTACATTGTTCCTTTCAATATCATTACCTCGGAAAAGTGAGCGATTTTTACGACTTTGTTAATTTCAGAACCTATTTGCATGACATTATACATGTTTGCTCAATTGCATTGGGATCCATTACATTTTTAAATTACATTATAGAATAAGGGGCTCAGTCGTCTCCTGATATCACTATGTTGCCTAAATCGGAAGGAAGCAGGCGCGATACAGCCAACAACCTAAGTAATTACATCCTCTAGGTAATTGCTGTTGGCTGGTAAAGAGTGTTCCAATTTAGCAAGCTGTGAAATACACTGTCAAACCGAATGAAGGTGAGACCATTTGAAGATGAGAAGGAAAGAGCAATAGACTTAACTGGGAGTTTAGAAAGAAAGAACGAGAATGAGAAGAGAGTGAAAACTTTCCTCTTCGACCGTGCTTTCGGCCACCTCTCCCCTCAAACAGGCTCAGAGTCAGGCTCCGCCACTGTTAAGCGCTCTGAGACACTACCCTGCGTGGAGGGCGCTGTATAAGAACAAGTTGTTGTTGTTGTGAATGACTCCCGTTCACATGCTCACAGATAAACAGGTGAAATATTCAGACCACTTGGCCAATGTTAGCGGTGCTCAGGCCACAATCCATCTTAATGTGTGATTCAATTAGAGCAGGAATAAAAGTCCATTAGAAAAAAAATACTATTTTTATTGTGATTTTCTTTAAGTTTTCATTTTTTTTATCATTATTTGAGATTTTTTTCAGCCGTGCTGTTTTTCATTCCTTCATGTCTTTTTATTACGTTTACTTTTTATTTGTTGCTCTTTTTCATTATTTGTTATTGCCATTTTGTGTTTTTTTACTATTATAATTTTCGATTGCCTTTCCTCAATCATTGTCATTGTTTTCCCGTGTTAATGTTTAAATGTGAATTTAATTGTATGTGTTGCTATCAAACCATCTTGGCCAAAGCTGCCGGGAACACATGTCGGTCGGGTTGAACAGGATTGTGTGTGTGTGTGATGGGCTTGGCGTTGGTTTTATATAAATAATAAGCTCTTCAAAGCTCTTCACAGGATATATTGTTCTGTGGGCGAAATGTGGCAGCCAATTGCACCCTGCAGTGTTCCACAAACGTTCTTGGGTTGAGGGACCAGATTATTACTTTCTTTATTTTATTTTTTGGATGGATTATTACAACGCAAAAGCGACTAACACACGGGTTCCTACTTACTGCAAGGTAAACATAGGCATGCGGAGTAATGAAACTGGCCTCGCGTTTCGCCCTGAGCTCAGGTCCCAGGTGCGCGGCAAGTGCTCCAACCACTAAAATACGGGACTAATGATCCTTGAATTCGATTGAGCTCCTTATCACGTCTTTGAGACGGCTCCAAGCGCTTCGCAGAATATACTGTGAATTGGAGTGACTGTGTATTTTGTGGGTTTATGAAACAAAATATTAACATAGCAAAGCAGTCGCTTCCCCTTCTTCCCAAAGGCACCTTCCCCCAATTCAGCACCTTGGACAGAGCCTGTGCTCACGCCCTGTTCAGCCCAGAAAAGACCCTCGAGGGAGCGCATTGGTGATTAACCTCTCGATGGTCCAATCAGCAGTGGGGGAGCAGTGTGATTGGCATCTCCCTTGGCCAATGGTCAATGACAGCACAATGGACCAATCGCCATTGAAACCTCCATTGGCCAATGGGAGATGGGTGTGGGGTGGGGGGGGGAGCTCAATGGTGATTGGCGCCTCGGTTGGCCAGTAGACGGGAGAGGGGAGGGGGAAGAATTTGGCCAATCAGCCGTGGTCCAGCAGGGGAGAGGAGGGGTCTAGCTAGGGGGAGACCAATGGGAGGGAGGCTGTTGAGGTTAGGCTGATTCAAACAGCGAGAGCCCGGCCATTGGGAGCACACACAACACACACACACACACGGGGAGAGTGATGGAGCTGGGGACAGACTGGAGGGTGGGTGGTGGTGGGGAAGGGGAGAGAGACGCATAGAGAGACACACAGACAGAGAGAGACAGACACAGAGAGGGACACTCACACAGACAGAGAGGGTAGGGCTTCTCTGCCTTTTCAATGCCATGTTGGTTGAAGAGACAACCCTCAAGCACAACACTGGATGGTATTTGTAGCCTTTTTGTGTCGGGAAATACAATTTGTGGGTGTGGTGGACTGAGGTGAATGCTTGACTCGGGTTGACACCAACCCCAGTGGGGTAGGGAGGTTTGTGGGTTGGGGTGAAAAGGATTGGGGGTTGGGGAGATTGCCCCCCGCTCCCCCGGACCTGCTATGATCTCAGAAGGCAGCCTGGCGTTGGGGGAAACACTCGAGTACATCAACCACTCACCCCAGAGGATGGGGGACCTGTCCAGCAACTCCAGCCGAGGAACTTACAACACCAACCTGTCCTTGATGCCCGAGGAGGAGAACTATCGCAACGTCGCTGACGTTACCCTCATCCTCAGGATCATCATCTCCATCATCTACTCCATCGTGTGCGCGGTGGGGCTGGTGGGCAACCTGATGGTCTTCTTCCTGATGAAAGTCAGGCAAAGGCGTAAGAAATCCACCATCAACGTCTTCATCCTGAACCTGGCGGTCACCGACTTCCAGTTCGTGTTGACCTTGCCCTTCTGGGCGGTGGACACGGCTTTGGACTTCAGTTGGCCCTTTGGAGACGCCATGTGCAAGATCATCCTCTCGGTCACCGTCCTCAACATGTACGCCAGTGTCTTCTTCCTCACAGCCATGGGGATCGCCCGCTACTGGTCCGTGGCCACGGTGTTGAAGAGCGAGAGACCTCGTTTCTTCTGCTCGGTCAAGTGCATCAGTTGTGCCCTGTGGTTGGCAGCCTCCATCGTCACTGTGCCCACTGCTGTCTTCTCTACAGTCAATGTGATCGCGGGGGAGAAACTATGTCTACTCAAGTTCCCGGCGAAGGATTTCTGGTTGGCCCTCTACCACCTCCAGAAGATCATCTTCGCCTTTGTCTTGCCCACCATCATCCTGTCCATCTACTACCTGCGCCTCCTCAGGTTCTTAAGCCAACGGAAGATGCACAGCACCAACAACCCCAAGAGAAAGTCTAGGGTGACCCGCTCCATCACCATCATCATGCTCTCGTTCTTCCTCTGTTGGCTGCCCAACCATGTCATCACCCTGTGGGGGGTTTTGGTCAAACTCAACGCTGTGTCCTGGGGCGAAGCTTATTTCGTGGTGCAGACCTACATCTTCCCAGTGACCGTGTGCTTGGCTCACACCAACAGCTGTCTGAACCCGGTGCTGTACTGTCTGATGAGGAGGGAGTTCAGGGAAGCGCTGAAGGAGGTCTTTTGGAAGATCTCAGCTCCGGCTGTGACCCACACCTGTCCGACGCGACCCCGTTCGGGCACCTTAAAGCCGGGGAACCCCGAGGTCCAGACCCGGCGCCCCCTGGACCTGGTGGACAGCGGATCTCGCAGAACGGGGTCTGTTTACAACGAGAAAGTGTGAAGCCCCCAATGGCATCCAAAACAGCCAATGTGCACAGAAAGAAGCTTTGTGTGTGTGTGTGTGTGTTTTGCGCTGTTCCTTCGCTCTTATCTGCCATGTTACAGGTGAGGGGGTGGGGGGGTGGGGGGTGGGGTGGGGGGGGGGGGGTATAACTCTGTGCGCAAAACAAGGCATAAAAAAATACCCAAACATATAAGAGATTGGGTTTCAATCCAGCGCCCAACCTTATATATTTATCTCTCTCTCTCCCCCCAATCTCTCCAGGACTGTACTTGTTCATCTCAGATCAGTATTGTATGAATGAATAAATGAATACATGAATTAATGAATGAATGAATAAATCTCTCTATGGACTCTCTCTCCCCTTCTCTCTCGCTCTCTCGGGATATATATATATATATATGTGTGTGTGTGTGTGTGTGTATGTGGATTCAAGAATTTTTAGATTCATTTACCTTTCAAGTTGGGTGTTGGGGGAGTTTAGGACTGTTTGGATGAATACGGTTAGACTACAAATGCGAGTGTGTGAGTGGGGTTTGGGGTTTGGGGTGGGGGGGGGGAGAGAAAGAGAAGGTGGGGGTGGGGGGCATATTATTTGAATTAACCCCTGAAAGACACAGGGGAATTGGACACAGTATTTCAGCCTTGTCACGGATTGACTGGCCATCTCCTCACCTGAGACAGAGATCTGTACCAGTCCCAGGCACCCAAACCCAACCAACTGCTTGTATATTTATTGTGTATATGTCAGGAATAAGGGGAGCTGGAGGGGGGGGGGGGGGGTTGGGGGCTTCAGGAGAGAGATCGGGGAGGGAGGAGCAAGCTTCTTTACATTGATTATAATGATGATATTTTAATAATAATGATTAGTGCAATTCCACCTTCCATTAAAACGTGCAATATTCCCAGCATCCAAAATCAACGTGACAGCAACGTTTGTGGCATCAAATAATACTATTATTTTTAATATTCATAAAATCCACGATACGAATAGTTGCATGCGCTATATGTCATGCAAGGATTATTATTATTTAGTATTATTATCTCACGAAATTGTGAAAAACAGCAAGGAGAGATTGGTGTCTGGAATCTATGGAATATTTCATGAATTGTAACGTCGTCTCCACTTGTACATTACTCCACTTGATTTAATGATGATGTCGATGATGATGATGATGATTATTTTTCTTCCAATTTGTTTTATTTTTTTAAAAGAAAGCCTGTAACCTTATTTAAATAAAGCGCTTGACGGGAAAACCAAAATGAGTCGTCTTGTCTTTCTGCCCCACCTTCTTTAATCCACAGATTAAAGTTTGCAGCACATTTTTTTTTTTTTTTTTGCAATCTTATCTTGAACATTTCCAGCCTCCACTTTGAGCAATGTATTGCACGAGTTGCTTTGCCATGTAAATTTCTGTTTCTAACCCCTGGGGTGGTTTTTTTTTTGCAATCCTGCAGAATAAATAGCCTGCAGAATGAATAAAGCTCAGGAAACGTCATCTGAAGTAAAATATTTTGTTAACATTTTCCAGGAAGAAGCTTTTTCTTTCGCTGAATTGGGTGGATAGTTGCGTATTTCTCTCTCTCTCTCTCTCTCTCCTCTCCCAAATTTCCAGATGAGCAAACAGATGTGCTCACCATCTGTGTGGAGGGAAGTTGTGCTCATGATCACCGCCTGGCGGTGGGAATGACTAACGGTGCAGAGAGGTCCCATTGCCCCCAACGACCCCCAATCCCCCTCAAATCTCAATCCATCCAAGTCTCACAGATACACGGAGAAGAAAGAGGGAGATAGAAGCCCAGAGTCCCATCACGTTCCGAGGATCCCCCACCTCACACCTGCACATCTCTCGTACGCGTCTCTCCGCTCCAGAGAGAGGAACTTGCCCATTTTGGTTTGCCAACGTCACCTACAGTATTTTGCACATCTTCCTCTGCAAGCAGGCGCCGCTCCAGACATTTAATAGGGGGTTGCAAATCGGTTCCAAGAATAACTCTAGAATAACATCCTGACACTGTTTAACTCTCGAAAAAAAAACCCATCTAGGCTGTCTTTAACTCTGGAATAACATCTGGAACGCGCTCATCTCCAGACAACAACTGTTCTGTGTTTGCCTCTATTCAGCCTCTCAGCCCCGAGGCTCTGGAACTCCATCCCCAGTGCCTTCGCCGCCTCCTCCCTTTCCTCCTTCAAGGCCGGTCTCAAGACCTTTCTCTTTGACCGTGCCTTCAGCTCCCCTCTCGACTCTCTACCCCCTCCTCGCTCCCTCCCTTCCCTCCCCTCACCCTTACCATTTCCCCCCAATGCTCGCGTCCTGACCCAACTGTACAGCGCCTTGGGACGTCCTCCCGACGTGAAAGGCGCTCAATAAATGGAATCTTGTTGTTGTTGTTGTTTGGAGCAAACTGTTCCAGTGCAATATTTTTACAGGGTTTGGGGCTATTGAAAACATTTGCTGAGGGAGGGGGAAGAGGACATTACATTACATTACATTCTTCCTATAACATTACATTGAGACAGAGTGTGGGTGTGTGGGTGATATAGAGGAGTCAATTTGATGATACTATAATTTGTGAAGCAATGAATAAATGACTGAGAGAGATAAGAACAATGACTTACGCTGTTAAATCTGTGCAACTCTAGTCATTTCAAAATGAATTGGTCTGTCGGGAAGCTTTTTCCATTACTACCAATATCACATTTTTACTTTAAAATTACTTAAATTTTTTATTAAACATATAAAAATAAGATCATGAAAAGCATGTTCTCCCTACTCCACTCACACACTTCTCTGAAATACTATAGTAAGATAGAAGTGTATCATTGAGTTGAACTTGATATACGACAAATTCATATTTTATGGTGATTTAATAGTTAATATGCTTTTCTGCATTACTCAGCACATTAACATTTAATGTCGCCATTATATCGTTTGTCAACGAGATGAAGTCAATGCTGCACCTCAGGCGCTGAAAGCATTTCAATCGATGGTTGCATCACCCCAACTTACTAAGCCAGTCTGGAACCTTGGCGTCTTGTTTAACCCTCAACTATCATTTCTACACCACATCTGCGCCATGACCCGCTTTGCCTTCCCCACCTCCACAACATCGCCCGGCTCCGCCCCTGTCTCACACCGCAGGCTGCCCAAACCCTCATACACGCTTTCATTACATCGAGGCTTGACAATGAAAACTCCTTGCTTGTCGGCCTCCCCAACTCCTCCCTCCATCCAGAACCCGCACCAGGCTCGATACCTTCAAAGCCCTGCATGGTCTTGCTCCCCCCTACCTCTGCCACCTGCTAACCCCTTACCATCCTGCTCACTCCCTCCGCTCAGCGGGCTCCGGCCTGCCTCATGTCCCCCGCCTCGCTCGCCCCACTATTGGCGGGCAGGCCTTCTGCCACTCTGCCCCCATCCTCTGGAACTCCAGACCGCAGTCCCTCCGCCTCACCCCATCCCTTGCCTCCTTCAAGACCCATCTGAACACACCCCTTTTCGAAACGTGTTCTCGATCATCCTGCTTCCCCCCCCTTGCCCTCCACCCTCCCCGACCCCCAGCTTGGGTCTGTCAAGCGCCTTCGGACGTCCTCCAGACGTGAAAGGCGCTTTACAAATGCAATTTGGTTTTGTTGTTATTTTATTCGCCACATACAAATTTAACCAGAATAGAAGTGGTGGATTCAGAATAAAATCCAGAATGTCTGGTGCCTGGTGCACTTTAGAGATCTTCTGAGAGGAGCCTAACATTCTTTCTACTCCTTAAGTTGGTAGAGATTTCCCAACAACCCCAACCCAATAAGAACATAAGAATTGCTAGATGATAGAAGACCAAGATCCACCCAGTTCGACTTCCACCATCCTGGGAGTCGCATTGCACATGTCACGTCCCAAACTATACACCTACTGTTCCCACCCTGAGATGTTGTTTCCCAACAGAAATCTATCTCACGTGTTTTTCAAATAATCAACACTTTCTCTTTCCACCGTCTCCCGAGTGAGTCTGTTCCACACGTTTACCACTCGTCCGCTGAGATGGTGTTTCCGCAGATTTGTCTTGAATTTGCCCCCACCCTAACCCCCCCCACCACCCCCCGCCACCCCGCCACCCCCCCGCCACCCCGCCACCCCCACCCCGCCCCGCCCCGCTCAATAACCCAATCCCAACAACCCATAACCGCAAAACACACAGTCGATGGACTTCACAGTGTATCCTGTGAGGCGCTTCGAAACCCTCTGGGAAGGCGCGAGAAGGCGCTGTATCGCGTGTTAAGGATCATTGATTACTATTATAAACCCCAAACCCGCGTCTCACCGGCAACCCCACAAACCCAGTTGTTAGCCCCGAACCCAGTGGCCACCCTGACTGCCTCTGCAGTGAGTGGTCCTGATGCCCCCCACTCCCCCTCCATTCAGGTCTGACTGAGCCTGTGACGTCACCGGCCCCGCACTCACTCCAGTCCTTCACCGCCGGCGAGTGAGCGAGTGAGTGAGGACGGCGCATGCGCGGATCCACCTGCAGACGCCGCTCCTCCGCCGGTCCTTTCATTGATAAAAAAAAACCCACCACCAGAGCCACGCCCATCGGCTTCATAAAACCATCGGAAGAGCAGCGTGCCAGCCGCCCGGCTAGCTCAGTCGGTAGAGCATGGGACTCTTAATCCCAGGGTCGTGGGTTCGAGCCCCACGTTGGGCGCGAGTTCAATTTTAATTTGGAGGCTTTCGTTGTTTCCAAACCTCTCCCCCCTCCCATAATGGCAAAAAAAATTTTTTTTTAAATAATTAGGATTTTTATTCTTGGAATTTTTAAAAAAAAATTTTTTTTGGTGGGTGGGTGGGTGGGTGGTGTTTTTTTTTCAGACCACGAGAGTCAACTTTCAATAATTTGGATTGCTGGTCTTTTTTGTACTTTCTTGGCAATTCAGCACTTTTTTAAAATATTTTTTTAAAAGGTAATAATAATAATCCTTGCATTGGACGCAGCGCTTCGTCGCGTCTTCGAGGCGTCTCAAAGCGCTTCACAGATTAGACTATCAAGGGAATTGACTGTATATTTGTGGTATAAAATGATGTCAAAAGGATTTTTTTCTCCTTACAAATATACAGTCACAGTAAATGTTTCGCCCACAAAATATACGGTCAGTTAACTTTGCAGTGTATCCCGTGAAGCGCTTAATGAGACGTCTCAACAAAGTGATAAGGCGCTATTTCAAACGTAAGGATTATTATTATTATTATTGCACTAAAATCCTGTGAATCGCTTTGAGAACTATTGACAACATAATAAGATTCTATATCAAATGCAAGGATTGATAATAATAATCCTTGCATTTGATATAGGGCCTTATCACCTTTTCTGGAAATTATTATTATTTCCAATTACTCTTTTTGTAATCATTCATTTTCTAGTTTATGGGCGATATTCTCAGGGAATGATGGCAAGTCGAATTGTTCTGTCACTCAGTTAATTTCATATCAATGATGTTACAGATTGGACATAAATCCTGTTTCATACGATATCAGAAAGCGACATTTGGGTGCTGTGCGTGATACATCCAATCATGTATCACAGATTTCGCTCACAAATACACAGTCCATTCACTTTACAGTATATTTTATACTTTACAGTATATTCTGTGAAGCGCTTTGAGACGTCTAGAAGACATGAAAAGCACTATATCAAATGCAAATATTATTATTATTGTAATCAAAACAGATGACAATAAACCACTTGATCTTCATAGGAAGACATTGCATTTTTGCATGACCTTATCACATTGAAACAACAACATCATTACATGTGTATAGCGTCTTTCACGGCAGGAGGACGTCCCAAGGCGCTGGACAATCAGTGTTTCCGACCTGAGCTGGGGGTCAGGATCATGGGCAGTGGGGGAAGGAGGGTGACCGAAGGCATGGTCGAAGAGGAGGGTCTTGAGACGGTTCTTGAAGGAGGCAAGAGAGGGGACGAGGCGGAGCGACTGCGGGATGGAGTTCCAGAGGTAATCACTCCTACGTCTCTATTATATTTAAGACTTAAAAATATCTCTCAACAATTAGATTCTAAACTTTAATTCAGTCATTAATCAATGAATTATTTGAAGCTCTTAATTTGATTTCAGTTTACTGGGTATTCACTGCTATATTCTCCGTTACATTTCATTTTTGTCTCTTAAATATAAAGTTGGTCTTAATGACTATATAAGTGATCTTACAATTAAATGCTAAATCAAGATGATAGCTATTATATATTTTTGCATTTAAATTAGTCAATTAAATCCTATTGCTGTCATTCTATTTCTGACATTACAAATGAAGTTTAGATCAGAGCACCTGGAATAGTTTATTTGGTTAATAGAGAATAATATTTACTAACACAATATTAATCAGTTACATTGATTTGTATTCACAGCACACGAGTTACAACGCAGCCGGTGTTTTGTTTGTCAAGCTTGCGAGAATCAACAACAACAACAACAACATCACATTTGTAAATCTCAGGATCTGCTCTGAAATACACAAAGAAGAATGAAGAGGCGAGTTCGGTTGTGAGAATGAGCTTTATTTTATTGTATGGTAAGTCATATATATATATATATATATATAAGGCACCATATTCGACCTTGACCATGGGTCTGTGAATGAGCTCTGAGATGCTACCCCCAGTGAAGGGTGCTATATAAATGCAGGTTGTTGTTGAATATGCAGTCACTACACTTGGTAGCAAATAACGGTGAAGTGCTCTGAGACGCTTCGACATTATATGCAAATATTACTTCCACTTTCCCACACCCCTAACCTGCATCTACCCACAGCCCACCCACCCACTGCACACTCAGGCACAGCACGGTTCGCAGAGCTTGGGTCGGGAGAACTGCAACTCCCAGGATGCAGTGGGGGGGGGCGGACGGAGCATGCGTGGTTTGATGCGGAGGGAAGGGCGCGAGGCACGTTTGCGCCGCGACGTCAGCGCGCGCGGGGTGTTGTGGGAGGGGGGGGGGGCGGGGAGAGGGTGGCGGGGGGGAGGAGGTGGCGGTTTGGCGGCCGCTCTCTCTCTCTCTCTCTCGCTGGGCTCGGGCTGGGCTCGGGCTGGGCTCGGCTCGCTGGTCCCTCAGGCTCTCGGTCACCTGGCGGCGCCGCGATTATGGTCCGGGCGGCGAGGGGGTGGATAGGAAGCCGCGTTTAGAGCGAAGGAGCACGGTTTGACTTGATGGCTCCGAAACTGGACCCTAGGCCTAAATTTCAGGAAGGTGAGAGCAGCGCGCGCCTCACCGCCCCCCCCCCCCCACCCCCCCCACTCCCCCCTCACCGCCCCCCCCCCCACTCCCCCCCTCACCGCCCCCCCCACTCACCCTCACGCCCCCACCCCCCCCCCCCCCCCCCACTCCCCCCCTCACCGCCCCCCCCCCACTCCCCCCTCACCGCCCCCCCCCACTCCCCCCCTCACCGCCCCCCCCACTCCCCCCCTCACCGCCCCCCCCCCACTCCCCCCTCACCGCCCCCCCCCCCACTCCCCCCTCACCGCCCCCCCACTCCCCCCTCACCGCCCCCCCCCCACTCCCCCCTCACCGCCCCCCCCCCCCCCCCCACTCCCCCCCTCACCGCCCCCCCCACTCCCCCCTCACCGCCCCCCCCCCCACTCCCCCCTCACCGCCCCCCCCCCACTCCCCCCTCACCGCCCCCCCCCACTCACCGCCCCCCCCCACTCCCCCCTCACCCCCCCCTCCCCTCACCGCCCCCCCCCACTCCTCCCCTCACCGCCCCCCACCCCCCCACTCCCCCTCACCGCCCCCCCCACTCCCCCCTCACCGCCCCCCCACTCCTCCCCTCACCGCCCCCCCATCCCCCCCTCACCGCCCCCCCCACTCACCGCCCCCCCCACTCCTCCCCTCACCGCCCCCCACCCCCACTCCCCTCACCGCCCCCCCCACTCCCCCCTCACCGCCCCCCACCACTCCCCCCTCACCGCCCCCCCCACTCCTCCCCTCACCGCCCCCCCCCACTCCTCCCCTCACCGCCCCCCTCCACTCCTCCCCTCACTGCCCCCCCACCCCCACTCCCCTCACCGCCCTCCACTCCTCCCCTCACCGCCCCCCACCCCCACTCCTCCCCTCACACATACACACACACGCAAACATACATACACCCACACACACACACACACATACATACACACACACAAACATACACACACATGCATACATACATACACAAACATACATACATACACAAACATACATACATACATAAACACACACATACATAAACACACATACACACACACATACATACACACACAAACATACATACACACAAACACATATGCACACACACAAACATACATACATACCTACCTACCCACATACATACATACATACATACATACATACACACATACATATATACATACACATACATACATACATAAACACATATGCACACAAACATACATACACACACATACATACATAAACACACACACATATACACACAAACATACATACACACACATACATCATAAACACACACATACATGAACACACACACACATACATACATAAACACTCACACACACACATAAACACGCACACATATATACATACACAAACACATACATAAACACTCAAACACACACACACATATACATAAACACTCACACACATACATAAACACACACAAACATACATACACACGCACACAAACATATACACACTCATACACGAGCGCACATACACACACACTTACACACACACATACACAGTCGTAGAGATCTTGTACATGTAAGCCTTTGCAAAAAGCCACCGTTCTGCCCAGCCCAATCTCTCTTAATTTGGAGAGAATTTTTAAAATAATAAATAATAATAATAATCCTTGCACGTACATCTTCAAGACATCTCGAAGCACTTCATACCATATTACTGTAAAAGTGGATTGACTTTAATCGCCTTTGATATACAGTATCTCCTTTATCGTGTGCTGAGACATCTGCTGTACCAATTCCAGGTCTGCCGATGTTCTATCAGCTTGCCTGGAAAACATCAGGGCTTGGATGAGTGCAAACTTCCTGCAGCTGAATGTGGACAAGACGGAAGCCATACTCCTTGGCTCCCGTCAATGTTTTCACTCCTGTGGATCTGAACTCAACCTCCCTGGGCCCTCAGACTCACCGAACCCGAGCGCAATCCAGGCGTTAGGTTCAATTCCCAGCTGTCCTTCCTCCCCCACATCCGGTCCCTCACCGGCCTCCTGCTCGTCCCTCGCAACCTCCACCCCACCATCGGAGGTCGTGCTTTCAGCCACTACGCCCAGAAACTCTGGAACACTCTCCCTCAATCCTTCCTCCTTGCCCCCTTCAATTTTATGATCTGAACAGAATGTCATCTGCCTGACCCACCCATGTTAAACTGCCTTTTCTGGAAGTTCAATTGAATGTTAAAGATGAAAGGACTGGAGAGTTCTCCCAGTGGTTTGCTGATGCTTCTTCCACATCAACACTCCAGTCAATGTTCCTCCCTTAGCTAAACATGTGAACATCACTCATTCTTTAAGCCAGAAAGAGCCTGATCATGCATCTCATTTAGTTCAAGAGTTCTAGAATATAGTGAATGTACCGCGCAGAAGGTTGTAAGATGGAGAATTAAATGGGATATTTAAAAGACAGATGGATAAGTACTTGTGAGCTAAGTGTAGTAAGGAATATGGAGAAAAAGTGGGGCAACGGGATTAAAAGATCTGAGATGATCTGATATGGTAGCACCAGCTGCGAGGCTGAAGTGCCACCTCCATTTGTTCTGTTACCATTTAAGCTGCTGCACTTCAATAGTCATTGTACATTACAGTAATTCATTCCACAGAGAGTTTTGATGCATTTCAGAATGAAAGAGCTCTCTACTAAGGTACATTATTGTCAGTTTTGTCTTAACTGGAAACAAAATATATTACATTTTGAAAACTTCAGTGTCTGGATGCTGCTACAATCCACTTGACTATGAGAAAACACTAACCCTTCAATGTTTTTTCAGGTGAACGTGTCTTGTGTTTTCATGGGCCATTACTTTACGAAGCAAAGGTATGACCTCCAGCTCATTTTCTCTTTGTTCTTCTGTTGCTTGGAATGTTGTTTGTTTTCTGCTACTGAGTTCTGACAGAAAAATGTCTTAAAATTTCCCGTTAGTACTTATTAACTGTAATCCAGTGACATGAATATTCAATATAATAATAATCCTTGCATTTGATATATATTTACAGAATATACCTAAAGTGAATTGACGGTATATTTGTAGGCGAATTGCGGCAGCCAGTTGTGCACGGCAGTGTCCCACAAACCGTCATGACCAAATTGAGTGACCAAATTATTATTTTTTTGAGGGATTATTATCCCCGGAAAAGTGATCCGCCAATTGACTCACAACCGGGTTCCTTCTTACTGCTAGGTAAACAGAGGTGTGTGGAGTAAGCAAAATTGCCCAATATTTTGCCCTGCTGGGAATAGAACCCAGGTCTCTCACTTGTGAAGCAAGTGCTCTAACCACTGAGCTACAGGACTCCAGTATGATTCTGAAGCCTTTAGTTTACTACATCCACAGAAAGCAATGTTCAGTACAATTGGAAGTCGTGAGGTGCCTGCCAATGTGAAAAAGTCTCAGCACAATGAGTCTGAGCCACAATGAATCAACAGACTATTTGGTCTTTTTTGTCCAATTTTATCTTTTATATAGGTTTAGTCTTGTTTGAAAGCTAAAAATCAATCTTTAGAAAGGCATCCTCTTATTGATTCTGGTTACCTTGACTTGCTGAGGCATCTTAAGAAGTGCGATTTCCTGGGAGGCTGTTGAGGATGGGGGGGTGGGCAGGTTGCGGTTGTTCTGTTTAGCAAACTTATTATGATTGTCTGGAGTTTTGGAAGACAAATGCTGAGACTAACTCCCCTAACTCTTGTACTTTCCAGCTTAACGTCTGGGATTTATGAATCATTACCTTGACATTTATTCCGAGCATGCAGTGATGTGCGGTCCCNTTTTTTCTGATGCTCACAGCATCCGTCAGTTGCTCTATATTATTGACTGTTGATGTCAGTCTCTGTAACCTAATTCAATAGACATTTTTTTGTTCAGCGCTTCAATCTAAGGATAGTATCAAGTGTTGCTTGGAGAGCGAGTGGTAAAACATTGGTCATAATCCTTCCAGCTGAACTGTGGATTTTGTTCGTGATGAATTTAATAATCAGGCATTGTTTTTTTTCCCTCTTTTACACTTCGTAGTGTGTAAGGGTTGCTGTAAAGGACAAACAAGTGAAGTACTTCATACATTATAGCGGCTGGAATAAGAAGTAAGTACAAAATATACAGAATGAATGTGGTAACAAATTGCTTGATTAATACAAACGAGAGAGATTATCTACGTGGTGTGTGTTTTGTGAGGAGTGGTATAAGGTGAAAGATTTGACATTGCCTTAAACCAGACTGGTTTGCAGCAATCGTTGGGACCAGCCCTTTCTTAGTCAATAATAGGACTTTGAGATGCAAACTTGAGCTCTGTAAGGCAAAGCTTGGGTGGGTAGATTTATTCCAGGGTAAATGATTGAAAGTTCTTTTGTGCTTCTAGTTGGCTGACTGATGTAAGAGCATGCCATTTCAGCAAAAGAATAGCAAAGGGGGACTTAGAAAGCTTTTGGTTTTAGAAAGAGGAGTTTTTTTGTTCATTCATATTGACCACAAAAATCTGTAATGTTCTTTGAACGTGTCATATTCCAGGAAGAGTTCTTTTGATCCATTATCCACAACGAACAGGTGGAAATACTGTGCTGTGTACATAATTGTTTTTTTTCCATTCCCATTTATACAGTTTTAATGTGTATTGTCTTCAAGGTTGCAGGTACTGTAAAGACTTAAGCCTAGCTACAGTACTTGTACATAGTGTAAAAAGAAGTAAGGACTCGGATTTGCTGCGTGATGGTATTACAGTGGTAGATTGTTTAATTTCAGTCTTAATCCTTTTTGTGTTCTCCTTTGCTCTGAAAATATACATTTGTTTGGCGAACTAGTGTCTGAACACGAGGTAGAGTTCCACATAGGTTTACCACCTATGTATGAAAATTCCTCTGTGTATGGCATGTAATGTAACGTGCTTGCACCCTTCTTACCCAATCCCAGAAAGTATTAGGTGCAAGTTGGTAAGAGTCAAGCCTTGGGGACCCCATAGTGTGTGTTTGGGTAGCTACTAAAGCTTAATCAGCTAAAAGCGAATAGCTTGCCTTTGAGACTGTCTGGCAAGCTTCCAGCTGTTTATCTTGCTGCCTGTTAGTGCTTTGGCTTGTAGGGTTGACAGGGGTGGAGGTTGAAGAATCCCTGGCTGCAACCCCAGGGAAGCCCCACTTACCTTCTCACTCCCACCCCCACAATCCCCCGGAGAATAGTCCTCTGAAAAGAAGTGGCTAGGGAGTGGTTTTGAAGTGATGTCATTTAAAACCCTATGAATGGTTTTCTCTCAAACCAAGAAAAAATTCATACAATTCTAGAGTTGAACATTGAAGGTTATATGATGCGATTCAAGTTGCACAGTAAATACTGAGATAAGTCTGAAGGTGTGTTGGGGGGGGAGTGGTACATTGTCCAGTGGAAGGTAAACAAAGGGACGTGACTTTAGTACTAAGAAAACCTATTTTGCAATTGGTGATTCCTTTTTGTGTGTTGTTTTCTCTCTTGATTTTTAGCTGGGATGAATGGGTTCCAGAGAGCAGGGTGCTGAAGTATGTGGACACCAACCTGCAAAAGCAGAAGGAACTACAAAAGGCTAATCAGTGAGTATAAGCTTCAGACTTGCGTGTCCAGGGGTTTAGTAACTCGCACATTCCCACTCTTTTTCAAATATCGCAAATTAGACTCCGGTGTCGGACTGGCTGGCACCAGCACTCGGTTTGGACTGTGTTTCCCTGGCAATTTAAAATTATTTTAAATCATCAGGGAAATTTTGTCAAACTCGTGTGCCTTATTCCTCTTCCCCTCCTCCCCAAGTTTATTTTTAACTGTTACAATAACAAAGTGATCCAGGAGCACAAGAGATTCTGTGACTTTACAATCAGATATAGGACTCAAATGGTCAGCAATCAGACCTGTTGAGAGGCTTGTCTTCCTAGGATCAATCAAGCAATGTTGTGGTGGTACACTAAGCTTAGTTAGTTGATGAAGGCAAGAGTATAATATCAGAGTCAATAGAGGTACTGTACTCAGACCTAATAGGCTGTACAGCGATGCTCCTTGCCAATAGACTACATACTGATATCAGACTTTATACAACACAAACATAGACACGATGCCCAATATGGCAAACTGCACATGGTTTTCATCTGCCTTTGCTGGTTCCTTCCATTCTTACATATTTTGCTTGTGGCAATGATTTGCGATTATGCTTTTAGGAAGCACCATGATGTATATTACAATGCCTTTAGGTCATTGCCTCCTTTTGTTCATGGGCGTTGAAGTCAAATTTTCGTTCAGACTGTGGGGTTGTTACATTGCCGTGTGATAGCCTTACGATATCACACATGCCAGTTGCACAACGCAACAAACCTCCTATGAATATCTGTACTCTGATCTCAAGCATAGGTATGTTTAGCAACAGGATTGGTTCCTGCCAGTGAGCAGAGGCAACAGAAAATGATCCTGATATCATCGCTCGGCTGAAAAGTACCTTTCTGGGCTCTTAGATGGGATTGATGTTCCTTGGCGGCCAGGCATGTGCCTGTTGTATTGATCCAAGCTATCTTAGGGAAGTTCACCTTGATGTTACAAGCTGTTATTTAGCTGTACTACGTGCCTTTGCAAAGCGAATCTGTTTGTCCTGGGTCAAGGAGATGACTCTTGTTTTAAAACCAAACTTACTGCCTTTTTACGAGAACCTCAGATGATTGTTAAGAAATGGAGAGGATGTTTTTTGGGGTCTGATGTCTTCTATGCCATATAGATAGATTGCAGACTCTTCCTCTCTGTTTTCACTAAGGCTGGGTTGTAAGGGGGAGAGGAGAGGGAAATCATGTGCAATCTGTTAGAGTGCTCTGTGCTGTTGAACCACCTCAGCTCAGCTGTCTGACAAACGAGTCTAATTTGCGATGTGTGCAAAGGGATGGGAAGTGCTATTTATGATTGCCGAATCTGTCAAAGTAACAGAAGGCTGGAGAGCAAAATAACAACTCTTCACAGATACTGAATTTGCCTGAAGTGTCCCCTAGCCAGTGCTGGTGCTTGGTCAGCTAGGGTTCTCCTGTAATGAAAAAAGGTCATTATCTTAAATAATTGGGTATGAAGAGTTTAATCACTGAAGTTGTGGTCCCATTTGGAACTGCTGCACTAATGTCTTGTAAAGTCTCAGAGTTAATGACATTCTGCTGCTCAGGGCACAGTTAAATATAACCTGATATATTAATACTGGCCTGACTTTTAATACTTCCAGTAAATAGGAACCTCCTGCTGCCTCTGCATTGTGGCTTCGGGATTTCCAGAACATTGGGACCTGAGTATTCTGTCCTGCATGCCTTGCTGTCCGCTTAAAAATATAAGCAAACCCATGTCTGGCTCTCTTTCCTTGGACAGCTGCAAAAGTTCATGTTGCCACTGTTCAGGGGTTAGGTTATTCAGCCACTATGCTCCGAAACTCTGGAACACTCTTCCTCTATCCGTCCGCCTTGCCCCTTCCTTCCCCATCTTCAGATCGCACCTGAAGACCTTATCCTTCGACAGTGCTTACGGTCACCTCCCCGCTCTGCTACTGTCAAGCGCTCTGGGACACTATCCTGCGTTTGGGGCGCTATATAAATGCAAGTTGCTGTTGTTGCTTTCAATCCCTGGTGATGAGCCATGGATTCAGCCAGCCAGAAGCTACTGTGCCATGCTCTCTGCTGGAACTTGCAGAATTGGCAAATGGGAGGAGTTGTAGAGTTGCTAAATGATTTGAAATTGATTTCTCTTTCCCTCCACTTCCCCCCCCGCTCTTGCAGCCATTCACTTAGCGTGGAGTCCTGTAGCGTAGTGGTTAGCGCACTCGCTTCGCAAGCGAGAGGACCCGGGTTCGATTCCAGGGCAGGGCGAAACCTTAGGCAAGTTTCCTTACTCCACATGCCTCTATTTATCTAGCAGTAAGTCGGAAGCCGGTTGTTAGTTGATTGGAGGATCGCTTTCCGGGGGTAATAATCCCTCCAAAAAAATAATAAAATTAATAATTTGGTCACTCAATCCACGACTGTTTGTGGGACGCTGCTGTGCGCAATTGGCTACCGCATTTTGCCCAGAAAATATACAGTAATTTCACTTTACGGTATATTCTATGAAGCGCTTTAAGATGTCTGGACGACGTAATAAGGCGCTATATCAAGTACAAGGATTATTATAATTATTTGAGAGGGTTACTGTGATATTGCATGTAGGGTGCTTTCTGTTTTATTAATGGTACCTTTTTTGTTGGCAAATTCTTTTGTCTCGTTAGAGAGCAATGGGCAGAGGGGAAGATGAGAGGTGCTGCACCAGCCAAAAAGGCTACCAACATGCAACAGAAGAATGTTGAAATGTAAGTACAGAAATCTGCGGGGGATTTATGTAATTATGCCAATTTTAGGTCATCACTGTAACCAAATCGGCTTCCGCGTTTGCCTGCAAATACAGTCACTGAGCTTTATAGTAAACTCCTGTGAAGAGCTTTGAAACGTTTCAAGTGCAAGGATTATTCTTATCTTAAATGCCCGACCCTCACCTCAGACTTGTGGGAGGATTAGGAGAGAAGAGAACTACTTCAGCTGCCTGGTTGATTAGGGAGCCAAGTGCAGGGTGTCCACAAAGTCCTGTTACCCCTGTGTGTGTGTGTATTTTTTTCCAGCAGTTCACTGACCAACAACGGAAACATGTGGAAGAAAGATGATAATTATGATGATAATTGTACTTAGAACTACTTAATTGTATTCAGTACAAGTGTTTCACTATATTTAGATGTCCACAGGATCGGTGTGTGTGTGTAAGCGCCATCATTTTCATAGTAGATAATGATTTGTCGCCATGTTTGATGGAGTGAGGAGGCAAAATGCATCTCTTGAGTGCTTGTTTCAGCTTCTCCGTAGTCTCATATCGCTGTCATATCAGTACTACCAGTGAAGTTTTTTGTTGATTTTGAGGGCTTCTTTTATTTCACGCTGTGAGATTTGGCCATGATTTGAAACACAGAACTCTTTAGTACTGAGTTGGCAGAGGTAGCAAGCTGCTGTTTAATGAATGAGGATTTGATTTACCATTGTCTGACTCATGCCGTTGATGTGTAATGTTTGTTCGGAGTATACTTCGAGAGCTTCACTTGGAAGAGCAGCAAGCTGTTCTCTTGGGCCTCCCAAAACTGAAGAGTTTTTAAACTGCACATGCTTTCTGTTGTTCATGAATTCCAAGGACTTGTTCTCTGTTGAAACCCTCAGAGTATGATTTCCGACACTTATTGTGCACATGTCAAAACAATGGGTGCATAAGGCACCCAGCGTGATAGGTGGTGTCCTATAATAGGCTTATAATATATATATATAAAGAAATCCTAGTATGTTTCAACCCTCTCCCCCCCTTTCTGTGCCTAGTATTTTCATCTTTGGATATTCTCAGCACGGTTGTATGAACCTCTGGATGTGCCTTGCAATTGCTGTGTGGCCAGATAACGGAGCCACAAAATCTTAATAGCTTCTTAAGGAGCAGTTTCCAGGAGACATCCTCTTAACTTTGAGGCTTTCAAGTAAGGCACTGATCTAGAATGAGAAAGGAGGCTTCTGCTTGATATGTCTTGACATTCTTGCTACCTTATTGGCGTCAGACCAGTCTTGATCCTCCTGAGGGGTGCCGTCAGGAATGAGATAAGACTGAGATGAAGGAGGGGGTGTTGATAAACTGGTTAGTGAGGGTAAAGTCTGGATATTAATAATCCCATTGTCAGGTTACTTAGTTATCTGATGCCTGCTGTGAGTGCAGTGCTGTCACCAGGGTTTCAGTACATTGGCAGCATATCAATCTAAATAACTACAGTATGTACACTTTAATGGGTGGGGAAAGAAACCACAATATCATTATAGATTTTGTCCTTAAAAGAGTTGTGATGTTGGAGAGGGTATGTTGAGCTGTGTATAGCTTTGAAGTGCTGGGGTTTACAGGACTCTTTCTGCAAGTGAGAAATTTACAGTAATGGTTTAAGAGCATTCCACGATGGACATAATTCTTCCAATAACGCCCTCAGTATTAAACAAGATTGAGAAGATCAATTCAAGATGGCAAAATGGCAATAAGCCCTTTGATAGTTTAATGTCAAGAATGGCTTCAGGGAACGCTGCACAAAAGTACATTGGGCAACTCGGCTTGGTTAATCAGTATGGGTAAAATCAGAAGGGTGAGTCCTCAGTGCGTTCTCATCCCCCTCACTGTGGAAAAATTGTGAAAGAGGGCAAGCCTTAAAAATCCAAATGTCACTAAGCTTGTGTCCTGTGGGTATTCAACAGTGAATTAATCTGCCACATCCTGCCATGGAGGATACTGTTTCGTGGGAATGTTTGCTCTGTCTCTGAAATAGACCCATGCAATTGGGAGTGGCTAAATGGAGGGAACATTTTTCGCTGTGTTCCTCTAGGAATGTGGTTTAACAGTGGAATGAAGCCCAGATCCCTCCAAAGGTGAGGGAATAAACAGTATATGTGGTACATCTTTTCTATTGTAATCCTAATATATTTAAAATCTGAATTTATTAAAAGAATAATAATCCTTGCACTTGATATGATGCTTTTTTCACGTTGTTAATTCCAAGTGCTTTCCAGGATTCACTGTCAAGTGAAGTGACTGTTTTTGTAGTCAGAACATGCTGACAATCATCCAATGCATGTTCTGAAAATGCTGCAATAAACATGGCAGCTGTATTTAGACTGGGTGATTGTTCCTGTTGAGACTCATTTGCAATATCAATTGCATTCTTACAGATTTTTTTTCCTTTTTGCAGAAAAACAAAAAAGAATAAACAGAAAGGTAAGCTTGTTTTAAATGTAGGTTTCCTCAATGGGGAGCTGAGCGAGGTTGATTTACTGTTTTACTGATGTAGGGGAGGCTGTGTCTATGCAAGTGAGCGAGCGAGTGTTGTGACCATGACGTCCTACTCGTGAGGATGGTATCTCTTGTTTAGCAGTCAACCATTGCATTGAGTAGATGAAGGATTGGACATATATGCTCGTCCGTCTCCTCTTATTCAATGACAACCCAGCAAACAAACTGAAAACTATGCATCCAGGAAGATTATTAATTATTCCGATCCCACATGATGGTGAGGTATTTTCAGAAGATGTTATTTCACAGTGAACTAATAACCAGTGGATCACCATGTTTGGATTATCGAGTTCAGGCTGGCTAAATGCCATGCCTTTAACCTTGATCAAGGAGAGTTTGTCCTGATGTGAGACACTGCCACACAAGGAAATGTCAGTCTATTAGATATTAGGTAGTATTTGTTGTTTTGAAAGTTGGGGGGGTGCGTTGAGTGCTTCACCTTGGCCACACACCTTGTGCACTAATGATCAGAGAAACTGAATTGCAGAAGTGGGCTCTTTATTATGGTGCGGAATATAGGGACGCAGGCTGCTCAGAGGTCATAACTGATCAACATGCCTGTGCTCAATTCCCCAGGTGCACTGTCATCCATTATAACTTGCAAATGACATTCTGCCCTGGTTTCCTAATGCCTTTTTGCATCGGACTTAGAAAACAGTTCCTACTTAGTGTGGCGATCAGCAAGCCTCATTCCCTCGAATGTTACTCTTCATGAATTTTACTTTATTTATGAGTGCGTGTTGTTAAAAAAAAACTTGTAATGAGTTTATTTTATGTTGGATGGAAGAGTGTATAATTTTTGGCGGGAGGGAGGAGGATGTACCATTTACATCAACCAATTTTTTTACCCAAATATTAGCATTCCCTGAAAATTTTACAAAGTGTTTGATTGAATACTTCACCACTACATCTGCCAAACGTGTATTTGCTCTTGTGTATTTTTTATAAATATTTGCTCATAACCGGTGCTGTGGGCAAAAGGGTTAATGGATTTGTTTGTGACTGAACAAGTTATTGGATTTTTTTTCTATATAATTCAATATAATCTAGCTCCTGCAACTGGTGATGGAAGTAGCACTAGTGAAACGCCACAACCACCCAGGAAGAAACGAGCAAGAGTGGATCCCACTATGGAGAGTGTATGTACTTTACTACAGTGCAATGTGGAGGCTTGCATGTATGTGTAGACCTTTCAATAACAAAAAAAGAGTAGGTTTAAAACCTTTCTGGTTCCTGGTGCTGGCAAACCTCTGCAAATGTCACTCTGTAACTAAACATCCTTGCATTAAAGCACCACAAGTTGACTTGTTTATTTTTCTCTCCCTTTTGAAGACGCCCAGTTGTTGTAATTGTTGCAAGTAAAGGAATGTTACAGGACGAGACCATTTGGTCCAACAACCCAGTCCTAAATGGTAAAAAAAGAAAACCTTCGCTATTTTTTTTTCTCCCCTCTCGATTCACCACCTTCTCCAGATAGCTGGCCAATTCCCTTCTGAATTTGTTGGAATGAAAATCCGTCTCTGCTGGCTAGAGTTCTTAACCAAAATTCGAATGGATGCAAGATTAGATAACTGGATGTCAGACCGATGCTCATTAGAATACTGTTTTCCCACCCCATTAACAAAATAAGTGCTGAATATTTGTACTGATTTGCAGACAGACAGTCCCATTAGGAAGCATTTGTTTGTGTGATGGCAGAGGCAGCTTGAATGGATTCAAGGCCCTGACGGGTTAATTTCTTGGCTTTCACAGGAGGAGACCTTTATGAACCGAGTAGAAGTAAAGGTGAAAATTCCAGAGGAGCTCAAACCGTGGCTTGTGGATGACTGGGATCTGATCACACGACAGAAGCAGGTAACAACTCAGTGCTGAGTAGCCGTGCCACGGCAACACTCTCTCAGAATGTTGCGGGTTTCCTTTGACTAAAGGTTCACCTCATTTGGACTTAAGATTCCCCCATTTTTGTTTGGGAGGAGAGAGAAAATTTGCTATGAGTGGGTGACGTTGTCCCTTAATTAGGCTCATAATTGCTCTGAGCTGCTCGGGATTTTATTTGGAGGGCACTTGAAAAGGGAAGGGAGTTTCTCCCGGTATCCTGGTGAACAATCTTTCAGGCTTCCAGTCGTTCCAACGACAACAACGGTACAAATGAGCTGTGTACGGTGCCTTTCGTCTCAAGGCTTTCTTGTGGTCCTTGCTGACACAAAATAGCTGCCTCATTTGCCCCCAAAACCGTTGATGCCTTTCATTGGAATTATTGTCAAGCGCTTTGAGAAAGTAAGAGGAAGGAAACTGTTCTCCAGGCAATACATATCTGGACTACAAAGCTTGGCAACCAGTTTGAAATATATTGCTGCTGTGTAGCGGGAAGAGTCTCGCAAGACCTTACAAAGTAGATTGCTTTATGATGTGCCATTGTTTGTACTTGTTTTATTATTTATCGATCACTTTCACTCCCAACAGAATTGCCAAGCATAGATTTTTTCTTCATCTCACCTTTTCTGTGATCTGCGAGGCTAAAATTTGAATTTGAAAATAATTTTTGCCCAATGGATATGGATCTAGTTTTCATTTGCAAAAGCACCAACGTTTTGAACATCAGATTTTCTAGAAATGCGTACAATCCCCCTGAAGGCTGTGGAAGCAATACAAATCAATTTTGCTTCCATTATCCTTGATCTTGCGCAGTACATCCAATGCTCTCTGAATGCCCTTGTTAATGTTTAAAAAGTTAAAAAAAAATTAAACATTTCAGTTTTAGTTGGGGGCAGAAGTAACAACAAAATCAATTAACTCCCAAGTCCTGCCAATTTCCCCAGGATGGTGTTTTTTTAAAAAATTCTGGTAAATATTTAATAATAAATTACTACCAATAAAAAATAGTAGGAATCTTGGCATTTGGAGTAGCACCTTATCAGGTCATCAAACTTCTCAAAGCCCTTTACTATAATGTCTGGCGACTGTGTATTTGTAGGCGAATGCATCAGCCAATTTGCACACAACAATTTCCCACAAACATTTATACAAAGAATCTCTTCCTTCCTCTTCCCCACCCCCATTCACCAGTTGTGAATTATCATTATAATATATGCTTTTATTTTGTTTTTCATTAAATGTGCCTATCAATTTGGTGTGTGTTGCACGTATGTGTTCAGTTACATTCATTGCCCTAGCCTTGGAGAGAGCACTGACATTTATTAATGCTTTTCTGGTACACTATCTTTAGGGCAAGAAGCCTGCCATCAACCTTTCTATCATGATCACCACTTTGTGATAAACAATTGTTCAGGAAACTACACACTTTGTGGAGAATTTCTTTTGAAGTTAAGGTCTGAAATTACACCGTCAGTGCTCAGTCCTCATCTGCCAGGCAAACAACACTGGTGATTTATTAAAGAGGATTAGAATTCATGCATGATCTTAACACATCTTGTGATATGCTCCCCAATGATTGCATTTACGGCTCTCATCCATCTTCCATCTCCTTCCATGAAATGCAATCTTTTCCCCAAAATGTAGAAGGCAGAAGCACTTGAAAATTTGGTGATTATGCCAATGAATGGGTTGTGGTAGCTTCTACACGTACACTAACAGCTCCCTTGGAGCTAACATATCAGTTACCCAAGGCACTTCTTCACAAAGAGGATAATAATAATATAAGAATTCTTGCATTTGATATAGCGGCTTTTCACATCTTCGAGACGTCTCAAAGCGTTTCCCAGAATGTACTGTGAAGTGAATTGACTGTATATTTTGTGGGTGAAATGCAGCAGCCAGTTGTGCACAGCAGTGTCCCACAAACAGTCATGGATTGAGTGATCAAATTATTATTATATTTAATTGTTTATTGAAGCGATTATTACTCTTGGAGTCTGCCAATCGACTGACAATCGGGTTCCTACTTGCTGCGTGCTGAATTCAATGACGTTCTAGACAGGAGTAAGACAAGAGACAGTCGTGTTGTTTTCCTAACCAGGGTGAACCCTCAGGACCCAGTGAGAGGGAGTTTCCTAACTTTGCCTCAATAAGTGAAAGGGGCCTTGTTTATATGAGAACTCGAGCCATTTTTGAAGAATTTTTAACGCTTTTTCACTTGACTCATCAGTAAGTGAACTGCATGAGCTTTAATTAATGCTTCTTGAAGAGGAATCAGCCCAGTGTATCTGCATCAAAAAGCTTGCAATTCTTCCTTGTACTAAGGCAGTTGAGCGTGTCATAAAAGAGGTTGTTGGCAGGAAGCCACAGTTGGAAGTGGGTTGTGAATTAAGTAAATGTTTAATGAGCTGATGTATTCCATATGGCGATGTACTACAGAGGAAGGTGAAGAGATGCATTGATTCCTAGTCAGTAATGAGGCTTCTTTTCCCTATCTTTCTTCACTCTCAGCTTTCTGAACCTCAGCTGAATTCTAAGTGCATTAAAAACAGGCAGCTGCAACTGCAGTTAGTTCACTGTATTTCCTCTTTGGGGAAGTGCTGGTTACAGAGTGGTCTCCAACTCTCCTGTGTGGTATTTGACCCGGATTTGGTGGTGGTGGAGAGTGAATAAGAACAGAGATGAAATACAATGTAGATGAAAGGTGTCTTTCCACAAACGCCTCTCACCACCACTCCACTGGCTGGAGAATAGAGTGCACAGGATAATTGCAGACCTTCCAGGAGCTGGGCTGGAGGGGTATTGACAAACTAGCAGATGCCTGGGAGCAAGCAAACTATGTCTGTTGCTGAGGGGGCAGGGAGAGGTAATGTATTAATGGTAGAATGCAGGTGAATAACAAGGTTAAACCACTGTGGGAGAAATTAGGTATTCTATGCACCTCCTGGCTTGTTGGACGAGGGCAAAACAAGTTGTGGAGACATCTCGTCTCCTCTCCAATAGAAAGTGGTACTGAGCTCACCAGCTGCAGAAAACGGGCTTCAGCAAGATGATGAGGGAGAAAGCAAAGTGATCCGGAGGACAAGTTAATGGAATTGCAGTGGAACATTTTGCTCAGCGTCGTTATTATTATTGAAGCTGGATTTAAATTACTTCTGCAAAGGGTCCCGAAGACATCTATAGTTCTTGTTTCTTTCCCCCGCAAGCAAGTAACAGGGTAGCCCAAGCTCCTAATCACTTGGCTTTGTAATAATGTTTGTTATGCTTACATAGTTCCCTTGCTCAGAATGAGTGAGTCCCACGTGGATTAACCTTGGATGTGATGAATATTTTTCACAACCCACCACTGGAACATCTTCCCCTGGGAGGAGAGAATGAAGAGAAAGCAATTTTTTTTAATATAAATATATATATCTTTATATAATTTTTAAAATATTTTCTGGACTCAGTGCAGCTTAAGTAGGAAACGATTCCTTACTTGAACAAGTTTTTTCTCATAAGATTGATGTTACCGTGGAAAATATCCCTTGTGGCCTAAGTTCAGTATCTTTAGCTTTGAAATTTTTACTTGTGCTATTTGGCTCAGAAATCTTGTGCTCGATAAAGATTTGTACAAACTCCTAAATTGGTTTTCGCCACATCGAGGATAGTGTGGCATCCAGTTGGTGGATGTGTTCCACCTTCATCAGTCGTGCTTTCAGTCACTGCACCCCAAATCTCTGGGACACTCACCCTCAATCCCTCCACCTTGCTCCCTCCTTCCCCATCTTCAGGTCGTGTTTTAACCATGCTTATGGTACACACCCCGCCCACACACACAGCTGGTTAGGTTTGATATTAACTTAATAGATTGGCGTGTTCAAAATCTACTTTGTTGAGTAAGATTGCTGCATTTTGCAGTCCTTGAGTGTAGAGACTGAAAGGGCTAATGGATATCTCTGCCTTTCCCCGAAGCTGTTTCATTTGCCTGCTAAGAAGAATGTCGACACGGTCTTGGAAGACTATGCAAACTACAAAAAGTCACGAGGGAACACAGACAATAAGTAAGTGGTCATTCTGTACAGTGGGAACATTAGGGTGTGTGTGTGTGTGTGACTTTACATTAATATAAAATCCCTTGACACTCCCCCTACAGTTTTATTTAATTGGTTTTAAATATTAAATTCAAATAGTTGGGAAAGAGATCAGTTCAATCGTGAATCTTGCCAGAGGAACTTGACTGATCTGTCCCGATGCTCTATAACCTAAACGTGGGAATGTTTTCTGCTGGCATTGGGGAGTCTTGTAGCCAACAAACTCTGATCTCCCTTTGATATTGCTGCCTCATTGTTCCCCTCTTATCTCGAAGTGACTTTTTTTTTCTTTCCAAAAGCACTTTTTATTTTCCTTCAACGGGAACACCTGTTCTTATCAGATCAAAGGTTTGTTGCCCTTTTAGATTTCCGGTTTGAATGGAGGTGTAATGCATGTGACTGGTAATTGGAACTTTTCTGCTCAATTCACAATTGCCAATACGTGTCCCATAGAGATTAATGGGCGTGAATTTAAGGCGCAGGGGAGCAAATTTGACAATACAATATAAGATTACATTTGTAAAGTGCCTTTCACTTCGGGAGGACGTCCCAAGGCGCTGAACAGTCAGGGATTGGGACCCGAGTGGTGGGGTGGGATCGGAGGGTGAAGGGCAGAGAGGGTAGGAGAGTGGCCGAAGGCACGGTTGAGGAGGAGGGTCTTGAGGCGTGCCTTGAAGGAGGCAAGGGAGGAGGCGAGGCAAAGGGAATGTGGGTTGGAGTTCCTGAGGGTGGGGAAGGAGAAGCTGAAGGCCAGCTGCCGATGGTAGGGCGGGCCGGGCGAGGGACATGGAGCAGGCCGGAGGCTGCTGAGCAGAGAGAGCAGACAGGATGATAAGCAAAGTAAAAGGTATGATTCGGAATCTGATTTCTATTGCTCTGTCTGCGTGGGTTTCACATCCCCGAAGGTCGTGCATTATGAGCTATTTAATACCTTTGTCTGATCCGCAGGGAGTATGCTGTGAACGAGGTCGTTGCCGGGATAAAGGAGTACTTCAATGTGATGTTAGGGACACAGCTGCTGTACAAGTTTGAGCGCCCGCAGTACGCGGAGATATTAGCAGATCATCCAGACGCTCCCATGTCACAGGTTTATGGAGCGCCTCATCTCCTTCGGCTATTTGGTAAGTTTGCCCGGGATGAATCCATTTTGTGATGGCTTGTGTTTTGGACATCTTATAGGAACAAGAGTAGGCCATTCAGCCCCTCGAGTCTGTTGCGCCATTTATGCCTGATCTGTCCCTCAACTCCATTTACCCGCTCTTGCCCCATACCCCTTGATACCCTGATCTATCAAACACCTATCCACCTCAGTCTTGAAAATTTTAATTGATCCAGCATCCACAGCCTTATAGGTGAGAGACTTCCAGATTTCCACTACCTTTTGCGGAGAAAATGCTTCCTGATTTCACTCCTAAATGGCCTAGCTCTATTTTTAAGATTAGGTTATGCCCCGTTGGTTTGGATTCTCCCACTAGAGGAAAGAGTTTCTCTGTCTTCTCCAAATACTGTCTTCTTTAATCGATACATGATCCAAAAACAAACAAATTTGGTCACTCACTCCACAACTGTTTGTGGGACACTGCTGTGCGCAATTGGCTGCCGTGTTCTTGGCTTCTTGTGGGTAAAGGGATTAAGGGATATGGGGATAAGGCTGGTAGGTGGAGTTAGAATAGATCAGCCATGACCTTATTGAATGGTGGGGCAGGCTAGAGGGGCCGAATGGCCTACTCCTGCTCCTAATTCTTATGTTCTTATGTGTTTCTCCCACAAATACGCAGTCACTCCACTTTACGATATATTCTGTGAAGCGCTTTGAGACGTCTCAACAACGGACGTGATAAGGCGCTATATCAAATGCAAGAATTATTATTTTTATTATCATAATGCCAGTGGAAGCTTGGGCGCTCATAATCTTAACACAAATGTCCGTCCATGCAGTGCGAATCGGAGCGATGTTGGCATACACACCGCTGGATGAGAAGAGCTTGGCATTGCTGCTCAATTACCTGCATGATTTCTTAAAGTAAGTGAAGTGTCTGTCACTACTCACTAGTAAACCACTAACAGGGTCGGTAAGTCACTGTAGGTTTCACAGAGAGGAAGATAATTGAATGTGGTATTTCATAGAATCATAGAAGCACAGAAGGAGGCCATTTGGCCCGTTGTTTCTGTGCCAGCTCTTTAAAAAGAGCTTCCAAATCAATCCCACTCCCCCACTATCTCCCCAGCCCTGCAAACCTTTATCCTTTATCATTACGTAAATAAGCCCCGTGGACTCCAGTTTAAGAATGCTGGTCACCGTTCTTTATTCAGTGCTGATTATAGCTGAATTAATGACCAGACTGAATTGCTGAGGGAATGCAGACATCTGATTGAAACAACTTTCTCTAATTTTTCAACTCCGTCTCACTCAGCCATTCAGCCCCTCCAGCCTGATCCGCCATTCTGTTAGATCATGGCTGAACTGTACCTCAACTCCAATTACATGCCTTTGCTCCTATATCCCTTGATACTCTGACCCCCCAAATATCTATCCACCTCAGTCTTGAAAATTTGAATTGATCCAGCCAGCATCCACGGGCTTTTGGGGGAGGGAGAGAATTCCAGATTCCCACTGAGCCTTTGTATTTTGCAGGCAGTATGTGAGTCGCTGGTTTTCCAGTTCGCCGTTTTATCCTTTTCCTTTGCTTTGTTTTCAGGTACTTAGTGAAGAATGCCACGGCTCTTTTTAGTCCGAGTGATTATGAAGTGGCTCCGCCTGAGTATCACCGGAAAGCTGTGTGACTGACGTTGGTAACCGACCCACTCTTATACTCCAGTTATCGTTCAATTTGTTAGGTTTAATTTTGGCATAAGTAATTTTTCCATTGGGTTACTTTTAGCAAAAGTTAAACAGAACGTGTGCACACTGATAACGACTGGAGCAATAATTTTCAGAGCCTAGTTTTTTGAAGCAGGTTTTCTTTTGGTGGACTGAGTATAATAATGGTTATTCTTCCTTGTGCGCTGCTTCACTGTTGGAAGCAGCCACGTGTTAATGTGGATCAAATCAAATGTGTTCCTTGTTCCTTGGGATCAATGGTCAACAAACTTACATCAATCTGGTACAGAAGACAGTCAATCATCAGCATCACTGCGCTGCCCTTGTGGCCAGGAGAAGCTTTTACTACGTGATCAAGATTCTTTACATCCGTGTAGTGGTGTCTGTCTGTGTTTTCCTCTCACTCCTTTCCTCCTTCCCTCCCCCCCACCTCCCCCCCCCCATGACCCACGTTACAGACTTTGGGCAGAAACCCTCTTTGTTACCGGAAAGAAAGATTTGCCGAGAAAGAAACAAGCTTAAATCGCTGTGACCTAACACTACTTAGGATATGTAAGCGTTGAATCCCGGTAAGAGTGAAGGAGGACGTAAGGTGTTAAAATGGCCGTGAAATTTGATGAAATTATCTGGTCGTCTGACTGAAATGTGAGTGTTTCTGGTAGCCAGTCAGTGGCAGAGACTGGCATCAGAGTTCAGGAGGTGACTAGCTGTTTTTTTGACGCGGGTTCCTGGTTACCAATCATTCCCTGTCGACAATTTGCTTTTTAGCTCTGGGTATTTGGCGGAGGTGTTTTTTGACTTTTATTCTATTTGGAGAAAAACAAGTGATATTTTTGATTCATCCTAATGCTGACTGCGAACCAAAGAGGGAGGAAGAGAGAGAGAGAGAGAGAAAGAGCATCCTCTCTCCGATATTGCGTTCGTCTGCCTCGAGGAGCCACTGAAAGCAAAATAGGAATGTTTTTTGGGGGAAAGAAATTTGGAGAGGAGTGGGAGGCCGAATCAAAGCCCCCAAGCTTTAGTTCTTGGAAAATAATTGATTAAAGATGGTTTTTCTCTCAACCTAGTGTCAACTTCTCAACCTCGCCAATCTGTCTCATTGACAGCCTCTGCCTTGGGAACTTTAGTGTAATGGAGTCTGTAAAAGATCAGGGTGCTCTGGCCAGCCAGGGCTGCTTTATATCATTGTAAATGTAAATACCCTGGTGGCTTCTGGTGATGCAGTGTAACTATCAATGAAACCTGCCGTCCCAACTGTAGCTCACGAGCTTGTCCCAGGCAACTGGAGACCAGTTTGGGGTGAGTTGCATTTTAAAGATCTCTTGCAGTCACTCTCGAGCAGAGAGCTCTGTTTGTACAGTAAAAATAACCATATGTAAACCGTGTTTCTGCTATCACTGTATTGTAGACTTTTTCATAATGCCGAATGATACTTTTTGTTGTAATATTTGAAATGTTTTTTTTTAGAGAGACACGCGCACACACACACCCCGCACACACACACCCACACACATGCAACCTGACGTGTAAAAAGTCACCGAGATAGAACCCTCAGCGTGTATCTGTTGTTGTGCATTGAGGGGAATGCTGTCAGTGGGAGATCCGGTTTGTTGATTTTTAACAAGATGTTCTGTGAGATGTCCTCTGACTGAATGTATAAATTTCATTCTTTGTTTACCGATTTGAGTAAAAAAAACGAGAATTATGTCACTCGTTTTGTTACTAGTTATTTGTGCTTTTCTTGGGCAATCTGTCTGCTCGCTCCACTCAGCAGGCTCTGGCCTGCTCCACTTCCCCCACCCTGCCCGCCCCACCATCAGCAGTCAGACCTTCAGCCTTTCAGCCTCCATCCCACAGTCCCTTTCGCCTCGTCCCCTCCCTTGCCTCTTTCAAGGCCCATCTCAAGACCTTCCTCTTCGACCATGCCTCCGGTCAGCCTCATACTCTCCTGCCCTCCGCCCCTCCTGATCCCAACACTCAGCTCGGTTGCACATCCTTCACTGTCCAGAGCTTTGGGACGTCCTCCCGATATAAAAAGCATTGTGTAAATATAGTGTCTTGTTCCCGAGAAAAAAAAATTTGGCCATTCACGTCATGGCTCTTTGCGGGCCATTACTGTGCCCAGCTTGGCAGCTCCTTTATTCCAGGTGTCACTACACTTTACAGCTAGCTCTGTGAAGCGCTTTGAGATGTTTTGATGTGATAAGGGGCGATATCAAATGCAAAGCTTATTATAGTTGCAAGAGCAAATATATATATTATACATACACGCTATATATACAAAGAGAGAGCAAGCAAAGCAAGCTAGGACTCGTGATTCCAATTGACACGATTTTACAGCCTCTGAAACAAGGCTAATACTTTCACTTTGAACCTTTGATGTCGCAGTGCTTCAGATCTCGGTGGGATGTGCGGAAGGAAAATTGTTTGTTCCGATATGACCTTCACGTTTCTGCTGACAGTTGTCAAATACCAGCACGTCAAGCAATCAGACACTTATCTATCTTGTAGATTGGAGGGGGATGGACCTGTGCATTCAGTGCTAGTCAAATAGCCAACCAATGCCTTAAGCTTTGATATTTGTAGGAACTGGTTACCTCTGATTGTTCTTAGAATTCATTTAATGCTCTGTGTTACGTGTCAGCTTGGCTCAGTTGGTAGGGCTGTCTCCACTGAAATAATAATAATCCTTGCATTTGATACAGCACTTTTCACATCTTCTCGACATCTCAAAGCGCTCCACAGAATAGAATGTAAAGTGAATTGACTGTATATTTGTGGGTGAAATGCGGCAGCCAATTGCGCACAAACAGTCGTGGATTGAAAATGACCAATTTATTATTGTTTTGTTTTGGGGGTATTATTATTATCAGGTGTGTGGAGTAAGGAAACTTGCCCAAGGTTTCGCCCTCTGCCTGGAATTGAACCCAGGTGTCTCGCTTGCAAAGCGAGTGCTCTAACCACTGAGCTACAGGACTCTAAATAAAAGCTTGTAGGTCTAAGACTTTGAACTCTTAAATCCATATAGGCTGACACATCAGTGCAGCATTGCATTGTTGGAGGTGCCGTCCTCTAAATAAAACGTTAATCCGAGTTCCTGTCTGCCTGTTTCTCTGGCGGTGTTGGGGTGGGGGGAGTGGGGGGTGAAATTAAGTGGTATAGTTAAAGGATTTAAAGATCTGCCATGACTAAAACCAAAATATTCACATCAGGGTAATTTGGATTTGGATACACACTTAGACTTTGTCTGTTAAAAACTGAGGGGTATTATTAATGCTCATCATCACCATTCAGCTTTTTTCACTTAAAGCTCCTCCAAATTGCCCAAACTATTAAGGCAAATGAAATTGATTTAAAAAGCAATTTATAAAGCACACGTTGTAGCGCTTCCGCGAGGTGAGGAGGGGGAGAAAGACCTTTAGAATTGATTCTGTTTGCAGCAACGTGAAAATAACTTGATGGATTTATCGTGGACCAAATGTGAATGCAAATTAGAGCGATCTGTCACAGTCGCTGGTTAGCTTTTTATTTTAAGCACTGCAGAACTGTTCTGTAGTTTCCAAAAAAAAGTAACGCAGCACTTACAAATCAGAATGTCTCAACTGAAAGAGCAAATTAAAGCGGTTTGTGTACCATTCACACTGATGTTGTTTGCCTATAAATACTAATCACTGTTGTTGAACTGAAGTGTGTGTGTGCGACTTTCCATTGTAAATCATTTGTGTCGAGATGACAGGAGACGTGTGCAGAACATGTGCGAGATGGAGCATGACATCTTGATGGATTGTGATCGATTTCCAATCGGGCAAACGTCCTTGGGTCTCACTCAGCGCGTAATCAATCGAGAGGACGCGATCCTTGCACTGGTTGCGAAGACGGCCTGTTCCATTGGGGATCGGTAAGAGTTGACAAATCTTTTAAGATTAAACAAAAAATATATATGTTTTGTGAGTGAGCCATGGGACGCAACAATCTCAAAGCTGCTCGTTTGGCAGTGCAGTCGGGTCCAATTGCTACACAATCCCTCCCCCCCCCCACTTGTCAGGAAATCAGAATTCAGGTCAACCAAGGTCTTGGCTCAACAGATAGCAATTAGTCCTGGGCCTTTTTGTACATCAGCTCTAGCGCTGGGACAGGTTTAGATACCAGGAGGGCAGTAGATTACCAGAAGGTAATATGCACCCCAGAGGCACACAAACCAGGGAAGTGCATTAACTGGAAACGATTACACTGTCGTAACCATTCTTCAGATCTCACACATCTCACAGTTCTCTCCTTCATTGCGCATTCCCTCGTCCTTCCCAACGCTGACTGCTGTAAACCTTTCAACCCTTTGAATCCCGAAGTGCATTGAGAACGCTGGACAGAAGGACCAGGTGTTCACAAAGTCCTGTTACCCCACCGTGTGTATGTTCGTTTCCTACAGTGCACTCACTGACCAACAAATAAAACACGTGGAAGAATGATGATAATTGTCCTTTATTTAGAAGCACTTAATTGTATCCAGTGTGTATTATACTGTATTGACTGTACAGTTATCTCAAGTGTATTGAGATGGCCAGAGGATCGGGGTATGTGCGCGTGTGGTGTGTGTGTGTGTGTGTGAGCGCCATCATTTTCACAGCGGATATTGATCTGTCGCCATGTTTGGTGCCATATCTTCCGTAACATGGATGGAGTGAGGAGGCCAAATGTATCCCTGACAACTTGTTTCAGCTCCTCCCTAGTCTCGTATCTCTGTTTGGTAATAAGTGGGTAACGAGACTTTGCGAACACCCAGCAAGCCAAAGGTATCTTACCAGATCACCTGCAGTCTCTTGGGGCTTGCGACATTCGCCTTGTGGCTTGTGATGATAGTCACCACGGACAGGGGGCAGCAAACCCCACAAGCCTGAACTTCACCGCGTTCAAACAATCAAAGCCAATCTTCTGCTGGAAGATTATAGTGCGATGCAACCACATACCTTCAGCAGATCGGAAGTCAACGGATGAGTGAATGAAATGGGCAGTGATTGCAAAAGATGCTCTTTCGTTTCAAGAGTTTAATAATCCCACCAATAGACCCTTTTCAAGTCATTGTCTCAAAACGCTTCAGACGTTTCCGCGCAAAGTTGGCTGACTACGTGTAAGTCAACGCAGCAGACAGTTTTGAAAACAGCAATGTCGCACAACAGGCCATGAAATTAATGANTTTTTTTCTCTCTGGGGGATGGTTGGCGAGGACAGCGGGAGAGAGAAACTCTCTTTTTCAGTAGGGCTGTAAGATCTTTAACCCCTCGCACTGTATTGGAGCATAAGCCTAGACTGTGAGCTCAAAGTCCTGACGAGGGGTTTGAACCCACAACCTTCTGACTCGGAGACGAGCTTGCTACTAACTGAGCCAGGCTGACACTAGGCTGTTTACACAGCTTAGAGAGAATAATGGACATGGGAGAGGATCCAAAGCAACTCAAAATAAGACAACAAACTATCCAATTAGACTCTATCAAAGGTTTATTAATTGCTCTACAACCATTTTGTTCAGATCGACCTCATGAAAATTGAAGCCTGAGCCATGGAATCCTTAACGTTCACCTAATGGTATCCTGACTGTTGTACGTTGCATTTTCGCTCTGCTCAATGCAAGCATCTTACCTACACGAAGCAGAGGGTTTACCTGCCCTGTTAACAGGTCAGCATTTGTAAACATGTCGAGTTAATTAGAAGGAATGTGTACAGGCAAATTATTCCGATTAGATCAGAGATCCGATTTCTCCCTGTAACTGGCAAAACCTGTATCTGCCATAACCTATGAGTGTTCATTCAGTTGGCTCCACTGGGAGAATGTATTAATCCACGATGCTGAGTAGGCGTGGAGCAAATACAGCTCCTGACAGAACAGAAGCTTCTCAAAGATGATTAGTCTTTTGTAAAATGTGCTGGGGACGGGTAGGTGGTTGAGCGAGTGAGCGAGATCCTGCTTGATCGGTGAGGGAGATGTCATCTGTAATCGGGGATTAAGCTGACGCTCCAGTGCAGTGCTGGGGTGGGGTGCGGGGGGGGGGGGGGGGGGGGGGCGGTGGGTGTTGTCGGGGGGGACATTGCATTGTCAGAGGTGCCGTCCTTCAAATGAGACATTAAACTAAGGTCCTGTCTGGCTGTTCAGGGGGTCGTTAAAGTTCTCATGGGTACTATTCGAAAAGAGAAGGGAGTTTCTCTCTCCCCCGGGGTCTTGTCCTAATAAAATCTGTCGCTCACTCCATGGCTGCTTAAGGGATATTTGCTGTGAGCAAATCAGTTACTACACGTTACAGTAAATCCTGTGTGAAGCACTCTGAGACATTTTGATGGTGTAATAAGGTGCTGAATCAACTGCGAGTATTATTATTGTGATCGTTATCACTGGGATCTCTTATTGATGGGTTTCTGAATGTGACCAGTGCACACAGCAGTGTTGACCAACTAATCTCTATTTACAAACCCTTTTTGCAAAGCTCGCAATTTAGACTTCCCCTCCCCTGCTGCTGTTGTGCCAGTGTAGACAGGTTCTATTTAAAGAGAGAGCCTCACTTTAAGTAACGTTGTGCTGTATTTTTAACTCGTTATTTTTCAGAAAAATAACAAATGAAAACCTAGAGGAAGAACAGTGCGTCCAACACTTGTTTCTTCTACCCTATGGTGATGCTGCCTTCTTGCCAAATACACTTGGTATTAGGGAGGCTGCTTTCATCAGCATTATATTTATAGCACATCCCTCTCAGCGATTTCACAACCAAACTTTTTTGAGAAAGTCCACCCGCATCTAGATTTTACTCGATTTATGTAGCGTCTTTTAGCTTGCTCGAGGTTGCTGAATTTAGTCTCATCTTTCGAGCCGTTTTCCAGCGGTTATTAAGAGAAACGTACCAAAAAAAAGCTGCATCAAAATTCTTTGACAGCTCGCTCCATTCAGAGAGCATTCAGAGCATCAAGGACTCGCTGATATATTGGATGTTGCTCTGACGTTCTCCTTAAGCGTCCCATCACCTCTGCACACATTGCAGTCAGGCTCTTCACGAGGCTCGTGCTCAGAGCGAGTTTCATCTTGACGCACCATCACTTCACTTTCCCCTGATATTAAGGACCACGTTGCGGTTGCTGGGAGAATCTGTATGATCTCCATGTTAACCTTCCCGCATTTCCCCACCGCTCGAAAGTAGGATAAGTTTTAAAAAATGATAATTCAACAGACTTGACAAAGGTTGTAAATCCTGAGGCTGAGGGGGAGCGAGAAGGAGAGCGAGGCGAGACTGGATGGCTCCTGTGGAGAAAAAGTGCGGACTGGACATTTCTGCGCTCTAACATTCTACGGTTCCATTGAGTTCCTGATGGATATATCACATGCGAGGAATATTATTACTATTATTTCAGCCGTACTGATTTATTCAGCTGCTTCCTTCCACTGAGCTCAGCGCTGTTTCCCCCCTTCATCTCCCCCGGTGACTTTATTAGTACTAGAATTTTAAACACTTTAAATATATATGCATAAATACACAAGTTAACAGAAAGCGGATCAGGCCTGACTGATTTCCTCTCCTCTCCTTTCCACCCTCGCCCCAGCGGAACAACTCGCTACCCAACGGAGCTGAACTCTCAGTGGGAGATGAGGAGGAGGCGGAAGAGAATTAGCAGCAGGAAAAAAGGGACAATAAAGCTAATGATTCTTTGCTAATGATTTCTTCTTTAAGGACCTTTTTTTTTGGGGGGGGGGTGAGGGCTCTGTATCTGTGTGTGTGTGTGTGTGTGTGTGTGTCTGTCTGTCTGTCTGTGTGTGTATTAATGGGGGAGGAAAAAAACTTAAACCAGCACAGTGCAGACCAGTTGTCGTTATCTTCTGGAGATGTATGCCTTCTTCCCACCTCGTTGCCAAGTGCGGGTCCCTCTGCGAGCTTGACGAGGCCTCTGGGAACCTGGGTTGCCAGGACTCAGGAAGCTCTCTCACCGCTGGAGAAGTATGGGTGTGGCAATCACTCACCATGCAACCTGTGAGCTGTCTTGTCACCCAGGCCTCCCCCTTAGCCGATCCCCTTCAATAAGGTCTTGCAGCAATCGACCTCGCTGCAGAGACGGGCTGTGAGGACCGGTCCCTCAGTACCTCCCCAGACCCTCCCCTGTGTGATGAGTTTGTATTGAAATGTTGCCTGATCCAGCGCTTCACTCTCCAAGGGTTTCTCTCAGGAGTTTTTTTGTTTGTAGGAGAATACAACAGCAGTCGGCGTTCCAAGCAAATAGCCATGAAGCGAATGACCAATTTCATCTGTCGGTCAGGACACCGGGAAAAACTGCCTCTCTTTTCCAATAGTGTCGCGGGATCTTTAACGTCCACCTGAACGGGCACAGGCGGGGGCTCGGTTTATCCTCTCTCGGGCACTAACTAGATTTAACTTGGGTCTTCAGCAGAAGTAGTAATGATAATAATCCTTGCATTTGATGTGGTGCCTCATCACAGTGTTGAGACGTGGCAGATTGGCAGGTCGCCTTGCGATTGACCTTGTCTTCCGTTGATCACCTTGTGAGTGTGCAGTCTACTGTGTGTGTGGAGACGGGGAATGGCTGTGGCTGAGACACCCTCAATCCCGAGGTGCTGAGAACATGATAACAGTTCTCGGATGTTACTGTTCTTTATATAGACGCCGGACACTGGGCAGTGAACCTGAGCCTGAGTGTTTCAGTCACGCTCTTCTCCAGCAACAGCTGAGGGTCACCCGAATCCCCACTCCCCCCCCACCCACCCCCACCCCTGAACCTCCTTCCTTATGGTGTCTGTAAAGTCAATTGTACAGAACCCTTCCCTTCACAACACTGGCCGACACCAACTCACTCACACACTGTGCGCTGGAGGTACAGCCTGGCACCTCTCTGCTCAGAGTGGCTCTGATCTGGATGCATGTGGACACACGTACACAAGCATGTGCACGCACAGACCCACACATGAAAGCAGAGACATGCGGGGGCTCTCAGATCACTGCATTTCCATAGATCTGTGTTTTTAGTTTCTCTGTCGTTCTTTCTTGCATCTTGTCCTTGATAAACACAATCAATTCTCCGTTGATAACTGAGCCGCTGTTTCTTTTTTCATGTGTGGAAAATAACAGGCACCACACAAGAAACTGTATTGCTTATTTTTGTTATTTAGAGACACTCTGACATGTCTCAGCCCAGCTCGGTCACTCACACTCTGAGGCAGAAGGTGTGGGTTCAAGCCCCTACGTTTGAGCCTTTGACCTCACCTCCAGATCCTTTCATCCCCCCCCACCCACCCCCTCTGTGGCCTGTAATGATCGCCAATCCAAAGCCCAGGTGTGTTTGTAAGTTTCTTTATTAGTAACTCCGAACACTCTGAACCTGTCTTTTTCTCACCGACTTTCTTAATTGCCTTTTACTTCCTTAAGAGATATCCTTCACCCACCTCACTCCCTCACTTGGCCCCTCAAACTCAGGCTTGGTGCCCGTTCATCACCCGCTCCAGCCCACAATCAGCAGCTGAGCTTTCAGCCACGATGCCCCTACCGTCTGCATTCCCTAAGTCCCTCCGCTTCACCCACCCCTCTCCATCTTCAAAAACCTCTTTGACCGTGCCTGCATCTGCTCACCCTCTGTGCTCAGTGCCATGATGAAGTTGATGAACAGTTGAGCAGTTCACCTTCTAATGCTATTTCACCTAAAATCCCATCCGGAGGTGGTGGACAAGTGGGGTACAAGCAGGTCAGGGAGATAGGGAGCCAAGGATTATTGTTGTATTATGTTATTACTGTTACAATCACTATGTAGAACAAGTATCTTAATAGTTTTCAGTGATGGTCAGCCAGGACAATAACACTGCCACGTTACATATGAATGGATGTTACTTTGCTTAATATATCTGAACTTCCTAAAATAGCTACTTTCTGCAGGAAGTTCATATTTTGTTCATCAAGTATTTTGTTCAAGCCGTTTCTGAATAGTTTTGCTAAAAGTCCCAGTTGCAACAACAACAACTTGCACTTATATAGCGCCCTCCACCCAGGGCAGCGTCTCAGAACACTTAACAGTGGCGGAGCCTGACTCCGAGCCGGGCGGGAAGGCGGAGGTGGCCGTGAGCACGGTCGAACAGGAAAGTTTTCAGGTGAGGCTTGAAAGAGGGGCGAGAGGGCACAAGGTGGAGGGACTGAGGGAGAGTTCCAGAGTTTTGGGGCGCCAATGTTTATATGAACTATGTTTTACATACGTCTGCGTCTAATTTGTCGGTCGAGATACAGTATTTCGATGTGATAAGGCGCCATATCAAATGCAAGGATTATTATTATTATTGAGGGGAGTGAGCTCGGCTTGAGGTGTCAGAATGAGAACTGGGACATTCCTGATTCTACAAGAAGCAAAGAGAGAGGGTGAGAAACATGAGGCAGCCCGACACCAAGACAAGACTCAGGCAAAGCTCGTGTGAATTAGTTCTGTGAACGAATTTCAAGGACAGGGCAATCCGAGGAACTTTATTTTTTCCCCTTTCCTGCCTTGTTATTTTCTTGTGTTAAACCAGCAGAGGAGAGAGTTTAAGTGGTTTGTGCCACATGACAAGAAGCCAGAGATTGAGTTACAGGAGGTAAATCCAACACAGCTGGTCTTTCATCTGCTTGATGTGGCTCAGGTTACCTCTACATGTGTGAACAGCCCCAACATGGCACAAAGGGTGCAGTGGTTAGCGAGGCTGATATCGCCCCACAAGAGCTATCAATAATAAAGATGATAATAATAATTCTCGCATTTGATACAGCGCCTCATTATGTCGTTGAAACGTCTCAAAGCGCTTTACAGGATATACTGTAAAGTGGAGTGACTGTGTATTTTGTGCCCGAAACACAGCAGCCAATTGCACGCAGCAGTGTCCCACAAACAGTCGTGGATCGAGTGACCAGTTTTGGGCATTAACCCACAGCCGTCCATCTCAGGAGCAAGGCCGCGGCCAACTCTAAACCCTCTCAGAAGAGAGCACTTGGAGGCGCACAAGAGTGCAGTGTGGTTGGCTTTGATCTGATTTTCCATTGCTATGGTTCAATGTCACCCTGGGAGTTTTTTTGGGGGGGAGGTGGAGGTGGGAGTAGGGGAGAGATTCCAATGAATCTAGTGTGCTGAAAAAATAGTTGTGATAAAGAGGGCATTTTGGAGTAGTACTGAACTTCATGACAAACAGGCATGAGCTTCATGACTCATCCTACTTTTGAACACAGTGGGAATAGTGCGTGTGTGTGTTTGTGTCCTCTTCATTGCACAATAATTCTCTTTGCACTCCCCTGTTTTGCAATATAGGAGGGGAGGACAGATGCTTGTATTGAAGGATAAGCCCATGGGGCGCTTATTATCCCATTGTTACCGTGACAGCTTTTGGAGGAACTTTTTTTTGACATTTCTTTTGATGTTCCTCCTCAGAGCTTGGGATGCACTCAGTCCGCCCTGCAGAGCAGAGAGAGAGAGGAACTTGTAAACCAGCCCAGGTTCCTTCATCTTTTGGAGACGGGTGGGAGTCTGAGTGGAGTTGAATTTTGTTTCAAACACAAAATATGCAGTCACTAGACTTGACAGTATATTCTGTGAAGCGTGATAAAGCGCTATATTATTATTAATTGATGAATGTCATCAGGATCATTCTCTCACCTCTTGCCTCCAAATGACCCTGTCAGAATCACATTGTTGTGTGCTCACGCCTCATTTAAAGGCTTCCTGATGTTCAGTCACCGCAAGGGAAGAAAAACCATTTAGACATCTCCTCACATCAATTCCTTGTTCAGCTGAATAACGATCTCATTCATCATCGCACACAAGTGTGCTTGTGTTTGCTTAACTGACCGGAGTGGAGGGGGAGGGAGGAAGGACGGTGATCAAATGAATCTGTGCGCAAACAATCCAGATCAAAATACAACAAAATTACATTTGTATAGTGCCTTTCACATAGGGAGGACATCCCAAAGGGAGAAGATCAGAGCTAAAATTGACGGAGATCTGGTCAGCTCGGAGCATTAAATACCATGGAGAGGGAGCTCATTCATGCTCCAAATACTGATACTCTTTTCAACTCGAACCCTGACGTGATGAATATTGCTTTGAAAAGTCCCGGAAAATTTCCTCGCTGCAGATCACTCTGTTTGCCTGATCCCCAGGGATTGCCCCAGGGGAGCCCTGCATTGTTGAAGATGCTTCAGATGACAAGAATATAATAATAATGACAACAATCCTTGCATTTGATTTATCGCCTTATACCGTTGAGAATATACTGTAAAGTGGGTTGACTGTGTATTTTGTGGATGAAACATGGCGGCACAGCAGCATCCCACAAACAGTCGAACCTGGATCCTCTCACTTGCGAGGTGAGCACGCTAACCACTACACTACGGGACTCCATGAAGATAACATCTTGAGCACTTTACAATGATGGGGTGAATGAGGAGCCAAAGGCGCGCTTGGTAGGTTTTCAGGTGGGACTTAGAGACATAGAGAAGGGGAGGGGAGAAACCGAGGGGTAGGAGGTGGAAATGTTGAAAGCTCAGACACAACAGAAGCCATTTCACGCTGAAAGTTTTGCAACCCTAGTTTTCTGCGCCAATTAAATTTGATCTTGTGTTTGGTTTAATTTGTGAAAACATTGCTTCCGGGCTTCTGTGTAATTACATTGTTTAACGAAAATCAACTTATTGGATCAAAGCCCTTTTTAAAGCTAATTTTCCATTTACTGTCAGTCCCTCTGTCTCCCCTCCGTCCATCCATCCGCCATCCCTTCCCTACGGACTCTTCTTCTCACAGCTTATTAGTTCAATTAAGTTTCTTTGCCCGCCAGAGGCCTGTGATCTCTTGCTGTGTAATTGTGTTCCCATGTCTCTTATTTCCCATTTTTTTTCTAACCTACGGTCACACAAAGACGGAAACAGTGGTGTTAAAGGTGTAGGCCTTCGCTTACAACCACAGTGTTCATTCTCCACACAGGTCTTCACCCATTCCTTACTCTCTCCCACACCCTTTTCTTATGTGAAGGTCTCGCTTCCTCTTGAATGTATCCACACTATCTGATTCAACCACCGCCTCAGACAGCAAGTTCCACAATCTCACGACCCTCTATGTGAAGTAGTTCCTCCTAAATTCTCTTTTAGATTCCCTTAGTTGCTCTCTTGTACTTGTGTCCTTTGGTTACAGACTCCCCAACCACTGGAAACAGCCTTTCACAATGGAAAGACTTTTCGAAACAATTCACGGAGCCAGGATTGGACATTCTGAAATGTCGAGAGTCAATGTGATCCTTTGGAAGTGTTAAACGCTGAGAAATTGGCACAAAACCTTGTTTAAAGAGGAGAGGCGAGCGATCAGAGGTGCCCTTGTTTGGAAAGTTATAATGCGTTTGAGACTCGTATAAAAATTCATGCAATGTGCCGTGTTTGTTCGTTAAATCAGTGCCTGGGCCCTGGGTTGTGTAGTAATAATTGGCAGTCTCCATGCCTGCTCCCGGCAATACTGAAAAGGTATTAAATATTCATTTTAATAGACTTCAAAGCCCAAAGAAGCTTAATATTGTTTCAGAGAAACATTTGATTTTAAAGTCATGGGGGAGGGGGGGGGGAGATTGTTGGACTGGACAGGACAGCAACAACAACTTACATTTACACAGCACCTTTCATTATAGTGGGATCATGGAGTGTTTAATGTAACGTGGTTCAAAAAAAAAGTCACTCAATCCACCACTGTTTGTGGGACGCTGCCGTGCGCTATTGGCTCCGCGTTTCGCCTACAAAATATACAGTCAAGTCACTTTACAGTATATTCTGTGAAGCACTTTGAGACGTCTCAACAACATGATAAGGCGCTATTATCAAATGCAAGGATTATTATCATTATTATTGATGCCGAACCAGGGAGAAAGGGGAGGTGACTGTAGGCGCAATTGACGAAAATTCCAGCCGGTGTAGTCTGGCCCATCACACATTCTACCAACCAATGCAGAATATTTTTGGGGGAGGAAGGAAATTGGTAATAATCCTTTGCATCTGGTACAAAGCCCTGTCACATCGTCGAGCCGTCTCAAAGCACTTCACAGGTTTTCAGTTGCGAAGTGGGCAAACTGTGTGTGTCGTAGGCAGACGTGACAGACAATTTTGCACACAGCAACGACTCACAAACAGGCGTGAAGTGAACGAGTGATTCTTTCTGGGGGGAATAGTCAGCCAGGACACCGGGGGAGAGAAGGTTTCACACCAGCCAGAGTGCGGCACTTGCATCCAACCGTACAGTGCTCGCCCCACCGCCCACCTACCCCCAGCGCTGCACTGGAGTGTGAGCCCGGGTTGCGTTGACTGTAAGTCATGTAAAAAGCAACAGTTTTCAATATGAAAACATTACTTCCTGTTGCCAGGGCCACGGTAGAGTGAATGGACCGTGTGAGATTGGAGAGGTGCTGCCCTGTTTATTCTGGGAGACTTGGTGTCAGATTGTGAAATCGCATCGCTGTGCACAATGTGTGCCGGAGGGTGGGTGCGGGGGGGGGGGAGGAGGAGGAGGGGGCGCGAGTTGCATTGTGACATTGGATTGATTGAGAGATGAAACGTTTGCCAACGTATCTCAGTAATCACCGCGCTGCTATTTCCGGGATGAAGTGTCTCTTTTCCTTTCTCTGAATGTATCGCCAGGCTGCAATGAAACATCTCTGAAACAAAGCCTGGTTTGCAAACTTTATTCAACCTCCGGCTCGGGGATTGTGGCGCTCTAATCCGCCTCCTATTCAGCATCGACCTGAACAAAACAAATTGCAGTTTCGGCAAATAGTGCTCAGAGTAGAGTGGGCAATTTCCGTCAATCTCGGGGGCCCGGGCCAGGCCAATGCTGCCTGTGCGCACAGCTTTGAAACCTGCATTCAACAACAATAATAATAATAATAATCCTTGCGTTTGATACAGTGCCTGATCACTTCTTCGAGACGTTTCAAAGCACTTTAAAGTGAATTGACTGTCTATTTTGTGGGCGAAACGCAGCCGCCAATTGCGCACGGCGGCGTCCGTCCCGCACACAGCCGCGGGTTGAGCGACCAATTTGGTTTGTTTGTTTGTGTTGGGATACGGTATTGATTGGAAA
>NW_024704763.1:1742529-1820029 GCF_018977255.1 Callorhinchus milii | reverse complement strand
AAGGGTGGGGAGAGGAAATGAGAGGTTTTTCCAATTGGCAGGGATGTAGACCAGCTATTTCCAGTGCCGGGTGTGTGTGTGTGTGTGAGTAATGCTCTGAGCATTGTTACCGGGAGAAAAATACACTTGGAAAATTGTTTATGAATTGTGAGCAAAGGCTGAGTCTGTATGTGACTTTGAAAAACAACTGGACAGATAAGTGAGGGGAGAAATATTTCCCCAGTATCGAAACTTATGGGGAAAGAGCAGGGCATGGGGTTGGCGTTGATTGGGAAGGACACAGGATTAAGGCCATTTGACCTCTCTAGTGCGGTTGCTGCATTTTATATTTTATCAGATCAGGGCAGATATTTTAATCCCATTTCCCTACCCCACATACACACACTTCTCAATTATCTAGTTAACTCATTTTTTGCGTTTCGCCCCCAAAACACGCCATCGCCCCACTTTACAGTATATTCCGTGAGGCGCTTTGAGACGTCTCAATGACGTGATAAGGCGCTGTCTCAAATGCAAGGATTAGCATCATTTATTATTATTATTAATTCTGTTTTGAACAGCGCTCTGACAAGGAGTGCATTACACATTCTGGCAAATGCTTTGGCTTATTATGGGGCAACATCAGGGTGTGAGTGTGCAAAGTGGTGAGGACAGAGCCAGGCGTAGCTATGATTTCCCTCGCCTGTGTTCACATAGTCTACAGATATACAATGCCCCCACCTCTAACCCTAACCCCCCGCCCGCCATGCGAGTCAGGACTCAGGAGTCGGGAAGATTGCAGAAACTTCCAGTAACTTTCCTTTAACGGTTTCTGAATTTTGTAATAACAAAGGAATTTTTTTTTTAATTTTAAAATCAAGTACTGAGAAGCGGAATCCAGGTAAACCTCCGACCCTTGTTTCTTTCAGCCGAGAGCAACACATCACACTGACTTCCACAATAGTTATTGACTCATTGCGTCTTCGATTGAACGAGCCGGCCTCCCACTGTTAAGATTGTTGGGTTCTGAAAGGTTTCTCTTTTGTTGCGCTTGTGTTTAATTAGTGCGTGAGAGTGGGTGGCTGGCTGGTTTGCAGTAACGTGTGGGTTAGAGTTTCCTGGTATTGCAGTTACACTCGTGTCTGCACTGATTTATATCTGACTCATCATCGCTCAGTCAGTGCAAACGTTGCTCTGATCACTGACTGACTGAGATCTGTGCTCACACTGGGCCTAACTACTCCATGCCCTGCCATATGTAATGCAAGGATTATTACATGCGTGTCAGCTTAGCTCGTGTGCCAGTCCGTAAGATCTCTCTTGCCTTGGAATCAGAGGGTTGTGGGTTCGAGCCCTCACGTCGGGACCTTGAACTCGTATAGTCTCGGCTGACGCTCCAGTTCAGTGCTGGGGGAAGCGTTGCGTTGTCAAAGATGCCGTCCTTCAGTCAAGGCATTAAACTGAGGTCTCAGCTGTGCCCTTTCAGGTTAAGATCCCACAGCACTGTTCAAAACGAGAAGAAAGTTTCTCCCCGTGTCCTGAGTGCCCTGTGGTGAAACTGGTCAGCCGCTTAATGACTGTTTGTGTGGGACGTTACTGTGCGCAAAGTGGCTGCCTTGTTGGTCTAGAAAATATTACACAGTCACTGCAGTTCACAGTAAATACAATGAAGCGCTTTGAGACGTCCTCCCAATGCGATAAGGCACAGTATCAAAGGTGAGGATTATTTAACGTGTGAAGGAATGAGTTAACCAGTGATTTCAGGGTTGTGTGTTTCTTTATAAATCTTGTATTTAGAAACCTTGCCTGATGTCACCAGCCACGGCAGTACAAGTACTGGGGTTTGTTACGTGTTAGTCATATAAAATCCGACCTATGCATAACTCTACACACGTCATACACGCTACGACCTATGCAAGGTTGGCATTCCTCGTACTTTGCCTCAGTCATATTAAAAGACTGGTTCAATTTATGTGAGTTTTTACTGTACTCCCCAGAATTGCTTCATCTCAGTGTTGAGACTTTCCTCCTTTCCCTCCCCTCCCAGGGTATTTCTGTTGGGTACCCAGAGTGTTCAGTGGATTTGGCTGTAAGTACTGTGGTTTGGGAAGATAAATCTGGGGAGGAGGGGAGTGGGGGGGGGAGGCGTGAGAGAGAGAGAATTTGCTTATTTAATGGTATCTTGTGTGTGAAGCTTCAGGTTAACTTCGAAGCTGTGGGAGGTGGTGAGGAGATTAAACTTGTGTCCGGAGTGGAGAGCGAGTGAGCGTTCAGTGTAACACACATAACCCAAGTCTGATTAACTCTGAGACCTCAAACCCCTGTAACCCCTATACGCCACTCGCCTGAGAATAATCCCTCAAGAAATAAGAATTCGGTCACTCAATCCACGACTGTTTGTGGGGACGCTGCTGTGCGCAATTGGCTGCCGCGTTTCGCCCACAAATATACACGCAATTCACTTTACAGTATATTCTTGAAGCGCTTTGAGACCTCCCGAAGACGTGATAATGCGCTGTATCGATTGCGAGGATTATTACAAGAACCCAGTTCTGACGAAGGGTCGTAGACCCGAAATATTGACTCACTTTCCTTTCTCCATAGACGCTGCTGAGTGTTGCCGCTCTGTTTTTGTTTCAGGTTTTCAGCATCTGCTGTATTTTGAGTTTTGCGCAAGGATTATTATTAATATTATTCTAATGATTTCACTGTTAGCAGCGTTGTGGGTCAGGCTGACTACACGGCAGGTTTCCACGCCCAGGATGTAAGGCAGCTTTGTGACAGCAAGTATGGACTTGCTGTGGCTTCTCAATATGTTTTATTTTGGTTTCTTTGACAAGAAAAGAGCTCTCCTTTTTTGCTTCTCTCCCCCATACCCCCACTCTCTCCTCTTCCCTCTTTCTGGCTTGCGCTGGGTCAGTCAGTCGAGCAGTGCCTCTTGTTTTTTCCCCCAGTGTCTGTGTTCTGTAGATAACAGTCCATTTGGATCAATTGACCGTTCGCTGCGCTGCTGTTTGTCAGACTTCATCACCGTCGTCTTATGTGGTCAGATCGCGATGTGTAAAAGGCCAGTGGACAATGTAATGTAAGGGGTCTGACTCCGAGGCGAGGTTGCTACCGACTGCGCCGCACTGACACCTGAAGTGCTGTGTTTTACAGCTGCTGTTTTCTGGGGGTGGCGGGGGGTGGGGGTGGATGGGGTAAGGGCTGGTTGGGAGTGGGTTTCTGAGACATTGGTTCAGTGAGATGCTTCCGATGGTAACTTGGGGGCGAAGCCCGTGAAACGTGCCAAGACCCCGGCGATTGAGTTACAGTCTCGCTCGGGGTGTGTGACCAGCGCATTACCACGTGTATGAAGGCGACTGACCTGAACATTCCACATTGCGAGCGCTACACAGCAAAACTATTGTAAGATCCTGATCTAACTTTCTCCTGAGCAATTTGACCAGAATCAAAGGGGTGAGGTTTTAAAGTATAATAAAGGTGTTTTGGACCACGCCTTTCGTCGCATAGGAACATAGGAGAAGGCCATTCAGCCCCTTGAGCCTGTTCGCCGTTCTGTTAGATCATAGCTGATCTGTACCTCAATTCTAAATACCCTCATATCATATCATGTAAGTCACCCTCCCACCCTCCCGATCCCAACCCCCAGCTCGGGGGGAACATCCTTGACTGTCCAGCGTTTTGGGATGTCCTCCCGTTGGCGGGTGGGGGCGGTGGTGGGGGGGAAGGGGGGGGGGCAAAGGTCTCCGGCTGAGTGGTTGTGTAGGGCGGTGCGGTGCGGTACCAGTCTGTGATTATTCATCCCCTGAGCAGCAGAACGACTGCCATGTGACTCTCCCCGGAATGTGATTGTGCTGCTCCGTGTCTCTGCGCTTTGTTAACGAGATCACGTGCTGCTGTCCCTGGTTTGTAGGTCAACACACGCCTGCCTCGGCCCAGCCCAACCTGACCTTCAACCCCTCAGTTGTTCCTGGACGCTCCATTAATCCTCCCCTCCCCGCCCCCCCACCCAAAGAAATCTCCAGCTCGTCCCCCTCCCGCTCTGCTCTACGTTTTACCCACAAAATATGCAGTCAAAACCACGTTAACCAGTACATTCTGTCACGCGCTTTGAGGCGTCTCGACGACGTGATATGGCGCTACATCAAATGCAAGGATTATTTTTATTAGTACTGCTTGTCACCTTTTTGTTACCAATGTCACCCCCCGGGGGAATTTGGCAGCCGAGCGAAGGTGCTTATGCGTTTGCCCAATAAACTCGTGCTGTAGAGTGAATTGTTTGGGTGATGCGTATTTAACGAAGGACCTTATTTTGCCACAACCGCCTCTCACTCCTTTTGTAGAATTAACATCGACAACAGCCTCTGTGGTTTCCCCTTCAGCTCCGCAGTCAGGAAAGGCGTGAAGCAGCTCCTTACATGGATAAGATAATAAGTTAGTAACAAGGACCACTGTACTAAATACTCCCTCTCTCTCTCCACCCGCCATCTCTTTCCCACCAACGCAAACATTTAAGTTCTTTGAAGTGTGAGTGTGTGAGTGAGGCTCACAGGAACATCAAATTCCACTACCATGTCTGTTAATTAAACCAATTGATGCATTGATCATCATCAACAACAACAACTTGCATTTATATAGCGCCTTTCACGCGTCCTGGAGCGCTTGATCGAACCAATTGGAATCAAAACCAGAAGGGTTATATTTAGTAACCGCGGATGTGCACACACACACACACACACACACACACCCTCTCCTGTTTTGAGCAGTTCTCACCCTTGTCCAGAGAGACGTTAAAAGATCTCCCACGGCCCTGCTGGAAAAGAGAAAGGGGGTTTCTCTCTCTCCTGGTGCCCGGGCTGGCAATCCCTATTCTACCCCCACCAGCTAAACTGGGCATTTACTTTGCGGCTGTTACCCTTTATAGTGAAGTTACGCCGCCTCTTTAATATATTTAATGTTTGTTTTCCTCCCCAAATGAATTGCAGGACTGTTTTTTTTTCCCCCCCCTTGACGTGCCTTGAGAATGTGGTGATATAGCGTGACTTATCTCATCCTCCCAGCAGCTCCTTCGAGCCTGTCCAGCCAGCATCGCAGCTGTGTGAGACTGACTGCCGCAGTGCTGACTCTGGCCTTGAGATTTTACACAGCGAGGAATAGGATAAGGAGGTTGGGGGACGCTGGTTCAATGGGAAATAAAAAAAAATAAGTGTGCTTTGATCACAAGTGGAACCAAACGGTCCTCTCTGCCCTGGTTCGCCTCTCTTCACCATCGCTTGATCGTTCCTCCCGATAAAGGTCCTGGAGATTTATATTACTGCACAAGTAACCAGTAACCTTCAGCGAGATAGTATTAATAATAACAGTAATAATCCTTGCATTTGATATAGCGCCTTATCACGTTGTTGAGCTGTCTCCAAGCGCTTCACCGACTACAATGTAAATTGCAGCGACTGTATATTTTGCGGCAAAACTTGGCAGCTAATTTGTGTACAAATCAATGTCCCACAAACCGCTATAAAGTGAGTGACCAATTTTTATTTTGGGGGATTCTTGGCCAGGACACCGGGGAGGAGAGAGAGAATCTCCCTTCTCTTTTCGAGTAGCGCCACGGGATCTTTAACGTCCGCCTCAACGGGTAGACAGGACCTCGGTTTAACGTCTCATCCGAAGGACGGCACCTCTGGCAATGCAACACCGGCCCCCCGCCCCCCACCCACCCCACCTCAGTGCTGCAATGGAGGATCAGCTTGGACTATATGATTCCAAGTCCTGACTTGGGGCGTAAACCCACAACCTTCTGACTCAGAGCTGAGAGAGAGAGAGTGCTACCAGGCTGACACAGCTGTGCGTATCTTTCTGTGGGAGAGACGGAGGAGCGAGGGGTTAGTTTGCAGGATAGTGTTACTCTCCTTCATTAGCTCAGAGCTTCGGTGCCAATTGTATCATCTCTAACTGCTGCCTCAGCACAGATCGGGTAACTCCGTACACAGCAGGTACACCACCCGCACGGCTCAATCTCACAGACCGTGCTGTTGATGGCAAACTACGCGGGTTTAGCTGGTGAGACTCCAGCAGTTACGCCCCCACCCAGCCAACGCACACGCTGGGGTCTCCCAAGCCTTGGCTCTAGCCGACCTGTGCCTAATACTCCCTGGAATTAGGTAAGCAGGATGCGTTTCTCTCCCCACCCCCGAAAACGGTGCGCATTCCATCCCAACAATCTATCTCTGGAATTATTATGTACAGGTGGGATGCGTGGAATTCTCAGTTTGGTTTGGATGCTCTTGAGCAACGTGTCAGACACCCGGCTGACCCCTGAAAAATTTCACACTTGGGGCAGTGGCTCACGGACAGAGTCACAGTGAGGTACCGTTCTGACCTCTTTAGGCGCATGCGAGTTGTGGGCTCACATCTCACATCGGGGACTTTTGAACTCGTATTCCAGAATGACTCTCTAATGCAGCATTGACTGGGCCACTGCATTGTCCGAGATGCAGTCCTTCGCTTGAGAAGTTAAACCAAGGTCCCGTCTGTAACTGTTCATGGGTTGTCGCTGTGCTCAAATTGACTGCCACCTTCGTCTACAGAATACACACCGTGTAGTAAAAATCTGTGAAGTGCTTTGAGACATCCGGCCAACGTGAAATGCAAGGATTATTGTTGTGATGCATTAGGCAGGAGTGAAATGCGGCGTTTGTTTTGCGTGAGTCTGAGTGTTTGCTAACCAGGTTGTGTTATTATAGATGTCAGGATGTTTGTACGATCGGCTGAGTGCTCGCTGATAGGGTCAGCGCTGATTACGAGCAGGTTCAGAGCTGGAATTGGAGAGAGCAGCTTATTATGGACCGGTTTAGGTCAACGACTGAATTAAAGGTTGGAGACGGTTTTCATAGAAAATAATAGATTGCCGGAAACTATTCCGTAGATCTAGTTTAATATGAAATTACACTGCGCTGTGTGTTTAGTCCCGTATATGAGTTTATGTGTGATGTGAGTGCAAAGCTTGATTTGGCGTTATGAAGGTGACTTGAGGCCATCCAGGGATTGAGATTCACACAGCAGACTTTGTGTGAAGTTGTCCCTGAGATCACAAGTTCAGTTTGGATGAAGAAAGCCCTTCGGCCTGTCCGATCACATCCCTCCAGAACACTCCCCCTACCTTCCCCCCATTACAGCAATATAATAATATAATAATAATCCTTGCATCTTATCATGTCATCGAGACATCTCAAAGCGCTTCACAGGATATACTATAAAGTGAATTAACAGTATATTTTGTGGGCGAAACATGGTCACCAATTGTGCACAGCAGCGTCCCACAAACAGTCATGGATTGAGTGACCAAATTATTATTACACTACGCAACAGGACTCTAGCATTTGTGGTGGGGGGAGGGAGAGGGAGGAATTTGTTTGGAAGCTCTGGAAAGTTGTGCTATTCCTTGAGGTGAAGATTTGATCTGCTGCGGGCTGTGTTGACTTTTGACAAGGATCTTCTCAGACTTGCCAGGAATGCAGACCTGCTCTAATTCTTCTATTCCCTTGTTTAGATCTAGAATCAGATCCCGACTCTGGCTGACCCGCCCCAGGACTGATATCCTCTGACACTCTTCCCCTTCCCACCGCTCCCACTCCAGTGAGCAAAGCTACAACAACAGCAACCTGCATTCACCCCTGACGTTTGGTGGTGGTTTTTCACTCCGCTCCTGTTAACCCTGCAGCCAAAGCCCTAACGGAGAGGGTGGTCCTCGCTGGACAAGCAATGGGAAAACTTGAGACAGCGTTCTCTCTCTCTCTCTTTCAATGGCAAGCTGTGTGTTTTTAGCTGGTTAGACTCCAGCAGTTACCCCAAACACACAGTCTGGGCTCCCCCACCGCCCCCAAGCCTTGGCTCTTGCCAACCTGCGCCTAATACTCTCTGGAATTAGGTAAGCAGGGGGCGTCCCTCCAGGGAGAGAGAGAGAGAGAAAGAGAGATCGCATTCCATTCCAACAATTTATCTCTGGGATTTCCATGTGTAAAAGGGAAGAAGGGAAATCTCAGTTGGATTTGGATACTCTTAAGCAATGGTGATGGGTTTCCACATGTGTCAGACACCAGGCTGACCCCCCCTCCCCCCCCCCCACCCCCGGGTAAAATGCAGATACTGAATGTTTCACACGAAAAGCAAAGTCTTGGTGTGAGAGAGCGAGAGGCTGGCTGGCTGACAGCCGTCCTTGGGAGGTGCTCTGTGCAGCATAGGAATGCCGGAGGAATTTCAATTGAATGTCGATCTCTGAGCATTAGTTATGGTGGCGTTTCTAACTTAGAGCACACGCGCGGGGGTCAGTCTCTCTCTCTTTCTCTCTCTCTCTCTCTCTCTCGCTGCGTCTCGGAGTGAGTGAGTGAGTGAGTGAGCGAGCGAGCGAGCGTGCTGGCTTATCTGCTCAGCCAACTGTGAATGCTAAACGAATCACTGTGTTAAACAGTCAAGTCATTTGGAGTCTTGTCTTGCCGTCTTTATCGATCTGCATTGCTCTTGAGAGCGGCCGATTTTGGATGAGTCGTGAAGTGGCCCCTCTCGCGCACTCTCGCGCGCACGGACCCGGGAACCAAATGGCTCAGTCTCTTATTGGATGCAGTCCGTCCATCATGGCTCACGGCTCAGTCCCGGGAACGTGGGGGCAAAGAACCAGAGGCTGCCGGAGCTTGCGTGTGCCCCGTTATGGATCTCTTTGCACCCCATCAAAACTCCCCTCGACAGGGGAGATGCAATCGGGGTTCACCTTCCCCCAGCCGTACACCAGGGGGCAGGCTTTTCCACAAACCTGCAGCAGATCCCGACCTCACTGCCTCGCACCGCGGTGTCTGATATTATTTGTTGGGGCATTTATAACTGCGCTAACTATATATTGACGCGGTGTGAGATAACGCAGCGGCTTGTCACGTCCAACGTCTCAAAGCTCCACGGCGGTCGGCAAAAAAGTACCCCTTGCGTGCAGTGAGTGTGTTTTCGGGGCACACTGATGATCACGCTCGCGTTTCATTGCACGCCTTTCATCACGTCGGGAAGTCGTCTCAAAGCGCTTCCCAGGATTTACTGTGAAGCGCAGTGACCGCGTAACCTGTAGGCGAGCACGGCAGCCCATTTTGCGTCCCGCAAGACGGCCGTGAAGTAAATGGCACCGGTTTGATCTGTGGGGCAGGGCATCGGGAGAGAGAAATTCTCTTTTCGAATAGCGCCTCGGACATTTCGTCAATTTCCCCCCCACCCCCTCCACCCACCCCAGCCTTGCAGTGGAGCGTCGGCCTATGCTCTGAGCACAAAGTCCCCGACCTGGGGCTCGAACCCACAATCTCCTGACTCTGAGTGGGGAACGCTGCTGACTGAGCCGGGCTGATGTGACCCGACTTCACGGTGTGCTGATGACCAGTGACTGTGATCACAGCTGTGCTGTGTTGGTATCGAGCCAGATATCTGTCTCACCCTCTACGTTCCTCCGCCCCTGTTCCCCTTGAGAGCTGTAAACGATCTGCAAACTGAGATGAGGTGTGAGCTGTCTGAGTGCAAATCTCACTGACCTTTTCTGCTGCGAGAGGTGTCTTCACGGGGGAACGAGAGTTTTGGCAGTTTTGAGCGAAGCGGTCGGTGGGGTGTGAGATTCGCTGGAGTTTTATGGCACTGGGAAGGTCACAGTGTGTGAACCTTTTATACAGTCTTGTGCTGCTTAGCTGGTGTGCGCAGCCCGGCTTACAGTAAAGTCACAGAGCTCGGGAGGTGTAAACGTATCTGGGCTCCGATCAGTAAAACAATATGCCCACAAGCCTCTGAGTGAGATACCAAGGCATACTCAGCAAATAGTTCTGGCGAAGTGACTGGAAATTATACAGAGGCACCACCCCCACCCCTCCTATTCTCCTTTCCTACACTCCTCGATTTCCATTATCCCCCTTTCACGCATCAAGTTTCAAATGCGTTGATGCTTTCTGCTTCAACCGCGGCTTCTGGACAGTGAGTTCCAAGTTCTCGCCTCCCTCTGTGTGAAGAAGTTCCTCCTAAACTCCTTGTTAACCCCACCTTTAGCTTAGGTTTAAGCCCCCCCCAACCCCATTTGGACTCACCAACAGATGGGGAAACAGCACATCAATGACCACCTTATCAATGATATTTCGCCCACAAAATACACAGTCACTCCACTTTGCAGTGTATCCTGTGAAGGGCTTTGACACGTCTCGACGACCTGTTATGGCACTGTATCAAATGCCAGGATTATTAGTATTATTCCTGTCGTTCATTCTGTCTGGGTGAAGCGAAGCCTCCTGGCTGCTAACATCATGTGGCCGGTGTCTGTTGTCATTCTGCAACATTATCTCTGACGTGATGGATAAGTTTCTCCCCAATTCCACCCCCAATTCCAACCCCCCCCCCCACCCCCCATCCAAATTCCTGTTGTGTTTTCCGCTGCTGCATCTGTCCTTGTTAGGGCTTGTTCTGTCTGCTCTTGGCCTCCATCGGAACAACAACAAGTTAATTATAATGTTTTTTTCAATATATTTATATATTGCATAACGGCGTATCACATTCACACAGTTATTATAGAAACAGCACAGTTCCTGTCGCTGAACCTCCACAGCAGCGGGAGAGTGGAGGGGTGGGATTCAGGAGAACCGTCAACACAACACAGAGAGGTTTAATATAGAATAGGTGCGTGTGTTGCTTTTTTTAAAAAGCACTTGCAAGCGATAAAAATGCTGTGTTTTTTTTTAAATAGAGGAGGGAAATGGAGAGGAAATCAGGGTATAATATATCCGAGTGATGACAAGGCTGGTACTGTATCGGCTGCTAACAATTACCAGATTGTAAGAAGATTAAAAATTTGCTCGGCCAAAAGAAGACCAAAATCCATCTTGTGTTTTTAAAGTTATCTGAACAGCCCCTTGTGACTCCCTCTCACATCTTACAGCAACAACTTGCATTTGTATTACGTCCTTCACACGGCACTGGGTCTCGGAGCGTTTACCATTGATTGGGGTAGAGTGGGGGAACTCTATTTTCCCACCTTCCCCCCACCTCCCTCCGCCCCATCCAGATGACAGTTTGGCTCAGTTGGTAGCCCTCTCGCTTTCGGTCATCTTCTCCCCTTCCCCCCCCCCCCGCCACCCACACCCCCACACACACGCACTCATCCAACCGAAATGTTAGTCTCGTAGTGTCCAGTGCTTTGAGACGTCGTGAAGGTCTCTGCGTAAATATATTGTATTGTGTTCACATCCGAAGAGAGGCGAGGAGTGGCCCCGTGTGCTGCAGTGATCTATTACAATTATAATCGCTGATAATCCTCGCACTTGATGTGTCAACGCCTCAAAGCGCTTCACAGAGAAATCCTGCCAGACTCTGCGTGGTGTGGGGGTGTGGTGTGCGTGCGTGTTTTGTGGGTGAGCAAAAAGTCCGTGAATCGAGTGACCCAATCTATCCGAGAGGATTGCCGGCCGGGGTATAATGGAGTATTACAGCACCCGGTGCCTGCTATTAATCTCCTATATTAAACCCAGCGAGTATGCTGTCTCCTCTCTTTTTCTAGGCATGTGCGTGCAGACGGTGTAAATGGGATACTCGCGTTGGGAACCGTGCCAGGGTCACTGGAGCTTGTTAAAGCCTGAGTTAGACACGGGTTTTCCGCCCCCTCTGTCGTGCGACCTCTATACACGTGTTTCACTTTGGTTCTGGCCACAGTCAGTCCCATCGTTTTGGTTCTGGACTGATCCCCTTAAACGTGCCCCCTCCATCTCCAGCGTGTCGGGGTGGCGCAGCTTGGGGGGAGAGTGAGAGACTGAGCGGAGGAGACCAGCCCTGTCTCTATCGGCTCGGTTTAAAATTCCTTATTAAACTGTGAAAAATGTGCTGTAGACCGGACAGGTTTAAAATAGTGTGTGTGTGGTGTGTGTGTGTGCGTCACAGATACTCTCTCTTGTTTGTCTTCATTCAGCTTTGCTCTTGGTTCTCTCTCTCTTTCTTTGCTCCTTCTCACTGAAGCGCTCCGAGATGCGACCTAGCGTGAAGGGCACTATACAAATGCAAGTTGTTGCTATTTCTCACTCTCTCGCTCTCTCTTTCTCTCTACTCGTATGTGTGTGAGTGTCTATGAATCGAGAAAAAAATTTGTTCGAAAATTTCTAACACAATGGCCCACAAAACACACCGTACAGTCAATCCTCGCGAAGTGTTTCTAGACGTCCTCCCGACGTGAAAGAAGCCATAGCGCGTGCAAACTTTTATTACTATCATTGTTATATTATTATTTATTAAAATAATATATTATTATTATTTATAATAATACTTGTTATACTATTATAATATTATTGTTATTATGTATTATAATACATTGTTATTATACTATTACAATATATTATAATATATTGTTATTATACTATTATTATAATAATATATTGTTATTATTATAATAACGTGTTATTATTTTATTACTTCTTATTATCGTTGTGATTACCGCTGGGTGCAAATGAGCATTTTGCTGACACCACCATTCAATTCAAATCCACTTCAAATGAACTCCAGCCTTGTGATGGGTTAGAGAGTCCCTCTCACTGGTCTGCGCTGTGTGATTACAGTCTGTACAATTCTCTGGGTGGGGAGAGAGAGCAGGAGACGATAGTGACTGGGAGGGGGGCTGGGGGGGTAACTTTGCCAGCAGTGATGTAATTGTTGGGGTGTGGGGGGGATGGTTGGGGACCTGGGATTAAATGACGTCTGGTAAACAGGGTCTCTGGTGCTACAGCTGCACTCAGAGGTCAGCCAAAGACTTGTTAAACCTGACACCAGCGTCTGTCTGTCTGTCTGTCTGTCCGTCCGCTTGCTGGACCGGGTTATTTGTAGAACCTGCAAAACATGCCCGCTGTTTACCGGGGTTCGTTTGGTTTATTGAGATGGTTTTATCCTCCCATTACTCACCGGCTGTGTATGCGGGGGTGAGGGGGCGGGCGGGGAGGTGGGTGGTGGCGGTGGGGGGGCAAGAAGTATTCTCGGCCCTCCATTTGCAGACGTCTCTGCAGGAAAGTTGGAAGGTCAGTTGTGAAGGAGGTGACGGGTTGGTGTGCGGATGGGCTGGAGGGAGGGAGGGAGGGAGGGAGGAGGGGTGTGTGAGGGCTGTTTACTGTGAGTGGGGCGGGAGGTTTTACACTCCTGTGAGCGGGAGCTCTCGGAGTGAGTCAGTGAGGAATGCTTCGCCCTCCAGCACACAGGGAGTCGGGGAGACCTGCTCTTGTGTAAAGCGAAGAGAGAGAGAGAGAGCACGAGTCGGAAGGATAGGACCAGACGGGACCAGAGAAGCCGCTGTGTCTGATTCCAACCTCACGAATCGCCCTCGCGTCGACAGCCGAATGTTTGTCGAACCGGACGATTTTTTTTTAACATCATTTATTTGAGAAGGTGGAAAACAAAACTCTTCAGGAGGACGCGATGAAGTCGCAAGAAGACGGGGACGAGGAGGAGCGATTAGTGAGATGTTTGCCCTCCGCCAGGAACCGGGAACCCCTCATCCCCAGGAGCTGTTGTTGTTGACTCGGCGCAACAACTACCTGTGCTCTCCCCCCACCACCCGCCACCCCCCACCCCACCACCACCTCCACTCCCGTCGCCCGCAGTGAGCTAGAGGCCAGGACTCGCAGCTCGTGAGAGACAGCCACGAGGACATCACCTCCCAGCCCGAGCTGTGTCGTGCCAGGCTGTGCCATACCGTGCCAACATGAAGCGCTGGTTCTCCTGTGCCTCCACGCCAGCCGTAGGTACCCTTCCCCGCGGTTTAAACCCAGCCTGAGCCGGTATCGTTCACTGTCTTGCTTGAATAATCCTCGCATTCGACACAGCGCCATATCACGTCGTCGAGACATTTCGAAGCGCTTCACTGTGTACTGTGGTACTGGGTGAAGTCGCTGTATATTTTGCGGGCGAAAACGCGGCAGCTGATCGCGCACAGCAGCGTCCCACAAACAGTCGCGGAGTGAGTGACCACATTATATTTAGTTTTGAAGGGATTTTGATTATTACCCTCCACCCCCCACCCCACCCCACCACCCACACACCACCGAAAGCAATCCGCCAATCGCCAAACAAGAGGGCTCCTACTTACTGCTCGGGGATCAGAAGCGCGTGTGTGGCGTAAGGAAACTCGCCTAAGGTTTCTTTTAACGTCCCAGGTTTTGCGATGCGTTTCCAGGCTGTTGCTCGGGTTTGCTCTGTGCTTGTCGGTGTTTTTTACTGTCAATGGCTTCTGAGGACCCCGGGGCTTTTTGTGCTGAAATCGATACTCGCCGAGCTGGAAATAGACTTGGCCGATTTCCAGGATGTTGACATGCAAAGCAGTTTGTAATTAGAGACCGCTGATGGAGAGGTTAGTAAGTGGGTGGGAGCCAGAGAGAGACTCCCCACCCCCCCCCCCACACCCACACCCACCATACACACAGCGCTGTAATTGTGCTTCTCCTTGTGGGGGTTTTTTTTTTAGAAGCGAAAATAAAACTAGAGAATGGAATTCCACAATAATAATAATAAAATAATCTTTTCATTTGATTCACCACCTTATCGCATTCGCTGAGACGTCTCAAAGCCCTTCACTGGATATACTGTAAAGTGTAGTGACTGTGTATTTTACAGTGTAGTGGACGTGTCTGGCTTCAGTGTCTGGGCTTTCATTCGGTCCAGCGCCTTTCAAGTCAGCGGGAAGACCCGAAGTGCTTCACAGGATGTGCTGTAAAGTGGAGTGACTGTGTGTTGTGGGCGAGTGAATAACTCGAGAGGGTGTTTGGTGAATCTCTGTGTGGTTAGAGCACCCCTCACCTGGGGCTCGGTGGCTGAGGTCGAGTGGGGTTAGTCTGGTGGTATATTAATGTTGGGGATGGGGGGTTTGTGTGTGTTTCAGACCCCGGACTGGAACAAGTACGATGACCGGCTGATGAAGGCGGTGGAGAAAGGGGATGTGGAGAAGGTGTCGGCCGTACTCGCCAAGAGGGGGGTGGTCCCCTCCAAGCTGGACGTGGAGGGCCGGTCAGCGTAAGTGTGCCAGCAGCCGTCCAGCCCGGGTCACTCTCCAGGGTCTGGGTCACTCTCCAGGCTCTGGGTCACTCCAGGCTCTGGGGCCAGTTTGAGGCCAGTTTCGCTTGTTTCTTATTGGGTCGGGCCTCATTGAAGCTGGTGGGGGTGAGAGTGGGGGAGAGAGAGAGATGGGGGTTTAGAACGAGATGTTTGTGTTGCTTTTTCATGGCTGTTGCTCAATAGGTGAGATTCTGCAGTGACGGAGGTTGGGGGAGAGAGTTGCTGGACAGTTTTTTTTTGGGGGGGGGTGTCACCGGTTTGTTCCCCATCACTCAGCCCTCCCCGTCCGTCCATGATACCCAGTATCAACGCTATGCTGTCTGTCTGTCTCTGTGAGGAGCTGTTCTCCTCCCCACGGAAGGGGAAATCTCCAGGTGTGACAGCGTGGCTGACGAGGCTGATGTTTCTGATTTCTTTTTCTCTCTCTCCTTTTTTTCCAGCTTCCACGTGGCAGCAGCGAAGGGCAGTGTGGACTGTATCAACGCTATGCTGTCTCACGGTGTGGACGTAAATGTGATCGACGCTGCCGGTAACCCTTTCTCTCCGTCTCCTCCCTCGCTGCCCGTTATTGATGATGATGATAATAATAATAATAATCCCGGCATTTGATAGAGTGCCTTATCACGTTGTGAAGCACTTCACAGAATATATTGTAACGTGGATCGACTGTATTCTTTATGCGAAATGTGGCAGCCAATTGCACACAGCAGCGTCCCATTATTTTCCCCCAGAAAGCAATCCGCCAATTGACTAACCGCTGGGTTCCTACTTACTGTTAGGTAAACAGAGGTGTGCATGTGGAGGAAGGAAACTTGCCCCAGCCAGGAATCGAACCCAGGTCCTCTCGCTTGCGAGGCGAGCACTCTTAACCACTGCGCGACAGAACTCCCTATTACCGATTCATTAAACGTTAGCGAGGTCCTAAAACCATTGAGAAAAAATACTTTGTGGACCTTCGCAAGAGGTGGTGGCGGTACAGTTTGCTTGACAGAGGCTGACGCGGGAACGAGGGGCTTGTTACCCAGTGTATTTTCTCTGTGTACAGGCCGCAGTGCGTTACACCTCTCCGCTCGGCACGGGCAGTCACTGTGTTTGCAGAAGTTACTCCAGGTAATTGGAACCTTAGCCAGAGACGCTGCTGCCGTGCGCGAGGCGAGCGAGGCGTCAGTCACATCACTCTGCGTTCCTCTCCTCCTCGATCAACTATTTTTTTTCTCTTTTTTTTGCAGCAAAATTGCCCCGTGGAAAACCTGGACCTGTACGGCAGGACCCCACTTCACGACGCAGGTCTGTTTGATGTTTGCGCCGCCTTCTTCAAGGCCGACGGCTGTCAGATAAACAGCCTAACGGGAGGCGCAGCGCCCTGAGGCCCGGGTGTAAATAGCTCACGCGCACACTGGCTGGTAACATGCGGCTGCTAACGTGTTTGCGTGTTACTGTGGCGTGCTCTGAGCGTGTTAGGGTGGCGGAGTCTGGCCTGCGTGTTAGCATAGCGACGTGTTATAATAATAATAATCCTTGCAATTGCTATAGCCCCTTATCACGTCTTTGAAACGTCTCAAAGCGCTTCACGGGATGTACTGTAAAGTGTAGTGACTGTATTTCGTGGGCGAAACGTGGCAGCCAATTGGCCGCAATTGTTATGTGGTTTGAGCGACGGCGAGGCAGTGTTGGTGTGTTGTATCTTGCAGCGGTGGCGGGCTGCACTTCCAGTGTCAAGCTGCTGTGTGACCACGGAGCTCTGGTCAACGCCAAGGATGGGGTGAGTGGATGGGTGGGTGAGTGAATGGGTGAGTGGGTGGGTGGGTCGGTGGGTGGGTGGGTCGGTGGGTGGGTGCCCGCTCCCCGCCCCAGCCACGTCCAGAACGTGAGGTCCCTAAAGTGACGATGGCTTCCGCTGCTCGGCCTGGCCATCTCTCTATCTATGGAGTTCCAGAGGGTGAGAGAGAACATAAGAGGACATCCTCTGGAACTCCATCCTGGAGTCCCTCTGCCTCAACCCCTTCCTTTGCCTCCTTCAAGGCCTTATCTCAAGACTTTCCTCTCCCACCCGGCCTGCAGCCACCCTCCACCCCCGGCTCGGGCGCAAAGCCCCATTGCCCAGCGCTTTGGGCCGTCTTCCCGACGTAAAATGCGCTGCGTAGCTGTAATGTGTCGCCGTTGTGGTAGTTGTTGTTGTTGTTTACCCTGGCCCTTGTTACAGGATGGGAGGACTCCCCTGGTGTTGGCCACACAGATGTGCCACTCTGCTGTGTGCCGCATTCTGCTGGAGAGAAAGGCGGACGTCGACTCGAGGGACAAGCAAAACAAGTAAATCAACGTTCTGCTCTGTCGGGAATTGTGTGCGAGTGCGCGAGTGTGTGTGTGTGTCTGTATGTATGAGGGAGGGTAATTGCCGTGGAGGAAAGGTTTTATTGAACCATCCCCCAGAAGACAGAGTTCAAAGTCCTGGCTTTCAAAGCCCTCCACGGCTTTGCTCCTCCCTACCTCTGTGACCTACTAACTCCGTAGCAACCTCTCCGCTCAGTGGGCTCCGGCCTGCTCCACGTCCCCCTGGCCAGCCCGCACCCCCCCACCAGCAGCGGGTGGGTGTTCAGCCTCAATCCCTTACCCTCTGGAACTTCCATCGCGCAGTCCCTCCGCCTCACTCCCTGCCTCACCTCCTTCAAGTAATGTCTCAACACGTCTGTGGAGTCCTGTGGCTCAGTGGTAGAGCACTCGCTTTGCAAGCGAGACACCTGGGTTCAATTCCAGGCAGAGGGCGAAACCTCGGGCAAGTTTCCTTACTCCACACAGAGCCTAATAATAATCCCTCCAAAACAAAACAATAATAAATTATTCATTTTCAATCCACGACTGTTTGCGGGACGCTGCTGTGCGCAATTGGCTGCCGAGTTTCGCCCACAAATATACAGTCAATTCACTTTACAGTCTATTCTGTGAAGCGCTTTGAGACGTCGAGAAGACGTGAAAAGCGCAATATCAAATGCAAAGATTATTAGATTATAAAACCCTCCTCTTTGACTGTGCCTTTGGTCATAAACCCGCTCGGTTCTTGTGTTAATCCTTTATGTCCTTTCCCCCCCCCTCTCCCCCGTTCCCCCCCAGTTGCAGGACATCTCTGATGTTGGGGTGTGAGAACAGCTGTAAGGGGGCTGTGGAGGTGCTGCTGATCCACGGGGCGGATGTGACGTTGACCGATGAGCTGGGGCACAGCAGCCTGCAGTACGCACAGCAATCCAAAAACCAGGAGGTGCTCAATCTGATCAGGACGGCCACAGAGAAAGCAATTAAAGGCAAGTCACGTGTTTATGCAATGCCGCGTGACGCGGGTGGATTCCTCCCTGGACACCTGAGCCAGGATGAGGAGGTGTGACCGGGGTGTGACCAGCGAGGGCTGGAGGCCTGGGAGGCAACGGAGGTGCCCCATTGTGTCGCTGGGTGGAGGGACAGGTCACCCAGTCAACAGCACGGCCGGGCTGTTGTGTATTCAGGCGGAGCAGTGCGCTCACGTCAGTAATTAATGGGATGTGGGGGTGTAGGTTTCCACTTGATTTACACTGTTTTTTTCAAAGCCATTGTCTCTCCTGACACTCGTCAAAGCTTAATCTGATCCTCGCAATCTGTCTCTTTTGTTTGTTTGATCACTTGCAGCAACAACATCTACAAATGACATTTATACAGCGCCTTTCACGTTGGAAAATTTGCCTCCACACCCCCACCCCACCCCCCAAAAAAATTTCCGTTTGTTTTTCTTTGCTGGTCTGTAGCCAGCGGTTTAGCAGTCTCGCACCAAATCATATCTGCAAGTCGCACTTTAACTCGCTTTTTGTGGAAAAATTGCAATATTTTTCCCGTTTTTTGTGTGTGTGTTTGTGAGGTTTTTTTCTTAAAATGCGAAACTTTTGAAATCGATTGCCTACAATTCAGTCGGGTTTAAGAGGCCGTTCATTACTCCGCAGGTCATTAGATTCCAGCTTATTGTTAACGTGCTCCCCCTCCAACTAGTAATCAATCGCTCCATGTGGGAAGCTGAACCCAATTGAAGCTATTGATTGCGTTTTTCTTAAATAGTTTCACGGGGTAATCACTGCCGTGCGCAACTGTCTGCCGCGTTTTTCCCACTAAGTACCCAGTCAATTCACTTTAGTGTATATCCTGGGAAGCGCTTTGAGACGTCTCGAAGACGTGATGAGGCGCAATATCAAATGCAAGGATTTTTATTATTATTATTATTACCACCATTCTGTCACCTCTTACAGGTTTCATTCTTTTCAAAATATAAAAAGCCATTTACGCTTCAGGTGTGAGCAGAGCTCACGTCAAATGCTCCGAGATGCTGCCTTGTGCAAAGACACTGTATAAATCCTATATAAATGCAAGTTGTTGTATCTGCGTATGTTATAAGTAGAGCGTATCAAGCGAAATGATCAGATGGTTGGACAGGGAGCTTGTTCTGATCATTGTTGATTCAGAGTTGAACCTCGGTAAATTGGCAGATTGGACAGCAGTAATTTTTTTGTTCTAAGTAAACACAGCCTGCTGGAAAATTGCTTGAGAAATCTGTAATTAACTGTGTTGTTCCATTATCTTCTGAACGCTGGATGCACACTGCGAGGCTCCGTCATTGAGGAAAGTGTGATTTATGTCATCTGCAAGAAAAAAATGTCTATTGTTAATGATGTGCCAACTTCTCTCTGTAGTAAGACTGCGCTCTCGTGTGAGCTCACTGACACACGCCAACGGCCTCTTACCTGGTGTGGTATAGCTCAGCCTGGCGCAGAGTGTGTGCTCTCAACAACAAACAGCAAACTTGCATTTATATAGCGCCCCTCATACAGGGTAGTGTCCCAGAGCACTTCAATCGAGTTCGACTTAACTCTCGCCTCTCGAGTCCAAAGATTTTGGGTTCAACCCACTCCCCTCCACGTCATTCATCAAAGGAAAGTGAGGGTGTAACCGAGGTCAGGAAGGTAATTGCCTCTCGTGCCTTTTTCTTCAGTTAAATATAGAACTTGCCATAGGGATGGTGGGCGACTGAGGCAAGTTGAACATAGTCCCAGCGGACTGGCTGGGAGGGTTCTGAAGACCATCTGCTGGGCAGATAGCACTGTTACTCTGCCAATGGGTTAGTCTGAGCCATGACTCGCACCGTATATATAGAATGTCTAATGTCTCCAATTCCTTGTCATTCGCTGAAGTGGGCAGTGAGGCTAGAGGGCAAGGTTAGCAGATGGGGATTTTTAGGAAGATTTTATAATAATAATATTAATATTAATCCTTGCATTCGATATAGCTCCTTGTCACGTCGTCGAGATGTCTTGAATCGCTTCACAGACTATATGTCAAGAAGCTTGCCTAAGGTCTTGCCCTGCCCGGGAATCAAACCCAGGTCCTCTCGCTTCCGAGGCGAGAGCTCTAACTAACCACTACCTGCGGGGCTCCACATTTGTGTGTGTGTTTGGGAGGTGGGAAGAGAGCGGGGAACGATGTGGAGGGAGAGGGTGCAGGAAAGGAGGTTGTAGTGGGGAGAGGGGAGGGGGCTTTTAGCAGTTGATGGCTGGAGCTGGACGAAACGCAAGTCAAATCTGACCCCCTGTTGACGACTGGAAGGACCAGTAACTCTTTGGTGCCATCTTTGTGTGAAAGGCTGCAGTGCTGTAGGTGAGAGTACAGGACAGGCTGTGTGTGTGCAATACCGTTACCGTAGTTTCCTGGGTGGTAAATTATTCAGATTTGACATAAAAATAATCTACAATGTGTGTGTGTTGGGAGGGGGGAGAGTGGGGAGAGAGTAAAGAGCGCAGTTGGTTAAGATCCAATCTGTTTCCATATAATTGGCTTCTGAGCGGTTAGTTGAGTTGAATTTGACCTTCATACATGAGCAAGTTGCGGTGATAACCTTTTTTAGCTTTATTTTTGTCCTCCTCCCCTTCCTGAAATTTCTCAAAGGATAAAGTTCTATAAATCTTGTTGAAGTTCACGTTCCATCACCGCTCATGCAAATGCAGAGCCTCCGTTAAAGGAAATATATTTTTTTTAAAAGTCCTTTCCACCCACCTCATCATAATTAATGTGCGGAGCCAGTCGATTTGGTGAAGTTGATGAAAACCATTCACCACGCTAACTAATGAGAAAGCAAACCACTATTTATTCAATGGAGTGTGTGTTAATAATAATAATAATAATAATAATAATCCTTGTTGCAGTGTGTGTTTGTAGTTTTTGTGTGTGTGTGTGTGTGTTGTGCATGTGTGTCCGTGTTTCTAGTGTGGCGTGCGTTTGTAGAGTGTAGTTTGTGTTCGTGTTTGTGTGTGAGTAACCTTCACAGTAAATCTTTCAATACCCAGAATAAAGCTGGCATTGATCCTTATTCTTGCTATTCATACCCTGACTGACTAACCCTGTGACCAGGGAATGTTGGGGCTTGTACAAGCACGCGCACAACCACACACTTACACGCACTCGCACACAGGAATGATGCCTTGTGTGTATGTGTGTGTGTGTGTGTGAGAGGGGGAAATATCTGCATCAATCTGTGTTACTCACACATCTCTGTATGTGGATGGATTGTTTTCCAAGTGCTTTCTAAGTGAATGTAATGGGAGTCTGGCGTTTTAACAGTGACATGAGGATCGAAGCAAAAAGGTTATTATTATATGTGCGGCTGCTGCCTCTCTGTGCTGACTGGAGTCAGACCTTAACCACTCACACTCACTCGTGTGAGCTCCCGCTGCGCTGCTTGGTCTAAATTGGTCTGAACATTGATTGTGTTTGTTCTCCGTGTCTCGCTCCTGGGGTTGGATTTGACAGGACAGTGCCCGGGCCTCTCGAAACCGTTACTTGTTTGTTCAGCGAGAAATAACTTTTACGATTTACTCGTCTTAAAATGTCACCCAGCGAATGGCGGTCATTGCCGTCAGGTGCCGTCACCGTCCTTTGCCGGCAAAAGTCTGGGCTGGTCACCCGCTCCACGACTGTCGATGGGACACTGCCGTGTGCCAACTGGCTCCTGCGCATCGCCCACAAAATACTCAGTGACTCCACTTTACAGTATATCCTGTGAAGCACTTTGACACACGTTGGTGACGTGATAAGACGCTATTTCAAATGCAACGTTATTATTATTAACGTCCATCTGAAAAGATGCAAAGATGGCACCTTAAGCCTATACAATATTCTGCTCCCACCCTGTGGTAAGGACATGTCTTTGACCCTGGTCTTATACAGAGACTTACTCAGCGACCTGTCATGTCTTATCGGCACAGAGTGTGGGACAAAGGAAGTGTCGCAGAATAATAACTACAGAATTATCACATCCTGAAGGGGAATAATTGAGTTGGGGAATAGTTTGGACTTGTAATTTGATTTGAACGTGCAATTTTATATATTTTTTAATCTCTTGCAGAAAGAGATTCTTCTAAGAAATTAAAGGCCATGTCTCAGGTAAGAGTTTGGAAAACGCGTTGTTGTCTTGGCTCACATCTAATCATTGTCATTTTTTTTTAGAAAAGAGAAAATACTCATTGATAATTTGATAAAAGAATCGATCCAATGGGGTCTCTGTTTTTCCTTTCTCTTTACTTTCTCTATCCCTTTCTTTCTCTCTTTTTCCTTTCTTTCTCTCCCTTTTCCCCCCTCTCACTCTCCCTTCTCTCTCTCTGTCTCGCTACGTCTCTGCCCCCAGGGAGGTGTAATGCGGGGGAGGAGGTGGGGTGGGTGGGGGGAGATAAGGGAAAGAAAACTTCAGGGAAAATAATATTTGAGCTTTGCCCATAGCCTTCAAAGCCCCAGCGCCTTTGATCTTTTGTGTGACCTACATTGACATTAATAATATTTTTTCGCTGTCTAATCTCACGCACACAGACCTGTCTTCACGCTGCAAGGATGAAGGAGGGGAAAGGGCAAATTAAATGTCATCAGGAGAATCTTTTTATCCTTATGTATTCTCTGCCGTGCTCTGTGTTTTTGTGTGTGTGTGTGTGTGAGAGAGACAATCTAATCATGTCATCATGATGTCTCATAACATTTCACAGAATTTGGGTGTAGCGACATCTTACAAACAAACATCTGGGGGATTGTTGGTCAGGACACCGGGAGAGAAACTCTTTTCTTTTCCTATAGTGCCGCGGGATCTTTAGTGTTCACCCAGACTGACTGGACCCGGGTTGAATAACCCCCACCCGCAGCATTGTATTTCGTGAACCTCTCAAAACCCATTGCCAAAACAATGGTGCAGAGATGCCCATCACCTGCGCTTTGTCCTAACGTTAAGCTCTTGCCCACAAGGACTGCCCATCGCTGTTGGGTTTCACTGTGTTTTTATTGGAAGATTTCACAAGGAAACTACGACCGGGAAAAAAAGCTTCGGCCAATTTGATCTCATCCCCCCCCCCCCCCGCCCACCCCACAGACTATGTGTCCTTCCATCACAGCATGGAACTGTGATTTATTTTATTAAGTGTTCCCCGGTGTCCTGGCCTCAGCCACACTTCCTGGCCCCTGTTCCAGTCGTTAATTACCCACTGCATAACGTGCTGAACAGATCCGAAAAGCAAAACGGAAGATGCTTACAGCTGCGTTTGTAGGGAGTACGATACCCTCCCGAAATATTACTGAAATAATAATAACCCGGTGTCTAACCAACAAATCTCTCACGTTTCATTCCAGGTTGCTGAGGTGCAACAGAAAGCGGATCAAAAGCAGTCAGAGGCAGGTTCAGCACAGAGCCAGAAGGTGCAACAGAGTGTAAAGGTATTGCTCACGTCAAGGACACTTTATAAACCTAAAGAAAACTGACACACGCCCACAACCCGTACTCACTCACACACACACACACACGTCATATGCGTGTTCACACATATATATATATATATATATCCAATACGCGCACACTCTCTCTCACGCACACAGTTCTGCGCCTTTCATGTCGGGAGGATGCCTCAAAGCGCTTCACAAAATCCTTCGCTATGTTTCACCGTGATGTGCAGTGACCGTGCGGTTTGTGAGATGCCGCGGTGTGACTGGTCAGTAATCTCCTGCTCGTTTGCTGATCCAGGAAGTAAGGACTGAGAACGAGGAGCTGAAAGGAAAGCTGCGGAAGCTGCAGCAGGAGCAGAAAGTGTTGGTGGAGAGAGTGACCGGGCTCCAACAACAACTGAGCCAGGTATCCCGGTTTGTAACACACTTCAGCAGAGTGACTGCGCGCCTCTGGTGCACTGTTTGTTCACAGTAACTCCATCCCAGAGACCCCTCCGACTCGCTCGCTCTCGTTTGTGGTTTGACACGTTGACGTTTTGATGCAATTGCCTGATTGGCGCTTTTCACATCAGGAGGATGTCTCAATGTGTTTCACGGGATTTATTATAAAGTGTAGTGACTGTTTTTTTTTGTGTGTGCGTGGGGGGCGAATACGGCAGCCAATTCACACACCGCAACATCCCTGCAAACAGCCGAGAAGTGAATGAGCGATTAAATGGTGATTTATGTATGTTATTTGGGGAGATTGTTGACCAGGAAACCGTTGTTAAAAGTTCTAATGTCTTTGTGTTGTGCAGGAGCGAACGTCAGTGGAAGGTTTGCGGATGGAGGTAATGTCTTTTTAAATAAATAAAAATATAAAAAATAATGGAATTGTTTATACCTTACACTGCGCTGGGGAGGACCTCTAGACTCGAGAGCGGATTTACGAGCTGGAGAAGAGAGGGGAAAAGACCGCGCAAAGCGGAGTCAAATCTCGAGACGTGTCTATGAAGTACAATGTGACCGTGTGATTTCTCATTCCCAGAGAGAACAGATGAAGGGTCTGGTGGCGACGAAAGAGAGAGAACAGGGCGAGAGCCTGAAGGCAATTGAGAGTCTGAGAGCCAAGCTCAAACAGTACGAGGTGTGTGTGGGAGTGGGTGGGGAGGATTGGGAATCTTCTAGTGGGGGGGCGAGTGCTGTATTCTCTGTTTGGCAGTGTGTTGGGTGTTGTATAGTGGGGGGGGAATGGTCGCATTTTAGGCAATTGTACGATTCATAAAGATGAGATTTGTGTGAGTTTTACTGTATATAATTTACATATCACCTCTCGCGTCGGGATGCCCCGAAGCAGTCACTGTGCCGGGTGGTTAAATTCCAGTCCTATCCCTCGCCCCCGACTGCACACCCGCTGGATTTGGAAAGATTCCTGCGGAGGCCATTAGTTTTTAAAGCCTTCTTTTTTAACCTTTACCCCACAGGCTGGCTCTCCGAAAGTACCCATCTCGCCGGGACCCCATGTGGGAAAAGGTACGGACAATCCCTTGAGTTCTTGTCACACTGCGGGACAATCGTGAAAATCCTGGGATAATTTGGTAGCGACCTGCCAGGTATCGCGTGGGCTATTAGTGCGGAGATGCTGCCTTTTCAGCCCTCGGTTTCTCTCTTGTCCGTTGTGCATTTTCTTAAAACAAATACAGTGTTGTGTAAAAATATCATGAAGTTAATTTGATGGGAATAATAATATCATGGATGCTGAGATTGTGTTTTCTCTTTCTCTCGCTTTCGGTAGTGGTGGAACCGGCTGCGAACCAAGTCAATGTCTCTGGCAAGGAATCGCAGGTAACTTTTTCACCAGGTGGTCTCTTCTCGAGACACGTTCGTTCATCCTCACAGTACTTCTCTCTCTCCCCCTACATTTCCACTCCCCCCCCCACCCCACCACCCCCACACGCACGCTCGCGCTCACTCTGTTTTGTCTCACACACGCTATGGTTGCTTTGGGCGTGAATTAATCTGTGAATCAGGTGGGCGTGAATCTGCAGGCGATGGGACAGACCGAGCGCAGCAAACCCAGCTTGGTTTTGACGCGGGAAAATTACTGCATTTTAATCCCACTTAAATGTTTTACTTCCGAGGATTTAAATGTGGCACAATTGGATCTGCATAAAAGGGTTCTTAAAATATTTACTTGTTTGGTTTTTAAATAGCCTCTCCGCACCTGCCTTCAGACCTTGCAGAATCCCGAGGCAGCGTTATTTATTGTACTATTTGCATAGCAAAAAGCTTCTCGCATTGTCAAAACACCCCACGGCACTCCCACCGGGATCTACGCTCAGTGTAGTGACTGTGTGTTCTGCGGGCAGCCCGACTTGTGCGCAGCAAACGGCCCCTCAAATAGCCGTGACGTGATGTGGGGGTTGTCGGTCAGGGTCGCGGGTGGGGGTGAGGGGGAAGAGAGAGAAACGTCCCTTCTCTTTTGCTGTAGCGTCGAACAGTGCACCGATGGGGGGTTTGGGCTTCACGCGGCGGTTGGTTGTCTGGCGGCTCTGCCCCAGCCCCGCGCTGGGGGGCCGCGTTCTGAAAATTGTTTCAGAAAAAAACCTATTCGTGTTTTTGACTCATAACCCCCCCCACACCGCATCTCTCTGTCCCCCCCCCCACCGCATCTCTTTCCCCCCCCCACCGCATCTCTGTCCACCCCCCACATCTCTGTGCCCCCCCGCATCTCTCTTGTCCCCCCCCCCAACCGCATCTCTGTGTCCCCCCCCACCGCATCTCTCTGTTTCCCCCCCCCACCGCATCTGTCCACCCCTCCACATCTCTCTGTCCCCCCCCCCACCCCCGCATCTCTCTTGTCCCACCCCCAACCGCAACTCTGTCCCCCCCACTGCATCTTTCTGTCCCCCCCACCACATCTCTATCCCCCCCCCACCGCATCTCTCTGTCCCCCCCTCCATCTCTCTCTGTCCCCCCCCCCCATCTCTCTGTCCCCCCCCACCCATCTCTCTGTCCCCCCTCCATCTCTCTCTGTCCCCCCCCCATCTCTCTGTCCCCCCCCACCCATCTCTCTGCCCCCCCCCCACCCATCTCTCTGTCCCCCCACCCCCCCCCATCTCTCTGTCCCCCTCCTCCCTTTCGTTCCCTCTGGTGACCCCCCCTCTCCCCCTGTGTTGCAGCTCCCCCACAAGCCCAAGCCGGGGCCCTGCTCCCCGCTGCTGGCGGGCGCTGCTGCGGCGCCCGACGAGGCGCTGAAGAAGGACCTGGAGGCCACGAGGGGCAGGTACGAGGCGGCGAGGGAGGAGATGGGGCGGCTGCAGCGGGAGCTGGGGGTCAAGGCCCGGGGCTGCGAGGCCCTGGCGGCCGAGGCCGAGCGGGTGAAGAGCGAGTCCGAGGAGCAGGTGCGGCAGCTGGAGGAGGCCCTGGGAGAGGTGCAGACGCGGATGCTGGAGTCCGAGGGGAAGGTCAAGCTGCTGCAGGCCCACGTGGTGGCCCTGAAGGAGCACCTGTCCCGCCAGGGCGGCCCCCGGCAGCTCGAGGAGCTGAGGGGCCAAGTCCGCGAGGCCCGGGCTCGGCACGAAGAGGCCTCGGCCCAGGCCGAGAAGCTGGAGGCTCAGCTCCGACTGGGCTCCGCGGCCGCCCGCCAGGCCGAGGGCGAGGCCGGGAGCCTGCGCCAGGCCCTGGAGGCCTCGGAGTCGCGGAGGCACGCGGCGGAGAGGAAGGCGGCGGAGGCGGAGGACGACCTGAAGGCCGCCCGCAGGATCATGTCGCAGTGCGTGCCGGCGGGGGAGCTGGAGAGCGCGCGGAGCAACTACCTGAGCGGCCTGCGGGACAGGGAGAAGCGGTTGGGCGAGGCCCGGGGGGAGTGTGACCGGGCCCAGGCCCAGGCCGCGCGGCTGCAGGAGGAGCTGAAGGAGGCGGAGAGGCAGCGGGAGGCCGGTCAGGCCCGGGCCGAGGAGAGCGAGAGGCTGCGGGCGGCCCTGGAGCAGCAGAGCGCGGCCGCGAGGCAGACGCTGCTGGAGGCGACCCAGAAGCAGGCCCGGCTGCAGCGCGACTGCGGGGAGGCGCAGCAGGAGAGCGGCCGGCTCGGGGCCGAGCTGGAGGAGGCGAGGCGGGCGCTGCGGGCCCACCAGGAGGCCGAGGCTGCGGCCTGCAGAGCGGCCGAGGAGCTGAAGCGACGCCTGGCCCAGGCGGAGGCCGACACCGAGCGGCTGGAGGCCGCCGAGAGGGGCCTGGCCGAGCGCCTGAGCCGCGCCGTCAGCCCCGAGCGGCACCGCGAGGAGTTGGCGGCCTCGGCCTCGCAGGCGGACGGGCTGAAGGCGGAGCTGGAGAGGCTGCGGCGGGAGTTGGGTCGGGCCCGCGAGCGGGCGGACCAGGCGCTGGAGGAGGCCTCGGCCCTGCGGGAGGCGCTGAGGCAGCGGGAAGCCGAGCGGGAAGAGGCCGCCGTGACCCTGGACCAGGCCCGGCTGGAGCTGATCGCGGCCGCCGCCCGGGGTCGGGAGGCCGAGGAGGCGGCGGCGGGCGCCGGGGAGCGACTGTCGGCCGAGCGGGAGCGGGGGCTCAGGGAGCGGGGCGAGCTGGAGGCGGCGGCCGAGGTGTGGCGCCGCGAGGCCGAGCTGGCCCGGGGGGAGGCCGCGGCGCTGCGGCGGGAAGGCGGGGAGCGGGAGGCCGAGCTGAGCGGCCTGCGGAGCGGCCTGGAGGAGGAGGTGAGGGCGCGGCTGCGGCGGGAGGAGGAGGAGACGCGGCGGGGCCTGGAGCAGAGGCGGCAGCAGGAGGCGGAGCGGCAGCGCCTGGCGGCGGCGGGGCCGAGCTGGAGAAGCGGGCGGTCGAGGCCGAGCGGGAGAGCGAGAGGCTGCGGGGGGAGAGCGCGGGGCTGGGGGCGGAGCTGCGGGAGCTGGGCGAGAGGCTGGCGGAGAGCGAGGCCTCGCTGGGGCGGAGGGAGGAGGAGGAGGCCGAGAGGCGGGCCCTGGAGGAGGAGGCGGCGGCGGCGGCGGAGGTGGAGGAGGAGGAGGAGGTGGAGGAGCTGAGGGCCAGGGCTGACCAGGCGGTGGCGCTGCAGCCGGAGGCCGCGGCCCACAGTCAGGCCCAGGCCCAGACCGGGCGGCCCCGGAGCCTGAGCTTCGAGCTGGAGCTCTCGGAGCTGAAGGAGAAATACGACGTTTCCATGGCGACCACCCGCGGCCTCCAGAGCAGCATCAGGGAGTCGGCCCAACAGCTGGAGGCCAAGGACAACAAGGTCACCGCCACCGCCGTCACAGTAGAATGATAATACACTAATTATAATGCGGTGATGATGATCATAATAATAATAATAATAATGCTGCAGTATTCCAGGCGGCTGATGTTCGAGGCGCCTCGAAGCGCTCCGCAGGTCGCAGCGCGACAACGCGCAGGAGCAGGAGGAGGCCGTTCAGACCCTCCAGCCGGTCCCGCTCGGACCCGCCCAACACCCCTCCGCTGCCCGGCCACGGCTCCCGTCCTCTCCGGCCGGAGAGAGGGAAACTCCCCGCTCTTCTCCAGCCGCGCCGGGTGACCTTCAACGTCCACCCGAACTCGCAGGAACGACGACAGCGACGAATTGCATTTGTCTGGCGCTTTGCTTACTCTCTCGTTTTCTCACTCTCCCTCTCTCTCTCTCTCTCTCTCCACCGAATCTCCGCTGTGTAGATCACGGTGCTGCTGGACGACGTGGAGAGGCTGAAGCAAGCCCTGAACGGCCTGTCGCAGCTCTCGTACCCCAAGCGGCCGAGCCAGCAGCTGGAGACCCTCCAGAACCAGATCAAAGACCTGCAGCAACAGCTGGCTGTGAGTAACCCCCACCGCTCCGCTGGATGAGGACGTTGCGAAGCGCTTCACAGAATGCATACGCTGCTGCGTAGCGACGGTGTGCCGAACGCCCTTGTAACGGTGTGGGCCATAACCTCTCGCTGTCGCCCTATCACCTTATCAGCTCGTCCTCAATCAGTTCCTCCCCAACTCCCTCCCTCCCTCCCTCTTCCCCAGTCAGGCTCCACAGAGATGTTGGTCTAAGCTGTCACAGCGAAGAGAGGTTAGACAAGTCCCCAACAGTTAACAGGATTTCCCCCTCTTCGCAGCAATGATTTTGTGGAGGGTGTAGATTTTTGGGGGGTGGGGGGTGGGTGGGATTTTGAATTTTGCGTGATTGAGGTTTATTTTAATTCCGATTGTCCTCCGCTCTGGTGTGCAGGATGCTGACAGGCAACATCGGGACGTGGTTGCCATCTATCGGACACACTTGCTGAGCGCCGCACAGGTACGGAGCGGGGTGGGTGGCTGGGCTGGGTGGTGGGTGGAGCGTATCCTTCTGAAGCCAGTGACGAGACAGACATGACAGACCCGGGGTCCATCCCATCACGTGAGGACTGTCACCACCACCAAGTGATCATCTTCAAACACTCAGCCCTCGATGGATGGAATTTCTGATCTTTCTCTGAAGAGTCTTGTGTGTATGCAGGGGGGGGGCAGGGGTGGGGGTAGTTCACGGGCAAAGGGATTGCAGGGCCTGAGATGATAGAAGGAGCCCAAAAATTAAGAGGACGGGAGGGAAAGAGTAGCGAAGGAAAATGTTTCTGTGCTTATCTTGCACCCAATGTGACCTCTCCCCAGGGACACATGGATGAGGAGGTGCAGTCCGCCTTGCTGCAGATCATTCGGATGCGCCAGGAGTTTGTGTGCTAGCAACCCCCGCAGGGAAGGCCAAATACTCTCCCCGCCTCCCTCTTCCCCACCGCGACGGGCAACGGCATGTCCAGACTTCCATTCATCTCAGCTGCCTAAGGAATCACTATTATACAAACCTCTCTCTCTCTCGCTCCTTCCATCCCTTACAAACTGTATAAAGTGTCCCGTCCACTCCAATCCCCCTGCACCATCTGGCTGCTTGATCTGTTCCCTGTTTATTAAGAGCTGGCGATCGATCGCGGTCCAGGGGACATCACTGGATGAGACACTTAACGTAACACGTATGCGCTCGTGCGCTGACGTCCATGAGTTCAAACACACGCAAAAGCCAGTCAGAAATGTATCTTGCTGTTGACAGCCAGATCCTGAGAATCGGACCGAGGACACGGAAATGTGGATTCAGGAAATCCCGGCAAACAGGAATATCGGCAACTGCATGGGCAAAGGCTGCGGACTCGGTGTCCAGGGCTGTAGCTCTGGTGAGACCCGGGAATACAACGGCAACGGTGGGAAACCAGGAGAGATTCTATCAATCAACAGCCCTTCCCAAAATCGCTTTGAATTGCTTGAAAATCAAGGATGGGGAGGGGGGAATCCTTCTGACAATGCTGATCCGCACTTGAACCCGTGTGGTTGGCGGGTGGGGGGGAGGGGGCAGGAGGAGGGGAAACTTTAGACATTTTGATTTCAGTGTTTTTTTTTATTTAACATTTTATTTCTTCAAAGAAATATATATATTTGCTAAAGACCCAACGCTTGTGTTATGGGGTTAAGCCAAAGCGGTGGGTGTAAAGCCGAGCTCTGCAGTAAGTGTTACTTGGCTGGTCAAGTTTCTTTGCAATAATTTAACTAACTTAAGCGGAAAGATCGCTATGCTTTGCTCCAGAGAGTTACTGCATTTCTGTGTCTCACACCTTAACTATCCTTCATTGTCTGTCTCTGTTCACTGCACAGATCTGCTCTCCTATCCTGGTGTTTAATGTTTTCTCACAGTGGCATTTCTCAGCTGGTCTGGTTTAATGTTGAATTATGTGCAATGTTTTATTCACTGCTTTTTTTGGGGGGGGGTTGGGGACGAGGAGGGGGAGAAATCCTGTCTGGCTCCAGATTTTACTCCAATGAGCGTCACAAATTTGGCAACTTCTTAAAACATAGCCTGAATTTTTAAGCCTTTTGTCTGTGAAGGGAGTTTCTCTTTTCTCTCTCTTCCTCCCCCACACCCCCAGCCACTAAAACCCCAAACAATCGCTCATCCACAGCTTCACGGTTGTTTGCGAGAAGTCGCTGTGTGCAAATTACTGCCGTGTTCGGCTACACACAAAATAGAACGGTCACTACACCTCACAGTAAATCCTGTGAAGCGCTTTGGGATATCTTCGGTTAAGACTTCTTTTGCCCACAAAACACACAATCACTCCAGTATATACTGTGAAAATGCTTTCAGACGTCTCAACGACTTGATAAGGTGCTATATCAAATGAAAGGAATATTATTTTTATTGTTATCAAATGTCAAGATTATTATTATTATTTTCTTTGACGAACTAACTGGGGGGGAAAACGTCAAAAGTTACACCTGAGGTCAGTGATTTGCCAGATGCATGTTGCTCTGAGGATGTAGCAATCAGACGGGATTTCTCCTGGTTTGCTCTATGTCTGGACAAAATACTGGTTTCATTTGACCTGCTGGTCACTGTGCGATTATTCGTGATGTATCTGCTGACTTTGTGTCCGTGCGCAGTTGAACCTCGCGGTAAATGTCTCCGCCAGGCTTCGTGGCCAAGGGAAGAGCGGTAACGTTCAATCTCCCTCTGCCAGCACTGAGTGCCTTCTTTCCCCTGCCCCCCCCCCCCCCCCACCAGTGGGGTAACTGATTATTGCCCCAAATACAGACTGAGCTCCCTCCCACCCTCCCATGTCCCCCGTTCTGTTGCACGCGCGCTGTTAAACCCTCTGATTATCATTCCAGTACACTCCTCGCTCGCTCTCGTTCCCTGATCCTCCAGCTCTGTTCTGTTTTGCCCCCTCCCCGGCTCTCAGCGCCCCCTCCTCACCCAGTCCCTGCTCCGTGGCTGGCTCCTGTGTGTTCAGTACCTGGGACAATGCCACGCACTGATATCTACGCAGTGAGCTCGGCACGGAGTAACATCCTAACATCAGTCACTCACTTCCCTCCCCCCACCCTCGCTCACTCTCACACTCCCCGCTCACCCTGAGTCAGTGGCTCATTCACTCTGGATCTCAACTCCGGTCAGTTTCGCTCAGTGACTCTCACCCTGAGTCGGTCAGGCTCGCTCACTCCCAGCTCAGTGGGAGTGAGTTTGAGCCTTGTATCGGGATGTTGGCTCTCAGTCTGACCTGGTGCTGGCGGTGAATGCAGGTATTATTGTCGTAATAACGGCACAGAGCCAGCCACGTGCTGCACCATCTGTGTGGCAGGAAAAGATCGAGTGCAAAGTGAGCCGGGCGTCAGAGCGGGAGGGAGTGCCACGCTTGTTAAGTCGGAGGCGTGTGTAACGGGGAGATTCACTGTAACGCAGACAGACACAGGTTCTGGTTTGCTCGCTCTGCCGGAGTTTCCTGAATAAAGCATTTTTTTTTAACAAAACCTGCCCTACCCCACACCTCTCTCCGTTGTGTATATTTACTGTTTAATCTGGTTCCCTTGTGACTGGAGAAAGCACGGTTATCGCAGAGTCTTTCCCACAGAGATGAGAGTTATCTGAAACACACAGTCACTACACTTTATGGCAATTGCTTGTGAAGCGCTTTGAGATGTTTCAAGCGCTGAATCAAACGCACAGGTTATTTATTATCGGCCTCTGGATTCTCTGGAGTTATGACATGCAATGGGAACGCTTGCCAGACTGCTCTCGGTGGCAAGCTTTGTGGTTTTACCTGGTTAAACTCAAGCAGTAACCCCCCCCCCCAATAAACACTCACTGGGGCTCCCAGTGTCTAATACTCTGGAATTAGGTAAAGCAGGATGCCCCCCCCCCACCTACTCCGGGACAGAGTGCACATTTTGTTCCAACAATCTCCCTCTGGGATTTCCAGGAGTAGGTGGGATTCATGGAATTCTCAGTTGGGTTTGGAGACTCTTGAGCGACGGCGATGGATTTCCGCGCGTGTCAGACACCCGGCCGTGCACGGACCAGATCTGGTCTGGATTCTCAGTGATGGGTTTCTGGATGACCCCCCCCACCCCACACCACTCCCCCCTTCCCCCCCACCCAAAAAAAAAAGAGATTGATTCATTTAATACAGTGAAACCAGGTCTGAAGACCTGATCTCACTGCCTGGTTCCTGCCCCATCTCTCAGCAGTTTGGGTTGCGCTGTGTGGGGCTGTCTGTGGCCTTCACTAACCTGCCCACAGGGGGCGCTCTCCCACTGCAGCATCCAGGTGGACAGGCCCTTGCGTGTGATTCTACTGCCCCCGGTGGCCGCGGTTGGTATCAGTCCCTCCCCTGTAGTAATAATAATAATAATAATAATAATCCTCCCATTTGACACAGCGCCTTTTTAACACATTTACGAAACGTCTCAAAGCGCTTCGCAGCATAGACTGCGAAGTGCAGTGACTGGGTATCTGTTGGCAAACGCGGTGGGCAGTTTGCGCGCAGCTGTGTGTCCCACGAACGACGGCCACAGAGCAGGCGATCGATTTGACTTGGGGGCCACTGTTGGCCGGTATTATCGTGCAAAGCGCTTCGGGGTGTTCGCGTCACGCGAGCGGCGCCGCGTGAACGCTGGTCGCTGCGCGCTCCCGCCCCCCCCCCGTATCCACGGGAAGGCTCACGGCCAGGACACGCCGGCGGGCTGGCGGAGGAGTCGCGTTCAGTTTGCTCGCGTTTCACTGAGGGAGGAATTGGCTCCGTTCAGATAGCCTGAGGATCACCGGCCTGTGGCTGCGGAGGGCAGGACAAGACAGCCAGTGACCTCAGTCAGTCTGGCTTCACATCAGAGGAAATCGGATCAGCACTAATACATGCGAGTAGCACAACAGTCTGGGCCGGGCTGGGCCGGGCTGGGCTGGGCCGGGCAGGTCGGGTCAGGCCCAGAGAAAGAACAACATTTTTTCCCTTCGGAATTCAGCAATTTTGAATCCAGATACCATCAGTCACCCACACCGCAGTTGTTTGTGAGACGCCGCTGTGCGCCATTGGCTGCCGTGTTACGCTCACCAAATATGCGGTCACGCCACTTTGCGGTACTTTACGCCCCGTGAAGCGCTTCGAGGCGTCTCGACGGCATGCTAAGGCGCTGCGTCAAACGCAAGGATTGCTATTTAAAATAAATGATCTCAGCCCGTCTCCTCGCTCACTGTTTTTCTCTCTCTCTGTCACATTCACTTCTCTCTCTGTCTTTCTTTCTGTGTGAGTGTGTGTGTGTGAATACGTCTGTGTCTCTCTCTGCATTGTCTCTGTCTTTCTGTCTGTGTGGGTCTCTCTCTGTGTCTCACTCGCTCTGTCTCACTCTTTTCCCCCGATAGACTTTTATTGAAAATCATAAAACCCAGAAAGTAAGCAGATGTTGGCTACAGGTGCAAATTAATATGTGCAATAAATGGGATCTTGCTGTGCACAAATTGGCTTCTGTGTTTGCCTACAAATATGTTGTCGCATCACTTTAATTATTTACGTATATTTTGTGGATGAACACGGCAGCCAATTTGTCCACAAACAGCCATGAAGTAAGCGAGTGATTTTATTTTGGGGGGATTTGTCGGCCAGGATACTGAGAGAGAGAAACTCCCTTCGCTTATCCGATAGCCCAACGGGATCTTTTCACGTCCCCTTGAACAAGGCACAGACGGGGGCTCGGTTTGACGTCTCATCTGAAAGGCTTCGACTGGTAATGTGGCACCTCCCCAGCAATGCACTGGGGCATCACCCTGGAGCTCAAAGTCCCCGATGTGCAGCTCGAACCCACAATCTTTGGCCCCCAACGCAAGAGCCTGAGCGACTGACCTGGGCTCTGATGTCAGTGGATTTCCCCTTTAAAAAGGTGAGTTTTGGGGCAAAGGGATGGCTCCTGGAGGGGAAATTACCGTTTCTCTCTCTGCATCAGGTGAGACAGGTGTCAGGTGTGTGACCCATAATTATCTCCCTGGACACGAGGTGGAAGAAGGTGCTTTAATCTTGGTTCAGCGACGGTGAGTAACCCATTGATTCTCCCCCTGGTTCTCTGTCAGATTGTTTAAACTGTTACAGGTTCACTTTGCTTTACGGTCACCGTTCACAAACGTGTGCGAATATGTGTGTGTGAGTGCGCGCGAGTGCGTGTGCGTATCTCCCAGATACAAATTGGCCATTCTTTTCATGGCTGTTTGCGGGACATTGCTGTACACTTGTGGAGTCCCGTTGTGCGGTGGTTTTAACGCCCGCCTCGCAAGCGAAAGGACCCGGGTTCAATTCCCAGGCGGGACAACACCTTAGTCCAGTTTCTTTACCCCACACACGCCTTTGTTTAGCGAGTAAACAGGTAGAAACCTGGTTATTAGTGAATTAGTGGATTGCTTTCCAGCGGGGGGGTGGGGGGGCAGTGCAGGGGGTGGGCTGCAGGGGGGGGGGGGGGCAGGGGTGGGGGGGGGGGGGGGGGGGGGGGGGGGGGGGGGGGGGGGGGCAGTGCAGGGGGTGGGCTGCAGGTGGCGGGGTGGTGGGGGGCAGTGCAGGGGTGGGCTGCAGGGGGGATGGGGGGCAGTGCAGGGGGTGGGCTGCAGGGGGGGTGGGGGGGGGCAGTGCAGGGGGTGGGCTGCAGGTGGCAGCATCTACACAGTGTTTGGGAGCCGAGGGATTTTAAATTATAAAAATATTTTAATACAATGAACTTTTAAAAGAAATAAAATCAAAGCCGCCCGGGTGGGGGGGGCGGGGGCGCAGAGGCGGGGAGGGGGGGAATTGTGATTAATGCGTCTGCTTTCATCTTCCGCTCTGTATTCTGTGTCGCTTTGATCATTCTCTCCCTCCCTCCCTCCCGGGGTCCTGGCCGATAATCCCGCCGCCCCCCACCCCACCCACAGACCACCCAATTTAAAAAAAAACGGTTGTTCACTTCAAATCAGCTACAAAACACACAGTCACTACACACTACAGTAACATCCCGTGAAACGCTTTGCTTCGAGATGTTGCGGGTGATTATGTGGTCAGTGAAAATCCCTCCCCTCACCCCCAACCCCCCCCCCCCAACCCCCGCAGTTGGCCATAGCCCACTCCCAGTTGCCCCCCTCCCACCGCCTCTCTCTCTCTCTCTCTCTGTGTGAGGAGGGGTGAGTGTGACTGCCCAGCACCTTTGGGACGTCCTCCCGACGTGCGAGAGGGCGAGGGGCGCTGGCAGCTGGAGAGCTGGAGGAGGTACACACCATCTCAAGCTCAAACACCAAAAGATTGCTTCCTGCAGCGAGCGGTGCTCTAACCCCCTAACCCCCCGAAGCGCTGAGCGTCGGTTTGGTGGGCAGCGCCGAGAGCCGTCTCCAGGCACAGAGCGCAGAGATAGCGCGGCCACTAACTAACCGGGGCTTCCTTCCTCTTTCCTGTCAGCTCTCCTCCCCCCCACCAACCCACCCCACTCCTCCAGCTCTTTCTCCCTTACCCCCCACCCCCCGCCCGCTCCCCCCCCCCCCCCACCGGCCACCAGCCGTCGCACCTCACGTTTGATACAACTCCTACCACGTCTCAAAGCGCTTCACAGGATTTTGCTGCCAAAGCGTAGTGACTGTTTTGTTGGCGAACACGGCCCAGAGACAGTGGGGGTTGGTGGGGCTCAAACATACGAGGGTGGGGGGTGGGTGGGTGGGGTGGGGAAGAGCGGAAATCTGGTGTTTATTTCATTCCGCGGTGCTTTGCTCTGTTCCTGTTCTCAGCTCTGTTGAAGCACTTTAACCTCCGCGGTTCCTTTGGGGAGACTTAAACACACAGAGAACTTCCTTCCCAACAACTTAATCTGCTGTTCAGCAAAGCACATTAATTCTGAAAATATTATTGTTTAGTAAGAATCACTTCCCTTTTGCACTCCCCCCCCCCACCCAACTCCTCACCACCCCCTCCCTCCCAAAGGAGTCCTGTAGCTCAGTGGTTACAGCGCTCGCCTCACAAGCGAGAGGACCCGGGTTCGATTCCCGGGTGGGTCAGGTCGAAACCTTAGGCAAGTTTCTTTACTCCACGCGCCTCTGTTTACCGAACAGTCAGTAGGAACCCGGTCGTGGGTCGATTGGTGGGTCACTTTCCAGGGATAATAATCCCTTCCCCCCAAAATTGGTCACTCAATCCACGACTGTTTGCGGGCCTCTGCCGTGTGCAATTGGCTGCTGTGTTTCATCCACAAGGGAAATACACAGTCACTCCACTTGATAGTGTTTGGGGAGGACAAGCTTGCAGGCCTCGGGGGAGAGCGCGGGGCAGTGGGGTTAAATTGGAAGCTCTTTTCAAAGACCCGGCACAGACACGATGGACCGAATGGCCTCCTTCTGTGCTGTATAATTCTATGATTCTGTGCTATCCTGTGAAGCGCTTTGAGACGTCTCAACGACGTGACAAGGCTCTATATCAAATGTGAGGATTATTATTGTTAATATTATTATTATTATGGGGGGGTGGCGGAGGGGAAGCTAATGATTCTCCCGTGACGCTGATACACACTTCACGGTGACAGTCGCTGTATATCACAGGCGACGCCGTGCGGTGCAAGAGATACTCTCACCTCCTCTTTAATCACCTCGATCAGCCAACGAGCCTCTAATTGGGCTTCCCTCATTACCAACCCTCCCCCCCAGGGCTAATTAGCGGCTGTCTTTTTGACCTCCAGTCGCCATAGAGAGGAAGAACTTAAGAGAACTTAAACGGGGATGGAGGCAGCAGGGGGACGGATATGCTGGTCTCCGCTCACACACTCCCCCCCCCCCCCCCCACCCCCCCCCTCACTTTGTGCTAAACACAGTGCACGCTCCCTGTGGTTTTACTCTCGTTTCCCATTAATCTTGGATGACGCCCGGGTCAGACATTTCCCTTTTTATCTTGTCGGCTAAATCTACGGGCAACAGGATAATGAGATCAAAGAAAAAGATTATGTTTAAAACAAAACGGAGGCATTGGGATCTTCCGAACCTTGACCTCCCTCTCCTTCCTCCTTCCCCCCCGCCTTTAATTCGGGGGGATTGTCAGCCAGGATAACAGGGGAGAGAGAGAAATTCCCTTCTCCTTACGAGTGGGATCTTTAACATCCACTTGGAACAGGACACAGAAGGGGAAGTTGGGTTGAACGTCTCATCCGAAGGACGGAGCCTCCAATAATGTGGTGCTCTCTTCCCTGTTCCCCCCCCCCCCCCCACCCACCCAGCACTGCGCTGGAGCAGAGCTCAATCTTCCCGCGGGTGGATTTAAATGATTCCCCCGCAGTCCTGTAGCTTAGTGGTTACAGCCCTCGCCTCACAAGCGAGAGGACCATGTTCGATTCCCGAGCAGGTTGGGGCAAAACCTCCGACAAGTTTTCTTCCTCCACTCACACACACACACGTCTGTTTGTTCAGCAGTAACTAGTAACCCGGTTGTTAGTCAATTGCCGGACCCCAATCCGGGGTTAATAATCCCCCCCCCAAAAAAAGATTGTTATTATTAATGTTACTAACGGCCGGGTTTACGAGCGTCGAAAGGGTGGCTGAGCGGAGAGTGAGAGGCTCTGTGTGTACCAGACGCTTATTTTTCAGAGAAACGGACTCGGACGCGGGGGGGGTGGGGGTGGGAAATCTCAGCCCCCCCCACCCCCCCCAAAAAAATAACACGCAAGTGGGGGTGCGGTGGCTGAGCATTTAATTAATGTGGAATTCTAGTCTGCAATCATCCAGTGACTTCATCTCTTCATCTAATCATCCCCAATTCCTTAATTAGACCCTCACCCACCAGCCATTTATCAGCTGCTCTATTTGCCGTTCAGTGACTGGTGACTGTGATTCGGTGGCTTTCCTTAACGAGATTTCAAAGAGTGTCCAGAAATCGCGGCCGGAGCAAGTTATCGTGACATTGGGAGACTCTCTGCTCGCCTGGGGGAGGGGCGATAGGGGGGGTGAGGGGGCGATGAGGGGCGGGGGCAATAAGGGTGTGGTGGTGGGGGGGGTGGGGGTGAACAAGGCTCGTTTTGCCTTCGCCGGCATCGGACTCGCCTCCGGGTCAGGAGCTCACGGTTTTGAGCTGTTTACAAAAAAAAAGGCGCGAGAATCAGAAGAGTCTCGTTCTGCACCGAGATACAGTCACTACACCCGTCAGCAATCACTAACTAACCAGCCCCTCATTACGTGATGTCGGGGCCTAAAACCAAATACAAGCGACTAGTGACTGATGAGAGTTAAGTGCCCACCTCCCCCCCCCCCCCTTTCCCCCCCTCCACCCTCTGTGTCACCCTGACCCTTAATCGCTTGATTAATCAATTAATTAATTAATGCACTGGTTGGTTGTTAATTACATGGTTAAGGTCAGAGGAAGTTCCCTCTGTTACACTCGTTCGCGATAATACCCTTTGCACACGGTTAGCACGAGGCGCATGTTAGAAAGGACGGCAACCAGCTCTGAGCTGAGCATTGCGGGGGCGGTCGCTGGGGTGGGGTGGGGGGGGGGAGTGAGTTTTGACATTAAATAATAATAATAATCCCTGCGTCTGATGTAAACGCCTTATCAAGCGGTTGAGGACGTCTCAAAAGCGCTTCACAGGATGCACTGTAAAGTGCATGTAAAGTGACTGTATATTTCGCGGCAGCCAATTGCGCACAGCAGTGTCCCACAAACAGCCGCGGACTGAGTGACCGTTTTTTGGTGGAGGGAAGGGGAGAATATCGACTTGAGGTCCCCCCCACTCTCACCACCACCTCCACCACGTACACGCGTGCTCGCAGGTACACGCACGCACACACGTGAACGGAGCACATGATCCACGCCAGATCAAGCTCTCCAAGTGGCTCCTAATCATTTCAAAGGCATTTTACTTGCGGTTAATTAGCAGATTAATCGCGTTGTGTTTAATATCTGCGGCACAGCTGGAGTAGCACAGCTGCTGTCACATCTGCATAATTCATTGCCGGTGACAGCTTTGCGGTGTGATTACTGGAGGTGGGGGGTGGTGAGGAATGGGGCGGTGGGTGTGAGAGGCGTTGGGGATGGAGGAGGATGGAGGGGAACAAGTTGTTTTGAAGGGGATTCTGGTTCGGGCAGTCAGTGGCTGCTGTGACACCGTTGACATTTCGCCGTGGAAATTCATAACCCGACGCGGCGTTTGATTGAGAGCGATAACAATGTCGCTCGGAATCCGAAGCAATTAGACTAAAAGCTGTAACTCGTAGCATCTCCCCTCCCCCTCCTCGCAACCCCCCAACCCCACCATCCCACCCGCTGCCCCCACACAGCCACTGCTAGTGCTCCGCAACACCTCTCCTCACACCCTCCTCTACCCCCCACAACCCCACCCATGTTATATAGGGTTAGATATTTACACCGTGTTATACAGTTACACCCACACGCCGCTGTATAATAATAATCCCTTGCAATGCATTTGACACAGCGCCTCATCACGTTGTTGAGACGTCTCAAAGCGCTACACAGGACACACTGTACAGTGGACTGACTGTGTGTTTTGTGGGTCAGTTACCAGGAGTTTCCTGCGGTAACGCACTGTTATACAGTCACATACAGTGTTGGTGAAGGGGGTGGGGAGGGGGGAGCCGCTGGCTCTCGCTGTGTGGCCAGGATTGAAAGGCACAGCGGAGGGTTTACATTGATCTGAGCTCAAACGCTGAGCTCTGGTAGTGATGTCTTGCCTCAGGCGTGTTTGGGTTATAAGGATATTTTAATTTGATACGCTCTCTGCAAGGCTTACATTCTCGTGTCTAATCTTTTACAAAACAGATGTGAGACCAGCCATGTCAAAGCCCTCTCCCACTTCCCTCCCCCTCTCCCTTCCCTCATCCCTCTCCCCCCCACCTCCTCTCCCTCCGCGCTCCCCCCTCCCCGGCTAAAACCTTTGGTTCCCTTGGCGATACATTCAGGTTTTATTTGATCATCTTAAACTATTGTCTTTAATCCACTTGAGGCAATCTCTCTCTCTCTCTCTCTCTCTCTCTCTCACAAAGCCGAGAGCTCCACAGGAATCCTTTGCTAAATTTACTCCCCGCGATATTGCCGTGTTCCCAGTGGAGCCGTGTTGTGCACGTGTGCGTGTGTGTGTGTGTGCTTGCGGATCCTTGCATCGACGCGTGCGTGTGTGTCTGTGTCTATGTGTTTGTATGTGGAATTGCGTGTGTGTGTGTGTGTACTCGTACACGTGTGTGTCCGTCCATGTCTGTGAATGTAATTAGGTGTGTGTACACGTGTGTGTGTGTGTGTACACGTGTGTGTGTTTGTGTGTATGTATTTGCAGTGCAGTGATAATGGAAATAGTCACGTAATGCTTGATTCACAGAAAAATCGCGAGGGGGTGAGGGAGGGGGGGGGGTGAGGGGCCGAAAAAAGAGAGAGAGAGGTAGAGAGGTGGTGGGTGGGGGCGGGGGGAATGTTCCTGTGTGGGAACGTCCTCTTGAACGTCACTCAGAGGCTGCCCCCACTTCCCCAGTGTGTGTGTGGGGGGGGAGGGTGGGGGGGGGGGCAGGGTGGTGTGTGTGTGGGGGGTGGGAGGGGGGATGGTTGATGCTCGCTCTAGAATTTTAATGAGCACCGCGGGGAATTTGTGCCGTCTTTTCCTCTCGGATGGAACTCGGTCTCCAAATCACGCAGACAAGGTCTTTCCCCCTTCGCCCGCCCCCCCCACCCCGCACCCCTCACGACTTCCTACCGCTCGACACACGTGGCAGAGCTGAGGGGAGCGACACCCTCCCTCACCCCCCGGCCCCACCACACCTTCTCCCCGGTTCTAATACGACACATCATTTCGCCCACGAAATATACAGTCACTACACTTTACAGTGTGTCCCGCGAAGCGCTTTGAAACGTCTCGAAGACGTGATAAGGTGCTATATCGAATGCAGGGATTATCATCATTATTATTATGTGTGCTGTGTGTGTGCGTGTGCGTGCGTGCGTGTGTGCCGTGTGTATGTGTGTGTACAACCAATATTGTGCTCGTTAATAAATAATTCATAGTTATATTAATGGCTTGAGAGATAGGAACGGACTCTCTCGCTCTCTTGTGCACATGCACATATTCACTCTCTCTCTCTCTCTCGGGACTGAATTATTATTCATCGCAAGGAAGGGATAGTGTATAGATAAAAGATAATTGCCTGGCTTGACTTGGCCATTGATATGAAAATAGGATTTAAATTATTCACCGCGGTTTAAAGGTTAGTTGAAGGTTATTACAGAGAGAAAATCGTTCTTCACAGTGTTCCCAGCTGAGATGAGAGGGGGCTGAAAGGCCTAATTTGCACTGCCAGCACAAGCCAGTTATTGTGGATCCGCTGAAAGCTCTCCCGAGACGGACGCTAAGCCAGGAGAAGTCAATTATTTATAAGCAAATTATAGATGATTTTTTTTTTTCCACATCAAAACACTGTTCGGCAGAAATCAGGCCGGAGAGGACGTGTGTCTGACCCGGACGAATGCCCGGCGTTTCCTACGCCTCGTTTCTGCCATTGGCGCAAATCAGCTCAAGCGGCTGTCAAAGAGAGGGGGGGGTGGGGGTGCGGTCTCACCTCTGCTTGTATCTCGTCCCCTCCGCACTTTCAGCCGCTGCACCCCGACACTCTGGAACTCTCTCCCCCTCAATCCCTCCGCCTTTCCCCCCCTTCCTTCCCCAGCTTCAGGGTCTTGCCTGAAGACGTTCTTCTTCGACTGTGCCTACGGTCACCTCCGCGCCCCCCCCCCCCACCCCAACCCCCCCTCCCCAGCTCGGTGTCATGCTCCGCCATCGTCAAGCACTCTGGGGACCTGCCCTGTGTGTGGGACGCTGTGTAAATGCAAGTTTGCTGGTGGTGGTTAACGTTAAGTAACCGTTTCCGTGGGGGAGTGAGTGGTCAAGAGGAAAAAATAAATGAAACCCAGAGCGAGCGTTGACCATTCACTTTATACGGTCACGGTCATGCTTGCACACCCTTCACCCCCCCACCGCCCCCACTCACAGCCCTCCCTCAACCCTCCCGTGGTGTCTAATACATTCCAGAACCCCATTGCAGGGGTCTATAGGTGAAATGTACAGACACTCGGTGGTGCTTTGGCTGCTTTGATCCTGTTTGCTTGCTCCGCTTCTGGTAAATTTGCCAGTCCTGACTTTGCCAGAGAAGGTGTTTAGGAGCGAACACTCGACGCAAAACTCCAACACCGACTGCACTTATTTATTTATCGTCCGTCCCGTTTACAATGTATCACAGTCTCCCCAGTGGCAGCTGTAGCTCTGTAGCTCCAGCCTCCCCGCGTTTGAGTGGGTTCGTGTGTTTGTAAATTGACTGGAGCTGTGGAAATAAATAATAATAATGATAATAATAACAATAATAACAAGCCTTGTGTGCGATACAGCTCCTTATCACGTCAGAAGGACGACTCAATGCGCTTCACAGGATTTGCGCGGACAGCAATGTCCCACAAACAGCCATGAACCGAGCGACCAGTTTTTATTATGGGGGGGGGGGGGATAGTCGGGTGGGGAGGAGGGGGAGGGGAGCCCCACATTGTCGCTGGCGCTGTCCTTTGGCCGAGACGATAGACCACCAATGTGGCTGATTTTCTTGCACACAGAAAATATCCCAGAAATAGCCGGGGGGGAGCAAGTGACCAGTTGTACACGGGGTGGGGGGGGGTTAGGGATTGGTTTAACGTCCTGTCTGAAGGACGGCGCCTCCAATAGTGCAGTGCTCCCCCCTGCAGCCCCCCACCGCCCCCCCAGCGCTGCGCTGGAGAGCCAGCTTGCTCACGCTGTGCCGGGGGCTGTTGGCGCTCCCTCACCTCAGCGTTTAGTGTAAGTGACGATGGCTCAGTGGGATGAACGTGTGATGAACTCACCTCCTGAAAGTGCCTTTCTCACAGGATGTGAGTCACTGACTGACTGCCACAGCCTCAACCCCAGTGAGCGAGAGCTGAGCAATCCACAGGAACCGAGAGAGAGAGAGAGAGAGAGAGAGAGAATGAACACAACGGAGAACCCACAGGATTGAGAGTGAAACCAGTGAGCGAGACACCTTCTGTGGCTTTCCCACACAGCCCGGCTCAGTTGCGAGCGCTCTCACTTCTGGGTCAGAGGCGGTTGGTTCAAGCCCTTCCCCCGTGCTAACTGGTCATTTCGCTACCCGGCAGCCTACAAAAAAACACAGTCACTACACTTGACAACAATTGCCTGGGAGTCCTGTAGCTCAGTGGTTAGAGCACTCGCTTTGCAAGTGAGAGACCTGAGTCCAATTCCAGGCAGAGGGCCAAACCTCGGGCAAGTTTCCTTACTCCACACAGAGCCTAATAATAATCCCTCCAAAATCAACAACAATAATAAATTGGTCATTTTCAATCTACGACACTTTGTGGGACATTGCTGTGCGCAATTGGCTGCCGCGTTCGCCCACAAATATACAGTCAATTCACTTTACAGTGTGTTCTGTGAAGCGCTTTGGGACGTCCTCCCGACGTGAAAAGCGCTATATCAAATGCGAGGATTATTATTATTATTATTATTATTATAAGTGGGGGCCGTGCAGAAATAAACGCTGCCGTTTCTCAACACGAGGCATTTTGGGCTGTTGTTCTCATGCCATCCACTAGAGGGGGCCACGCTGTAATAATAATAATAATAATAATTATAATAATGGGGGCGAAAAGGGGGGAAACCAGGCGATGTCGTGGATTGAGTGACCAAATCTTCGTGGGTGGCAAAGGTTATTATCCCCGGAAAGTGATGCACCAATCGATTTATAAATTGGCTGCCGCGTTTCGCCCACACAAAATACACAGTCACTCCACTTTACAGCATATCCTGTGAAGCGCTTTGAGACGTCCTGATGATGTGATAAGGCGCTGCATCAAATGCGCGAATTGTTATCATTATCTCGGGACATTTGGGATTGGACAGGTTTGAGTCGATGTGACGCCACTCTGTGTGAAGGGCACTAAATAAATACAAGTTGTTGTTGTTAACAAGAAAACAGAGGGTATGGAGGAGAGAGAGAGAGAGAGAGAGGAGCAGACAGATATAGAGAGAGAGAAAGAGAGATGTAGATGACAACAACTTGCATTTATATAGAGCCCCTCATGCAGGATAGCATCCCCGAGCCCTTAGACGTGAAGGGAGAGAGAGAGACATAGAGAGAGACACAGGGAGAGATGTGCACAGAGCGAGAGAGAGAGAGAGACATAGAGAGACATATATAGTGTGTGAGAGAGGGGGACACAAAGAGAGACGGACAGACCGATTGCTGCAGATCAACACAGCTCACAAATAATAAAATTAATAGCAGGTACAGAAGCTCTCGTGGACAGAGTGGGTGGTGTTCTCTCATCGTTGAGTTGAACCGGGGCCAGAGCTGGTGCTGGGAGAAGATGGGAATGATGTACGAGATGGTTTATTGAAGCTGACCCCAGCCTGGGCCCTGGCTGATGTCTCTATTGACCGTTCTCTCTTCAGGGTTTTTAATCTGCAGTTTCCTTGTTGGGAACAATGTTTCCTGACGTTTCCTATTGATCTCAGCGACATTGCCCTGCGCTGAGGTGAGGGATCCCATTAGCCGGTCGTTCCTGAGGCAGATGACAATCTTCCCCCACATCTCAGCCCGGGCTACGCTCCCTCCCTGCTAAGTCACCGAGTTTATGGCGGGAGGGGGGGGTTGTGTATGTGTGTGTGTGGGGAGGTGTTGTTTGTGTGTAGGGGGTGTCTGTTGGGGGGCTGTGTGTGTTAGGGTGTGGGTGTGTATAGGGGGCGCGGGAGGGGGGGGTTGTTTGGGTGGGGGGAGAACGAGCTAATGTCACAGCCAGTGGGTTTGGTTCCTGGAGTAGGCTCTGAGCCTGGGGTAACGTGCTGAGTCTGGTCATTTTTTTTACATCAATTACATAATCCACTTTGTGCTACATCACTGTTAACACGGCTCCTACGAGATGCAAGTGTACGTACCAGTGTTGGGATGTTTGCCAGCGGACTCCTTGAGCACATCATCCCTCCCTCCCCCCCACTCTCCACCCCACCCCCCCTCCCTCTCTCTCCGCACTTAAAGGACCACGAAAGTGCATTTTACATTGAATAATAAGTGTGTTTTGATGCAGTGCCTTATCACACCGTTCAAATGTCTCCAAGCGCTTCACAGGATTTTTACTGTAGAGCACAGTGACCGTGTGTTTTTTAGGTGAACACAGCAGCCAATTTGCGCCCATCCGTGTCCCGCAAACAGCCACGGAGTGAGCGACCGATTTTATGTGGGGAGGGGTGAGGGTGGGGTTTGGCCGGGGGGGGAAGCCAGTCTGTCGTCAGCCCCCCTCACCCTCGCTGCAGCCTCCTGTTGTAGACACACGTACACGCGGAACCGCAGAGTAATTAACAACCGAGATCAGCAACAGCATCTGCGAGCTAATTTTAATAATGTTTCCCTTATTATCAGAGGACAAAATTAACCCAGGAATTTATTTACACAGCAGCCGAGGCCGGGAACAGCTTGCTAATTGCCTGTTAGGTGATTAATACTCTGACAGCAGATGCTAATGAATTGCGCTGCGCTCACGAGCTGGAGTTGAGAGAAGTCGCTGCCTGACAGCCTCATTAACACCATAATTATGTACTTGTTGCTCATGCTTATAAGCAAATACTAACAACTGTTAGAAGATTAAAGTGACTTGCTCTCACTCATCCCACTGAAGTGGGTATAACACTGTGACAGCAGCACATTGAGAGCCGCACAGACCTGCGCTGTGGTGGGCTTCTGCTTTCTCAACATGAGGGGCCTTTGTGGCTCTATCTTCCTCTCCCTCTCTCCCTCTCTCTCTCCTCCTTTCTTCCTCTCTCCTTTTTTCCTCCTCTCTCCTTCCATCACTCCATTTTTCTCTCCTTCCATCTCCCTCTCTCTGTCTCTTTCCTTCTATACCTAGTTATCTCTCCCTCCCTCCCTTTCTGCCCCTCCATCTGTTTTTTCCCTCTTCTTCCTTCTCTCTCTCCTTTTCTCTCCTCTCTCTCCCTCCCACCTTCCCTTACTCTCTCTCCTTCACTGGAAGTGGGGGGTGGGGGAGGTGTACGACCCATTTATTGTGGAGGAAAGAAACAAAACAGATGAATCGTTGTGCAAATTGGCTGCTGCGATGGCCTACAAAACACACAGTCACTAGACTTCACAGGATATTAGGTGCTGTGATGCTACGTCAAACATTCAGATGATTATGATGATGGTGATGATGATGATAAGTTAGTTATGGTCCCTCCCCCCTCCCCCCAGTGACACAGAGGGGCTGACACTCTACTGAACACGTGTGTCACTGGGATGTGATTGAGGTGTGTTGGCTGACGTGACCAGCCACCGAACACATGTGTTTCATTATACAATATGCTGACAAAACTGCACTGCTGGTGCCGCCCCCTCCCTCCCCCTCCCCACAGCCTGGGGGTCCCGCGCTGGTTGGCGGGGGGGGGGGGGGGGGCGCGGAGGAGGCTCGGACTCTGGACTTGCTTTGAAATGTCACATGTGACAGGAGCTGGTGCCTGAGCGATTGATCCCATCAGACAAGGGCCCGACTCTCCCACTCGGGGAAGTCTCCCGGCTTCACAACCTGATGCTGCGGCGAGATCCTCAACCACAACACTACACCCCCCCAGGCCCCCCCTCCCACCCACTCACCATCCCTCTCTCACTCTCTGTCTCTCTCTCTCTCTCTATTCTTTTCTCTCTCTCTCTCTCGCCGTCTTTGTTCTTTCACACTCACGCTCTCTCTTTCATCAAATCTTTGCCCTCAACAAAAAACTTGCATGTAGCTGAGACCAATCCTATCCTAATGCCCCTTCCCCCCACCCACAGGACACACACGCAGGACACACACACACACACAGACACACACAGACACAAACACACACACACTGATACGCACATGGGCACATGTTCCAGTCAGGGTCACTGGATAGCAATCAGCAGCAAGAACCTTGGCTGATTTATTTTCTCTTTCCCCCACCTCCCCCTCCCCTCCCTCCCAAACTCTTGGGAGGTTTGAAAACATCGCCAAGTTTCCATTCCCTCGCACGGTGGTGGGCCTGCAACCAGTACGCAATAGACATCTTTCTGCTTTGATTCCCAACCGATTGTGGAGTGCTGGAGTGTAGTGGCTTACGAGCTCGCCTGGCGAGCGAGAGGACCCGGGTTCGAGTCCCGGGCAATGCGAAAACTTAGGCAAATTTCCTTGCTCCACACTCGCCTCTGTTTACTCCGCAGTAAGTAGGAACCGGGTTGTTCGTCGATTGATGGGATCGCTTTGCGTCATAATCCATAAGAAAAATTAAAACAACAATAATTAGATCACTCAGTCCATGACTCTTTGCGGGACATTGCTGTACGCAATTGGCTGCCGCGTTTCGCCCACAAAATACACGGTAACATTTTGAGACGTCTCAGCGACGTGATAAGGCGCTACGTTCAAATGCAAGGATTATTATTGTTATTATCTGTAATAAACCTGTCCTCAGTTCAGGAGGTTAGAAACTGAAGGAGGTGTCTTCCTGCCTCTTAAACTCCGTGATTCCAAAGATTAGTATAATTTTGTTTTGGAGACATCTCTCTGTGTTGGTCTCAGACGCCCTGTTTCTCTGGAGTTGTGTTTAAGCAGCGATGTCAGGCTGATGTCAGAACAGGAATTGTCCACAGAGACATTTACAACGTCTGATGATGTGATGGAATTCAATTATCTCAGTATCGACAGAGTAAATTAACTACAGGAGAGAGAGCTCGATAGACACAGTGACTGCGCCTGACCCCACTGAGGATAGGATCCAGTGAGGATATCAGGTGTCTCTGTATGTGTTTGTGTCTGTGTGTGTCCACAGAGCTACTCAAAAAGAGACGGGAGTTTCTCTCTCTCTCCAGGTGTCCTGGCCACCAACCCCCCCAAATAAAATTGGTCACTCAATCCGCCACTGTTTGTGGGGACTCTGCTGTGCGCAACTGGCTGCCGCGTTTCACCCACAAAATACACACTCACTGCGCTTTACAGTGTATCCCGTGAAGCGCTTTGAGACGTTCTCAACGAGGTGATAAGGCGCTGTGTCACATGCAAGGATTATTATTATTATCCAACCTCCCAAAAGATTACTTCCCACCTGTCTCTCTCTCTCTGTCGCTCTGTCTCTCTATCTCTCTCTCTCTGTCTCTTTCTCTCTGTCTCTCTATCTCTCTCTCTCTGTCGCTCTGTCTCTCTATCTCTCTCTCTCTGTCTCTCTCTCTCTGGCTCCTGTTCAAGGTCAGCAACCGAGTTGGATTCCCTTTCCTTTTGCAAAATCTTTATAAATTGGCAGTGCTCGAAAGGTTAAGTGCGTTCCTCTCTCTCTCTCACACACTCTCTCTCACTCTCTCGCTCACTCTCTTTTATTGGAATGATTTGCCGTGTGCCCGAATGATTTCTGGTGCCGTAAATTCCCTATTTATGGAAAAAAAGCTACTTGTAACGGGACAGTGAGCACTAATGGGAATGGCGAGGCTGGATTGTTATTCTTGGCTGTTTTCACGGCCTATAAATACTCTTCACTTTCACGCACCGACCAGCGACCAGTACATTCAGCAGCAGAAACATTACTCTCTTCCTCTCTGCACCATCGTAGGTGGTCGAGGCTCGAGCTGCCACCCTCACCTCTAGAACTCTCTGTCTCAAGCCCCCCAACCCCCAGCCTTGCACCCTCCCCCCCCCCCCCATTCCCCCCACCCGTTGTCTAGGGATTTTTTTTTCACCCACAAAATACACAGTCACTGCACTTTACAGCGTATCCTATGAAGCGCTTTGAGACGTCTCAACGACGTGATAAGGTGCTGCATCCAAATGCAAGGATTATTATTATTATTTGCACTGCGAGATGGGTGGGGGAGGTGGGGGGGATGAGAGATGACCAAAGGTAATCTCCCGACACTCTCCCGGGCTGACGAGAGGCCAGTGTGACAGACAGTGTGACAGACACCTCACTAATCAGCCTCAGACCCTGACCACTTGCCTGAGAGCAGTGGCTGCTTTTCGTTGTTGGGGAAATTTTTGGCACGTCAGACCACATCAGTTCAGACGGAAGGTCACGCCGGGCAATGACTGCTCCCTTCACTGCCTCTCGAGGCCTTATTTACTGTGGCAAAATGAGGTCGTTCTTCACCCTCAACCAAAACAACACCCCCATCTCCGTCCCCAGCAAAGCCTCTCTATGTCTCGCATCAGCTCGGAGTGGTTGGGTTAGGTTTCCGTATCAGATCGTCCTGTTCTGTGAACCTTTCAAGAGCTGCTACCATTCCCAGGGGATCAGACAGATCTTCCAATATCCTCCTCTGTCCTCCCCCCCCGATCTCAAGTTACAGAGCCATTTTGTTTTTTGGGCCGGAAACATGCACCATCACCGTCATTAAGAGTCTCCAAACCCAACCGAGAATTCTCCACATCCCACCTACACGTGGAAATCCCAGAGACAGATTGTTGGAATGGAATGCGCTCTCTTTCTCTCTCTCTCTTCCTGGAGGGACACATCCTGCTTATCTAATTCCAGAGAGTATTAGGCCCAGGTTGGCAACAGCCAAGGCTTGGGGGGAGCCTAGAGGGTGCGTTGGGGTAACTGCTAACCGGCTATAACCACATGACTTGCCGTTGATCACGCTTTCCTGCTGAATAGCAATAATCTAAATGAGAAGGCAGTTTCTCTCTCTCTCTCTCTCTCTCTCTCTCCCGGTGTCCTGGCCAACAATCACCCAAATAAAATTGGTCGCTCGCTCCACGACTATTTGTGGGGACGCTGCTGTGCGTAAACCGGCTTCACCCACCGAATACACTGTCAGTGAACTTTACAGTATATCCTGTGAAGCGCTTTGAGATGTCTCAACAACGTGATAAGGCGGTGTATCAAATGTGAGGATTATTATCATTGTACCCTGCCCCTCTGCCCTCTACCACCTACCCCATGCTCCCCCACCCCCCCTTCCCCCCTCCCGCCCACCTGTTGGGAGATGTTAAGTGCTATTGTTGGGAGATGTTAAGTGCTCAGGGATCTGGTGAGAGGCCGGAGCTGTGCCTGAGCTGGAACGTGAGTGATTTCAGCCTCCAAGAAAACTTCCCGCATGAAGGAATGTTATTTTAAACCACACTGTTAGCACAGGGAGGGAACCCAACTCTCTCTCTCTCTCTCTCTCTGAGCAATCAGGCTCTCGGACAGGAATTTAGCCTGGCGTGCAGCACAGAGCAGTCAGGTCAGCATAGAGCCGCTCAGAGCAGGTCAGCCAGGAGTCAGGCCATCCATCCAGGAAAAACATTAGAGAGAGAGAAATGAGATTTTAACCAGGGCATAAAATTCCACCCAATCGCAGCCGCTGGGACCGTTTTAATAATAATAATAATAATAATAATAATATTCCTTGCGTTTGATTTGATTTAGCGCCTTATCACGTTATTGTGACATCTCAAAGCGCTTCACAGTATATATCGTAAAGTGTAGTGATTGTGCATTTTGTGGGCAAAACGCAGCAGCCGAATGCACACAACAGCGTCCCCACAAACAGTTGTGGATTGAGTCACCCCAAAAAAATTTTTACTTGGAGGGATTATTGCTCCCAGTCGACTACCAATTGGATTCCCACTTAGCGCAAGGTAAACAGAGGCGTGTGGGGTATGGAAACTTGCCTCAGCACATCACAAATACAATCCAATTCACAGTTAAACAGCGTCTTTCATCCATGACTGTGTCTAAGAGTATCAAACCAAGCTGAGAATCCCACAAACATACATCAGCTACACCCGGAAATCTCCCTTGTCGGGCGTGAAAACACTCACGCTCACTCTCTACAATAATAATCCTTGCATTTGATCTAATGCCTTAACACATCGTTGAGACGTCTCAAATCGCTTCACACAATATATTGTGAAGTAAATTGACTGTGTAAGAAAGAAAGAGAGAGGGGGGGGAAGAGAGAGAGACCGAGAGAGAGGACAGAGTAAGACAGAGAGAGACCGAGCGAGAGAGACCGAGAGAGAGACGTTGGGGAAGGGGGAGAGAGAGCGAAAGTAGAACTTTTTTAAAGCCTTCAAAACTTTTAATGCTAAGCAAAGGAGCGAGCGAGGAGGGTGACCTGGGAGTGCGTGTCCCTGAGGTGCGGGCACGGAGCTATCAGACTGGCAATTTAACACTGCAATGGCTTCAACATTAGCTGTAAATTGTTTTCATTCCTTCCCCGGATTTATTTCCTGTGTTACCTGCTGTTTTCCATTCGGAATGATGGCAACACAGGCTGCCTGATATATATTTTTTTTCCGTGTCATTTAATGCAGAATTACAAGCCAAACTATTGCCTCTTACATTGCCCTCCAGCGTTTAAGACATTTAATGAGAGGACATTTTTATTTTGGCTTGCGTTATTTTAAAACTCTCCCCCCACCCCCACTTCCCCCCCACCCCACCCCACACATACACACACACACGCACACAACTCCCCCCTAAAAAAAAGCTTCCTTTTCCCTTCATTTCGTTTCACAAAATTTCTGCTGTGACTATAATAATGACATTATAATAATAATAATAATCCTTGCTTTTGATATAGTGCCTTATCACGTCGTTGAGACGTCTCAAAGCGCTTCTCAGAATATAAAGTGTAGTGACTGTGTAATTCGTGGGTGAAACGCGGCAGCCAATTGCGCACAGCAGCGTCCCCACAAACAGTGGTGGATTGAGTGACCACATTTTGTTTTGAAGGGATTCACTAATTGCTTAACAACCAGGTTCCTACTTACTGCTCGGTAAACAGAGGCGTGCGGAGTAAGGAAACTTGCCTAAGGTTTCCCTCTGCCTGGGAATCAAACCCGGGTCCTCTCGATTGTGAGACGAGTGCTCTCACCAGAAATAAGAGCTCTCTCCACACCGGCACGAGCTGGAGAGGTGACTCCCATCGCAGGGTCAGGAAATGAGAAATAGATTTGTTCTCTTCTTATTTGGCGATAATGGAAAAAACGCTTTTTCAATTTAGCCGTTTAATTATCTGTTTTTCTCTTTCCCTTTGCACCGGGGGGTGGTGGCTGGGGGGGGGGGGGGCTGCCGGTGGGTGGGTGGGAGTGTGCGGGGGGCTGGGGGGTGTGGGGGCTGGGGGGTTTGGTGGGGGGGTTTGGTGGGGGGTGGTGGGTGATGCGTGGAAGAGGGGCTGGGGGATGGGGCGGATATTGGGGGGTGCTGGTGGGTGCGTGGGGCTGTGCGGGGGGGCTGAGAGGTGTGGGGGCTGGGGGGTTTGGGGGGGCGGTGGTGGGTGATGCGTGGAAGGGGCGATGGGGGGAATGTTGGGGGTGTGGTGGGAAGCTGAGCTGAGTGTTGTGTTATGGATTGGTTTTGGAATCATCATATTTCTTGTCTTTTTGTCAAACAAAGTTATCCTGGAAGTAAACCCGGAGTCTGGGACAGTCAAATGAACATTGATATTATTCCCGTATGTAAGGCAGTCTGGCCTCGGGCCTGACATTAAAATCTCTCCTCTGACTGTTTCTCCTTCTCTGTAGGACTCGCCGACTTAACTATTTACTTCGACTTAACTCGCTGTGTTAACTATTTGTTGAAAAGGTTTTGGGAACCTCAGTCCACCAAAGAGACACTCGACCCCTGACTGTGTGTTTTGTGGGCAAGTGGCAGCAATTTGCGCACAGCGACGTCCACACACACAGCCCCGAAGAGAATGTTTGATTTGACCTCAATGATTTGACGGCCAGGATGTCAGGAAAGAGAGAGAGAAACTCCTTTCTTTCTTCCGTGACAGCTTCACTGGGAGCTATCGCCTACAAAATACAGTCACTTCACTCTACAGTGTATCCTGTGAAGCGCTTTGAGAACGTCTCGAAGACGTGGTAAAAGGTGCTACGTCAAATGCAAGGATTGTTATTATTATCCTGAACGTTCGCCTGAGCAGCCACAGACAGGAGCTCAGTTTAACCTCACGTACAAAGCACGGTGTCTGCGACAAAGCAGTGCTGTCTCTCTCCCCCCAGCACTGAGCTGGAGCGTCAGCCCGGACTGTGAGCTCAGAGTCCCTGACATGGGGGTGGGGTGGGGCTCGAACCCACAACCCGGGGGCGAGGAAGAGACACACGTCAGTAACGCTCTGGGAGGAATTAGCAGAGCAGCGCCTGGTGAGGCTATTGATTGTGTTAAGCTATCGATCCGCCAATGTTCAGACAGTGGCGGGTGGCCGGCTAATCCGGCCGGAGCTTTGTGGGGAATTCTAATACTGTAACTGCGCTGTGAATCAACAACACGGACACGGACTAATTGGGATGAATGGCGGGATTCCGTGCCGTGTCGCTCTGAGTGACTCTGTAACGAAAGGGATTGTGAATGGCGTGGGCAGGAGAGCTTATATATATAGCGAGCCGTTTGTGGGTTCCCGTAGCTTAGTGTTTTAGAGCACTCGCTTCGCAAGTGAGGGGGTCCCGGGTTCGATTCCCGGGCGGGGCGAGACCTTAGGCGAGTTTCCTCCCTCCGTACACGCGCCTCTGTTTGCCCAGCAGTCAGCAGGAACCCCGTTGTCAGTGGCTTGGCGGATCGCTTTCCGGGGGTGATAATCCCTCCGAGAAACAAAAAACTAATAATCTGGTCACTCGATCCACGACTGCTTGTGGGTGACGCTGCTGTGCACAAACAAATGGCTGACCCGTTTCACGCCACAAAATACACAGTCGATCCACTTAACGGTATGTTCTGTGTTTTGTTGGACGAGATACGTAGTGAGGAAGTGTGATGTTATGGCGCTGAGGCGGCTGAAAGCCTCTGGTAGCTGCTGGCAAAGCTTGACCTTAGCTTTCCCAGCAATGGGAAGCCCAGTGTGATTTCCCCAGATGCTGCCTATCTGCCTCTCGCAGCTACGAGGCTTTGATACCAGGGTCCCCTGTGAAATTGCTGTCTCCGATGCCCTTATCACTGTAATAGGCTGTGAAAGAGTGAGCACTTCACCACCTACTTTTCACCTCCCAGCAGGTCCGTCCGAGTGTCTCACTGGGCGGGGTGGGGGGGAGGAGGGGGGAGGGCGGCTTTATCACTGGGCGTCCGACCCCTTTTCTTTGTTCACTGCAAAGATCGACTGTCTCAGCTGCCTTTCAAGCCCCCTCCTCGCACCCCCCACCCCCAGCCCCCCAACCGAACGACAGCAACAGAATCAGCAACTCTTTATAGCAAGGGAGAAGGCCATTCGGCCCATCGTGTCCGTGCTGGGGCTTGCTCCCCCACCCCTGGACCTCTCTCCTCCGATCGCAGGCCACCGGACCTGTTATTTGGTATTATTTAATCGGTGGATGTCGATCCGATTCCCTCTTACGCACTAACCCGCCCTTGGCTTCAGCACACACTCGCGGTGAGGCATCCCACATAGTAACTGCCTCCTGTGTGAAAACATTTCCTGTTCAAAAAAAAAAGTTGATTATGATGTTTGCTAAAATGCCAAACCAACACACATACCATAGATAGCAAAGCAGATTTGCCATTTAACTCTTTCCATGTCGATAACTGAAACCTTCGGGTTTCAAAACCTATCTTAAGATCTATTTTTGCGATTGCGTTATAAGTCACTTCCCCCTCCCCTCCTCCCCCCTCCTCCCCCCCTCCCACACTCACACACAAGGCTCAGGCTCCAAGTCAGCTTTGTGAAAACGATGGGGAAGTCGAACCCGCAATATTCTACATCTAAAGGTGTCAGGACTGGCTCAGTCAGGACAGCGCACTCCCCTCTCGAGTCAGAAGGCGATTCGCCCCCAAAAACCATACAGTCACTCCACTTTACGGTCTATCCTGTGAAGCGCTTTGAGACGTCTCAACGATGTGATAAGTCACTGTATCAAACGCAACGATTATTATTATGAGCTGATGCTGTGTTCAAATGCGGTGTGTAAAACGGCCACAAGGGGGCAGCATGCCCCCCCCCCCCACCCCATCCTCCTGATGATGAGAGCCTTGGCTGTTGAGCGTTGGGGTGGGGTGGGGGGGGTGGGTGGGTTGGGTGAGTGGGTGGGGTGGGGAGTTTCGGTGCTTTCTCTTTCTGTCTGTCTCTCGCTTTCTCTCTTGTCGTTTCTGACACTGATGGAGGCCGGGGAAGGGGAAGGGGAAGGGGAAGGGGAATGGGAATGGGTATGAGAGGCGACAATCAGACCATCAGAAACAATCCAATCTCACTGACGGGAAACGACTGTGTGACCATTCACACGACAAAGCATCCCATTTAACCCCCGCTGATGGATTGTTCCAGGGGACTCATTCTGCAACCGCCACACACTGGGGCACATGTGTAGACCTGGCGGTGGATGAATTATTACTGTTGCGTAATGCTCTGATCCAGCGTTTAAGCTAGCGTGGACGAGAGGCCTGCGTTATTGACGGCACGACCGTGACATCCCATTTTTTTTGATTGATAAATTGCAGTCTCTGCAGTGAATTTCAGATCAGACACACCCCAATGGAATTGAAACCCAGAGAAGCATTCCTCATAGATACCCTTCCCCCGCCCCACTGTCTCTCTCTCTCTCTCTCTCTTCCCCTTACCCCCCACCTCCACCCCACATCCTCTCTCCCAATGTCCTGGTTGACCCCCCCACTCTGCCCAATAAAATCAGTCGCTCACTTCACAGCTGTTTGCGAGGACATCGCTGTGCGCAAATTGGCTGCCGCATTCGCCTGCAAAACACACAGTCACTGCACTTGACAGCAAAGTCCTGTGAAGCGCTTTGAGACGTCCTCCCGACATTGAAAGACGCAGTATCAAACCCGAGGGTTATTATAATTATTATTATCATTATTAATTTCAGGCCTCTTGTGTTGGCGTCTCTATTGAAACTAACACCCCTTGTCTGGGTTAACTAGCCGTGGTGAGGAGTAACAACAACAACAACAACAACAACAAACTACATTTTGACCAGCGCCTTTCACGTCGGGAGAACGTACCCAGATGCCGGCAAAAGCAATGTTGGGCACTGGCTTCCCCAATGGCCTGAGATTTCAACTCAGTCTCGTCTCGATCTTCCTGAGCTGAGTTGCCACAACACTTTGCTTCAGGAAACGTTTCCTGTCTGCCGAGCCTGTCTGAACAGTCCCTATTATGTGGAGCTTTCTGTCTGTCTGTCCTCACAGACATAATTGGAATGCCGAGGTTTGCATTATTAAACAACTAATTCAAGCCCTCGTAGGAATGACATTACTTTGTGTGTGTACGTGGGGGGGTGGGGGGGGGGTTCTGTGTGTCTGTGTGTCTATGTGTGTGTGTGCGCGCGCTGATAAGTTGTACCGTGGAATTAACTTCAAAGCATTGAGATGTTTGCATTGAGAAAGGACGGTCTAACCTTCAGAGGGAATTGATTTGGCTAAAAGAGGACAAGGGGCAGTCGCTGTAACTGGGCAGTGAGGAGACAGGAGTGTTTGGCAATTATTGTGTCACCCAATTAATGTGTGTGGTGTGTGGGGTGAACACGGCCCCAGCGATTGTCCCCTACAAATAGCCACAAAGCGAACGACTGGGAGATTGGGGCGCTGATGGGCGCAATTAGCTGCCGAGTTTCACACACAAAATACACAGTCACTCCACTTTACAGTGTATCCTGTGAAGCGCTTTGAGACGTCTCAACGACCTGAAAAGGCACAACATCAAATGCAAGATTATTATTGTCGGCCAGGTTTACAGGCACTGCGGAAAATACATGTTAACCCTCTAGCTCAGCGCGTGCCTGTGTGTGTGAGTGTGTGTATGTGTGTGCGCGTGTGTGTGTAGGCAATCAGAGTTCGGTTATGAATTCCTCCGCTCAGTCAGTTAGCGGTTGGATTCACAGTGTTGTGGTGAGGTGACTGGTAGAACCATACAAAGCAGCCAAAGAAGGCTCTGCCCAACTCCCACTGCCCGGCTGTGAGTCAGTCTCTTTCACAGTGGAGGGAGAAGCGGAGAGAGATTTGCGGAGAAGGAGAGATGCTGTGGGTTTGTGAAATTGCTGTACAAAGTTTTGTTAGACTCCTTATCCCCCCCCTTCCACCACACACACGCACACACGCACACTATTTCAAGTCAAGAAATTGGACCATTAATGTTGAGCAGCTGTTTGGGTTTAAGCTGAATGGAAGAGCTCTCTCTCTCTCTCTCTCTCGCTCCCTCTCTCTCTATCTGTGAGAAATATACTCTTCAAACACCCGCACCACACAAACCAAACCACAGCTCCCGTTTGCAGTAAAACCCGATCTGCGCCTCCTTTTTTTTTAGGTTAAGTAGAAAAGATTTTGTAATCGTACTTTCTTTTTTCTCTCTCTCTTTCTTTCATTCCTTTATTTCACCACTCTCCTTTTTATTGTTCTCTCCTCCTTCCCTTCTCTCATTCGCTCGCTTTCCTTCTCTTAAAAAATCTCATTGACTCTGTTTTTTCGCCTTTTCTCTCACTAAAATTTCCTTCATTGTCGTTTTTTTTTCTTGCTCGCTCTTATTTCTCTTCTTTTCTCTCTTGCTTTCTCCATTCTGTCGCTCTCTCTCTCTAAGCGCTCTGGGACGCTGCCCTGAGTGACAGGCGCTATATCAATGCACTTTGTTGTTCTCTCTCTCTCTCTCTCTCTCTCTTTCTGTCTGAGTGTAATGGGAACCTTTTGCACAGTGCAACATGATGACCTCTGTCTTATGGAAAGCGTGTGATGGTGCTGCTGTGGTTTTCTCTGGTGTCTAACCAGAATAGACACCTACTTGTACTTGTTCTTTTTTATCAAACACATCTTCATTCTCAGCTCAGTAGACGGTTTGTCTACTTGTTTTCCGGAAACTCTAAAAAAGCTGAGTCTAATTGTGTTCTCTGGTTAGAACTCTCTCTCTTTCTCTCTCTTAAATCTCTGGCCTCGTCTGTGTTAGCTAATCTGATGGGTTGGAGGACGGAGGCAGTGGGGGAAGAGGGTTATAATAGACCTCAGCACCCCAGTGTGTTGGGATTCTGAGTTTCTCCTCCAGCCTGGTGTCCGCACTGGGCTGAGTGTTGCGGTGGTCAGATGAGGGCAAAGTTGTCCTAAGAACGTAAGAATTTGCTGGACGAAAGAAGGCCAAGGTCCACCCAGTTCACCTTCCACCGTCCTGGCAGTCACTTGCACATGTCACGTCCCAATTGTTTTGATTGAGAAACCTTTCAGTCGCTCCACTTTGCAGTGTATCCTGTGAAGCGCTTTGAGACGTCTTGACAACGTGATGAGACGCTAAATCAAATGCAAGGATTATTATTATTATTATTATTATTACTAGGGAGTGTTTGCACTGTCAAAGAGAGCATTGGGACTGGGAGAGAGAACATGGATTGGGGAGGGTGGTGGTGTGGGTGTGGGGGTGGTGGTGGTGTGGGGGTGGGGGGGGTGGTGTTGAAAGAGCAGGAAATGTTAACTGTCGATTAAAATGATTGCCAGACGCTAAAAGGGACAAGGATGACAGACTCTCGTAAAGTCCCGCAATGCACTGGATGTCGTGTCAGATGTTGACTATATTTGGCATCTTAAAAGCAGAAGCTGTCGTCTTGCATTACCGGTGCGAGGCACGTTCTGGATTTATGTGGAGTAAATTCATGTGGTGAAGGAGGACAGTAATGTGGTCGGACACGCAGATGTGGGACACGAGGTTCCCGCTTGTCAAAAATGTTCTACCCTTGTCTCCTCGTCTCTCGATGTGACTTGCCGCTGCGTACGCCAACAGAAGAACAAATGAGCAAACGTGTCCGTTTCTCTCTCTCTCTCTCTCTCTCACTCTCACCCCGCTCCCCCCCACCCCACCCCCCCAAACCGCCTCAGAGCGTCTGACTGTCGTTCTCCGTCCCAGATGAGTGACGTGTTTTCAGACGTCCTCCTGACGTGAGAGGCGCTACTGTGTATGAATCGTACTGTTTGGGGGCATTGAGGTGTCGTGCATGAGGCGAACTTAAGCGCTTGCAAGTGTTGTGTGTGTGTGTGTGTGGGGGGGGGGGGGGGTGGGTGGTGGGAGGGGAGATTGTCGGTCAGGACACTGAGGGAATCTCCCTTCGCATTTTCCAGTAGCATCCGGGAGAGGAGGGGTGGGGGCAGTAGGTTGGCGTTGGGGGGAGCTTTTAACGTCTGCCTGAACGGGCGCAAACGGGAGCTCGGTTCAAAGGCTCATCTCTCAACGATCCGTTTAAGATTATGAGGTCAAAGGATTCTCTGCGTGTGGGGTGCGGTGTGGGGGTGGTGGGGTGGGGTGGGGGGGAGAGAGGGGGCATGAACCCGCAACCTTCTGACTGAGGCGTGTGAGCAGGCGACCTGGAGAAAACTGCCCGGAAAAATGCATCTCTTAAAACAAACACAGACACCTGCAGCCGTTCATCGCGCACATAACACCTCAATCACGTGGTCACTGTTAATACAGAGAGGGAGAGAGCGAGAGGCCAACCTCACACTTAGCCATTTGAAGGACTCTTAAGCTACGCTTCTGTGCAGTCTGATTGCACAGGGGCTGCGTTTGTTGGATTAACCTGGATCCTTGCCGTGTGACAGTCTGCATCATGTTTTATTTAAAGCCTTGTTCGCTAAATTAAGCGCGAAAGCTTCATCGCTGGCAGGAGCCAGAGATTTCACCCCCCCCCAACCCCCCCCACCCCCCCACCACCCCCCTTTACTCGCCCCTAATTTTTTTTTCTTTTCGCTCGACAAAATTGTAAGCCATGTTCCCTGCGCGCGCGCGTGCGTGTGCGTGTGCGTGTGTGTGTGAGAGTGAGGGAGACAGCAGACTTGTACTCAATAAATATTTCACTTCCAAGAAATGATTTTCTGCAGTTTTCTGAAGTGCTTGTTTCACATAGCGGGAGCTGTAAATGAGTCAGTTTTGGACGGTGTGAGAAACGCAGAGATTCTGCAGAATTACACCGAATACCTCCCCCTCCCAAATGTAAGTGTGAAGTCAAGGGGTTTCACTCATCACCCCCACTCCTTCCACAGAGCAGATTATTCCTAATAATAAGAATAATCCTTGCATTTGATACAGCGCCTCATCACGTCTTCGACACGTCTCAAAGCGCTTCACAGGATAGACTGTAAAGTGCAGTGACTGTGTATTTTGTGGCCGAAACGCGGCTGCGTTCCCCACAAACAGTCGTGGATTGAGAGGCTAAATATTTTTGGGGGGGAGGGTTTATTATCCCTCAAAAGCGATCCGCCAATCGACTAACAATCGGGTTCCTACTTACTGCCCGGTAAACAGAGGCGTGTGGAGTAAGGAAACTCGCCCGAGGTTTCATCCCGCCTGGGAATCGAACCCGGGTCCTCTCGCTTGGGAGGCGAGCGCTCTAAGCACTACACTACGGGACTGCATGAAATACCACGCAGCACTTTGAGACGTCCTGATCACTGTGAGGATTATTATCGTCGCTGTCGTGTCTGGTCCTTTGTGTCGAGGTGACTGTGTTAGTGAGTGCCGAGTCCTGCTGGGGCTGTAGGTTTGCGCTGTGTGTGTGTGTGTGTGTGGTAAACAGGAAGCGAGGCTTGGCTTGCCCTACATCTCGTCATCAAAGCCCCAGAGGCTCGGTGGGGGATTTATTTTTAGAAAAAAAACGTTTTATAACTCGCGACAAACCGCGACTGCAGCCTGACCACACGCTGACACAGAAAGGTTTCCGCGCTAAGACGAAACGAGCCACCGCAGGCAAAACACGTCTCGTTTTATATTTATCCGCCTTCTGTCGCTGTTGCTGACCCTGGGCACAGAGCGTGACAGTTACCACACGGGTGGGGGGAGGTGGGGGAGATGGGGGGGCTCAGTGGAACTGTAGCCCCCCCCACCCCCTCACCCCCCGAGAGACTTGTGTCTCCACACGTAGGGTAGTGGTCAAAACTCGTACGTGTCTGTGGCCCGCGTTCTTGCACGGGTGTTGGGCGTCTCTCACTGCCCCCTGTTTCAGACAAGCCCCCACCACCCCGTCTCCCCAGCCCCGAAACTGTGCAGAGGCTTGGAGTGGGGGTGGGGGGAGAGGGAGGATGTGAGGGGGAATGGGGGCAGTCGGGCTGAAGCTTCAGTCGAAAGTAAATCGGTCACTGACAAACTGATGGAAAAAAAGTGACTGCAAGCGGAGAGGGAAAGGGCAGCGGGTTTCAGTGTTTAGACGACCAAAGTGCAGCCAGAGACCCCGACCAGCACCCCCACCCACCCCCCCCCCCCACCCATCCACCACCACCTACGCTTACACCACATCCACCACCACCTCTTTTACTCGTTTGCTCGGGGGGCTGGGGTGAGGAGGGGGAGGAAACGGGCCAGAGGTGAACTGTTTCCACTCCCTCAGGTAGATGCTATGGGACCCCCGCCCCACCATACTCTTCCTTCCCCTCCCCACCCCCCCACCTGTGGTTCATCTCAACACTGTTTGTGCCCACGCGTGTGTGTGTGTGTGTGTGTGTGTTGAGGGGATACGGTGGGAAGGTAAGAATGGGGGAGAGACGGGGGTAACAGTGTGAAGGTTTGACAGGAAACCGCGGGGGGAGGGGATGTTTGGGGGTGGGAGGGGAGCGTTGCTGAGCGAGGCTGAGCAGCAGGAGGTGTGAGAGTGATTGACCTCCGCCTGTCAGCGCTGAGCGCGGCTGTGACCTACCTACAGCCCTCACACTGACCCAACCCTTCTGCCCGACTTCCTCCATGGGGTTAGCTGCTTAAACTCCAGCAGTTAAGTCCCCTCCTCCCCTCCCCTCCCCTCCCCTCCCACCGCATCCTCATCCCTGGACCAGAAGGTTGGGGGTCGCGGAGGTGTGGGGGGAGGTGGGGTGTGAGTTCCAGCGAAGTAGTATGGCGCTATATCAAATGCAAGGATTTGCATGGTGTTGCTTTGGATGAGTACCCACCTGGTCTACTTCTGACTGGAGTCGTTACGCGGGGAGGGGTGTGTGTGGAAATTGGGTCCCTGTGATGTGTTAGTTAGCACATGGCACGTGTTAGCAGGGTGTTGAGAAATGTGGTCATGTAATAATAATAATAATAATCCTTGCATTTGATATAGCGCTTTTCACGTCGGGAGGACGTCCCAAAGCGCTTCACAGAACACACTGTAAAGTGAATTGACTGTATATTTGTGGGCGAACGCGGCAGCCAATTGCGCACAGCAATGTCCCACAAACAGTCGTGGATTGAAAATGACCAATTTATTATTGTTTTTGGTTTTGGAGGGATTATTATTAGGCTCTGTGTGGAGTAAGGAAACTTGCCCGAGGTTTCGCCCTCTGCCGGGAATTGAACTCAGGTCTCTCACTTGCAAAGCGAGTGCTCTAACCACTGAGCTACAGGACTCCAAACTCTGCGGCTGTGCGATCCCTGTCCTCCCCTGGACCCCGTTACAATGGTTGCACCCAACGCTCGCCCTTCGGGATGGCAATGAGCGGGAGGCGGGGGCGACCCATACAATATATTTTTTAAGAGGTGGAGTGGGAGGGCTGAGGGAAGACTGTATCACTCAATACCCCCCCACCCACCCACCACCCCCACCCCCCCCAACCCACCCACCACCCCCCCACCCCCCCCCCCCACCCACCCCACCACCACCCCCACCCACCCCAACCCACCACAACCCACCCCCACCCCACCCCACCCCACATCCACCCCCACCCGAGGCTCTGAGTCCCCTCGGACTCCATTGGGCAACTTGTTGTGCTTGGGACGTCCTCCTGACGTAACGTGTTGTTGTTGTTGAGTGTAGGAGAGGGTTTGTGTGGGGTGTGAGCCCCGGCTCGGGCCGGTAGAGCTGTTTCTGTGTCGTGTTGCTCAGGGTTATGTGTCCTGTGGGCCCTGTGTTGTCTGATACCCCCTCCCCACCACCCCCCCCCCCCACCCCCCACACACCACTTCACGTGACTTCCTGTGGTGAGGGCTTTTACACGGAACGGAACCCAGAAACCAAAGGTGAAAGGTCAGTGCGGTGGTTCTCTTTAAAAACAGGAGAGAGAAAAAATTACCACCGCCCCTCCCTCACCCCCTCTCTCACCCCCTCCCTCGCCCCCTCGCCCCCTCCCTCGCCCCTCCCTCGCCCCCTCCCTCACCCCCTCCCTCGCCCCCTCCCTCACCCCTCCCTCACCCCCTCCCTCGCCCCCTCCCTCACCCCTCCCTCGCCCCCTCCCTCGCCCCCTCCCTCGCCCCCTCCCTCGCCCCTCCCTCGCCCCCTCCCTCGCCCCTCCCTCACCCCTCCCTCGCCCCTCCCTCGCCCCCTCCCTCACCCCTTCCCTCGTCCCCTCCCTCACCCCCTCCCTCGCCCCCTCCCTCGTCCCCTCCCTCACCCCCTCCCTTGTCCCCTCCCTCACCCTCTCCCTCGCCTTCTCCCTCGCCCTCTCCCTCACTCCCTCCCTCGTCCCCTCCCTCGCCGCCTCCCTCGCCCCCTCCCTCACCCCTTCCCTCGCCCCCTCCCTCGTCCCCTCCTTTGCCCCCTCCCTCGCCCCCTCCCTCGCCCCCTCCCTCGCCCCCTCCCTCGCCCCCTCCCTCGTCCCCTCCTTTGCCCCTCCCTCGTCCCCTCCTTTGCCCCTCCCTCACCCACTCCCTCGCTCTCTCCCTCGCTCCCCATTGCCCTCGTCCTCCGCTCCTGAATGAGTGTAATTCACGACCTTGAGCAAGACTGACACACGCGCACACACACTGACACACACTGACACACACACACACTGACACACACACACACCACTGACACACACACACACACTGACACACACACACACACACTGACACACACACACACACTGACACACACACACACTGACACAGACTGACAGACGCACACACACACTGACACAGACTGACACACACACACACACTGACACAGACTGACACACGCACACACACACACATACTGATACAGACTGACACACGCACACACCCTGACACAGACTGACACACGCACACACCCTGACACAGATTGACACTCACACACCCACACACACTGACACAGACTCACGTGCACTCACACACACACACACAAACAACACATGCACACACACTGACACAGACTGACACACTCACTCACACGCGTACACACTGACGCAAATACTATACTGCCACACACATACACCTGTAACACCCACACACGCACAGATACACACACCACTGACACACATACGTACAGGTGCACTCACATTGACACACATGCACAAGCGCACACACACATAGGCACACACACGCGATAACACACACACGATAACACACACACATGCACAGAAGCTCACACGCAGACGTGTGTGCGTGGCGGTGTCGTGCCAGACCATTTTGTTTCACAATTTAAGGTGGAAAATTTCTTAATTGCAGCCTTAATTCAGAAATGGGGCATTTTACAACTCTTTCGCTCCCTCTTTTTTATGTGTGTCTCTCTATGCCTCATTCTCTTTCTGTGCGCGTGTGTGTGTGCGTGTGTGTGTGTGTGTGTGTGTCTCTCTCTGCCCGTCTCTCTCTCTCTGTTTCCCCCCCCTCTCTCTCTCTCTCTCTCGCTCTCTCTCCCCACGAGTACAGTACAAAACCATTTTACTCCAGTCAGTAAATTAACACTGATTTATAGGCTGGAAACCAGGAGGCAATTTGCTATCTGTTGCGTGGAAGAAGCCCCGATCTGAAATATAAGCGAATAATCAGGGTAAACTGAACACTTCACCTGTAGATGGTAATGACAGTCATTAAGCCGGGGCCCAGGCTCTCAGATATTAACTATCGGCTTTTATGAATCGAGTCCATTACATTTGCTGGGAGACGGTGTCTGCGGGAACATTAGCAATTAGTGTCACACGCCTAGACACTGAGACTAATGCTCTTCTGATTTACGCCTGCCAATGCAGACAGCACGCTGAGCTTGGGAGTCTATAGAGATGTTATAATCATCATCATCATAATAATCCCTGCGTTTGATACAGCCCACTCTCACGTCGTCGAGCCGTCTCAAAGCACGTCGCAAGGGTACACTAAAGTGTAAAGTGCAGTGATTGTGTATTTTGCGGGCGAAATGCGGCAACCGAAATGCACACAGCGACGTCCCCACAAACAGTGGTGGAGGGAGCGACCGATGTTACGTGTTGGCCAGGATATGTTGGCCAGGACACTGGGGGGGGGGGGGGGAGAGAGAGAAACTTCCTTCTCTTTTCGACCTGTAAATTAATTAGATTCTAATTGCATTTCCGTGCTACATCGCCTCCAATCCCTGGTTAGCTTTCTCTAATGTCTTTGTTGGCAGCCATGTGTGTTGAACCACACGATACCCATTACAGCTCCTTCCTTGACTGGAGTATCTCACTGACCGTTGGCAGGACAGGTTGATTGCTGGCCACATGTTCACCTCCTGCACCGAGGCCATGTCAGTGACCACCCCCCCCCACCCCACCCATCCCCATTGACAGAGGATCCACACATTTTATTTCTATTTTGCTTCCTGCTCAATCGGAGGCTTTGTGATGATAATCTAACCTGGCCCTGGTCTCGCTTCACATCACACACAACCACCTAACCAGCGATCAATCTGCTCTCCTTCAGGTTATGTGCTGCTGCCGTCACTGCTGCGGAGCTGAGCTGAGCTCCCAGCGTGACTGGCTTCACAGCGTCTCACACTCAATTGTTCGCTGGAGCCGAAAATGTGTTTCCAGGTATTTCGCCTCGATATTGACATCTGTGTGCGAGCGCGAGCGCGAGTGAGCGAGGGCTGTGTGCCGAGCATGATAAGTGGCCCCAGTGCTTCACTCGCACCTCGAGGCAGCAGAATGGGGGTGGGGGACGGTGGAGGGGGTGGGATGGGGAGGTGGGTGGGTGGGGGGGGGGGAAATTTCCATCTGTGTCAGATGATGTAAGGCCAAGGGAGGCTAAGAAAAGGATTGAGTTTTTCAATAGGGCCGTGATTAATTTTTTCAACCGGTGAAATCGCCTCCACCGCACCACACACCCCCCCCCACCCCCCACCACCGAGCTCAGGCCTGAATCATCAACCTGTGGTCACTGGTCCACCCACCACAAAACGGAAACCCCTCCCAGACACTTGTGACACTGTCTGTGTTCACATACTCCTGAAGTGATAACAATTGGGTAACAGATCAGCCGTGATCTAATTTAACAGAATGGCGGAACAGGCTCAAGGGGCTGGATGGCCTACTCCTGTTCCTCTGATACGCCCAGGGGAGCGTAGAGGCCACTGCCACCAGTGTGGAGCCGCGAGCAATGACTAGATACGCCAAGGCTCCTGAACATTAATCCTTGCATTTGGTTTATGTGTGTCAGCCTGACTCAGTCAGTCGGGCTCTAGTCTCTGAGTCAGAAGGTTGTGGGTTCAAGCTCCACGTCAGGAATCCTGCACTCTAGGCTGACTCTCCAGCGCAGTCCAGCGCAGCGCTGGGCAGAGTGCTGCATTGTCAGAGGTGCCGTCCTTCGGACGAACTGTTAAACATCATTCCCCATCTGTGGCTGTTCAGGTGGACGTTAGAGATCACGCAGTGCTATTCGAAAAGGGAAGGTAGTTTCTCTCTCCCTCTCCTGGCGTCCTGGCCAACAATCCCCCCCCGAATAAGATTGATCATTGGCTGTTTGTGGGACGTTGCCGTGCACAAAATTAGCTGCGGCGTTTGCCTACAGTCACTACACGTTACAGTAAATCCTGTGAAGCTCCTGTATTAAATTTGATGATTATTACTGTATGGAATCCAGTATTCTGGGCTCAGAGCAGTTTCAGCAATTTGTGATGATTGGCCTTGTCACTGTGCGTAGTTTCCAGAGAGAGAGAGAGAGAGAGAGGGAGACAGCGAGAGGGAGAGAGAGAAAGAGAGAGAGAGAGGGAGATGAACCCATCAATTTCTGATTACACAATCAGGCGGGTATAAATATTGAAAGGTGACATTTTGAAATATTTATTACTTGGAGATTAATAACAAACACAAATTTTAATATTTAATTTGAGCAGGCGGATGGTTAAGCATGTTGGGGTGGGGGGGGGGAACAGGGTGGGGGGTAATGGGGTGGGGGAGGATAGTGGGGGACAAATGCAGTGGGTTTACCAAGGATGTGCATAACTACAGCTCAGGCAAAGTGAGGAAGAGAGAGAGAGAGAGAGAGATCCAACACCCACTGAATCGCAGGCTCCAGCTTGAATCATTGAGGCTTTGCCAAGTCAGCTATTAAACAGTCACCACAAACAACACCCCTCTCCCCCCCCCACCCCCCCCCCCCCCCCGCCCCCACCCAAAACCAGTTCCTCTGCCAGGAAGAAGAAAGAGGAGGAAGAATGTCTCCTCGTTGGACAATAATCTCTTGTCACTTTAATATTCTGCACAGGCTCCTCAGGGCACATTGGGCACATGTTAATGTGAATTGCAATGTGGAAAGTGACCCTGAGCCAATGGAGCACAGACTGCGTTAGAGAGAGCAACAGCGACAACAACAGTCCTCGCTTAAGGCACAGCATCCCCTAAACGTCCCAGAGCTCCCAGCCCGGGTGCCCGGCCAGCCGCAGGGTAGAACGCTTTGAGACGTCGTTCCCCCCCCCCCCCACTCCGTCCCCCCCCACGCATAAGGCTCGGTGTAAATAACTTTTATTGCTACTGTTGGGACTGGAAGCCGGAAAGGGTCTGATTTGGGTTCCTATTGTGAGCGCTCACCACACTCTGCCCTCTTCTGGCCATATCACCCCACAGCCACCCCAGCCCTGAGCGCTCCAACTCACTCACCGGACAGACAGAAGCCGTTCGTGTGTCCCTCCACCCCCTCCACCTGGTATTCAGAAAGATTGGAAATATCACCGGAGGAGGGAGGAACACACGCAGTCTGTACAGAGGTGCTTCTCCCCCCCCCACCGCCCCCCACGTCTAAATGGGAAACGACAGACAATTTGCACACAGCGACTTCCCACAAACAGCCATGAAGTGAACGACCGATTTTATCTGTCAATCCACTTGACAGTATATCCTGTAAAGCGCTTTGAGACGTCGCAACGATGTATTAAGGCATCATATCAAATGCAAGTATTATTAGTATTATTATAGCCTCACTGCCCCTCACCGTGCGATTGTCAAGTGTAAAATTATATCGCAGAGGAGAGGAGAGGCGGAAGCAGGCACGGTATAGAGCACACGGCACTCAAAGCCTGGAAGACACTCAGTCCCGCTATCAATGGCTGTATAATTGCCACTGCATTGTTCTAACGAGGAACCTGTTTGGACGGGGTTTAATCACCTGCTGAATTGTTTTTCTTTCCCTATCGACAGCGCTAAGTAGGAGTCAACAGCTCTGATTCTAGCCTCAAGTGCCAGTGTCATGTAATGTAGTGCGAAGCCGTCTACACTTTCCAGGGCTTTACAGCTGTAGCAGAACGCTGGGCGACATCAGCCCTGTCCTACCCCCTGTATGATACGGTTTGCAGAGCTGAGCTATCGGAGTGACTCTTCACAAAGGTCTTTTTTACCTGCAGTTGTTTGCAAAGAGAGAGAGTGGGTGGGGGATGCTGTTTGAGGTGCGTTTCCACATACAAGAGGTGTGATGTTGACATACCGATAGTCCTCATGTTTGGTATAGTTCCTGTCAATGTCTCGACGCTCTCAAAGTTCATTGCAGGTTTTACTGTAAAGCACAGTCACTGTGCATTTTGTGGGCGAAATGTGGCAGCCAGTTTGCACACGGTGATGTCCCGGTCGGTGAGTCAGCGACGAGAATAAGTTATTAACTTAAGATAGTTCCCAAAGGGGGAAATTGTAAGGAATTTTTTTTCACACAGTGTGGTTAGGATGTGAAATGCCCTGGGCCGGTATAGTGATCGGGCCAGAAAATGTAGCGCCAAACATGGTGACGGATCATTATCTGCCATGAAAATGATGGCATTCACATACACACACTCACATACACACACACACTCACACCACACTGGACGTCTAAATACAGTTAAAACACTTGTACTGAAGACAATGAAGTGATTCTAAATACAATTATCATCATTCTTCCGCATGTTTCAGTTGTTTACTCCCCAACCCATGACCCGCTGCCTCCGCTCGACTGGCTTCGGCTTCCTGCTCGTCCCTCGTGCCCTCCGTTCCACCATCGGTGGCCGCAAGTTCAGCCGCTGCTCCCCAAAACTCCGGAACCCTCTCCCCCTATCCCTTGCCCCTTCCTTCCCCATCTTCAGACGGTGCCTGAAGACCTTCCTCTTCGACTCGTACGCCAAGTTGGGGCGGGGGGGGGGGGGGGGACTTTCACACGGAGCAGACAGTGAGTCAGTCACGCTGATTCCTTACGTCGTTTTAAAAGAAAAGCGGTCGCTGAGACCCCGGGTTGCCAGCCAGCGCCTGAGGACAGAGAGCGAGCTCCCTCGACCCTCCTCTCCGATCCATTCATTGTGTTTGCATTTGCATTGATGACGGCCCAGAGTCCTATTCTGATGTGTTGGAGGGTTTCCAACCCTCTCCCTCTCCCTCTCTCTTTCTCTGTCAAACACTGGGGCTGTTTGTTTCCTGGAATGCGCTCCTTTTTGAACTCTTAACCCAAAACATGAAAGCTGTCTTATAAGTTTCAAATTATGCCGTCTTTGTCTCTTAATTATATTCATCCTGGCAGGGCTGCCTTTTCATCCCACCCTATTTGATCTCACTGCAGCAAGGGTGGGGGAGGGGTGCACACACACACGGGTGGGGGGGGGGGGGGTGGGGGTTGTGGGGGAGAGAATGCGCAAAGCAGACGAGAGGGAAACGGCTGATTAATCCGCGTCGCTCACTACAGACCACAAATTGGGCCTCGGCTTTTGTTGTTCCTTCCATCGTCTCTTTCGGTGACGCTGGGTTCAAAGGTCACTGGTTTTGCTTTTATCCGTTCCATTTGGTGAGGAGGTGGGATGGGTGGGGGGGGGGGGTGGGGGGGTGGGTGAGCTGAAATTCCACCCAGTCTTAGCCTTAAAAAACATTCTGCTTTCAGAGTTCGCTGGGCAGGGCGAAACCTCATTACTCCACACGCCCCTGTTTCCCCAGCGGTAAGGAGGATCTCGGTTGTTGGTCGATTAGCGGATCACTTTCTGGGGGTAATAATTGTCTGGTACGTTTCGCCCACAACATAGACAGTCAATTCACTTTACAGTATATCCTGTGAAGCGCTTCGAGGCGTCTCCAAGACGTGATAAGGCGCTGTATCAAATGCAAGGATTATTGTTATTATTATTTATGATCATATAAATGCACGGCCTCAGAGATGGTGCTAATGGCCGGGGATGTCAGGACTGTGAGATGACGTCACCTCTCGGCAATCTCAGACTCTCCCGGTGAACTGAAGCTCTCCTATTATTCAGGGTCACCGCTGCGGGCAGTGATGACTGTTTGCTCCATGGCTTGTGAAGAGATTAACAGGAGAACTCCACAGGGAGCAGTGAGACAGTGACAAAATCATTTGCAGAGTGACATGGGATCAGGTTGCTAGGAGAAAAAACAGTGTTAACAGCAAATTACCCACCCCTCCTCCCCCCCCACAGAAGGCATCGACTCAGGGTGAGGTCTACTCTCACAGTCGCTCGTTGCCCTCTTGGGCAAAGGCCAATAGCCGAATGGCCTCCATCTGTGCCTTAAAAGACTACAGATCCGAGAGGACAGGAGCTTGGTTTAATCTCAGTTGACTGAAGACGGTACAAATTGGTTGGAAAGTGCGGTGGGTGCAGTCAGATGGATTTGGAAGCAGAGATCTGGGGGTTGACTGCAGCGCCTGTACTGTACATCCTTCAGAAACAATGAACCTTTGCATTCGATAAAGCAACTTTCTTGTCAGGTGGACGGCTCAAAGCGCTTCACAGGATTTGCTGCAAAGTGTAGTGATTGTGTAGTTTGTCTTTGAAAAATGTCTTAAAACGCAAGCCCGCGCCTGTTGGTTGTACGTTTTCCAAGTGTTCTGCCAAACTCTGTACAATATTGCATTATCCGATCGAGACGCCAGTTTGGGGGGAGCATTGCACTGTCATTTGGTTAAACCAAAGTCTCGTCCTGTCTGTGCCCGACCAGGTGGACAATGGCGATGCCGTGGCACTGGAAGAAGGTAAGGGAGTTCCTCCTGCTGCACTGTCAGTGAGGCCTTGGGGTATGGGCGCAAATTGGCTGCCACATCAGTCACTACACTTGACAAGTAATTACTGCAAAACACTTTAAGTTGAGGCATTGCTAAATGTGATGCAAGTTCTTTCTTTTTAACCCTGGAGCCTTGTGGTGGGGATGTCAGACTGACACAACCCTTTGGTTGTCAAGCTCAGCTACCGGAGGGACTGACACACCCCACAGCGAGCACAGCGTGTTCCAGGTCAGTATTAGCCCGGGAGGTGGGGCAGGGTAGAGGCACATTAGGATTGTGACGTTCGAGCAAAGAGGAGGCATGCATTGCCTTCCCCGGCAGAGGGTTCCGTGCCATCAGTTATTTTCTGGCTTGCCAGCAGGAAAACACAAGCCGCTTTGCTCCAATGCCAATCAGCACAGTTTCGACCCTACCGGCTGTTTTGGAGCTGGCGGAGTCCCAGAGTGAGGTGGTCAGGGCGCTCTCCTCGCAAACAAGAGGACCCGGTTTTGATTCCCGGGTGGGGCGAAACCTTAGGCAAGTCTCCTTCCTCCACGCGCCCCCAGTCCCCGACTGTTTGTGGGACGCGGCTGTACACAATTGGCTGCCTCGTTTCGCTCACACGGTCAACCCACTGTACAGTATATCCTGTTAAGCGCTTTGAAGCATCTCGATGAGGTAATAAGGCGCTACAATACAATGCAAGGATTATTATCATGGGAGGGGAGGGAGGTGCAGGGGAACATTGCTGTAAACCAATTGGCCGCCCACGAAACCCACAGTCACTACGCTCTCCAGTAAATTGCCGTGGAATGCTTTTGGGACGTGCTCCTGGCGTGAAAGACACAATGCCAGACGTAAGGAACATTGCTGCTGTCAATACTAATACTAATAAAATCTAACCGTCTCGTGAGGCTCCGGTGTGACACAAACCAGCCAGCGAGTCCTCGGGACCTCGCTGGGTGCAAATTGACTGCCGTGTCTGCCAACAAACACAAGGTCACTCCACTTGGCAGCGACTTCCCTTTGAAGCGCACTGAGGCATTTCTGTCAACAAGACTTATTGTTAATATTATTAATATTAATAATCCTCACAGTCGCACAGGTTTTGCAGGAAATGGAAGGAACTCTCAAAGCGCGTCTCACGATTTTACCGAAGGGTAGGAACAGGAGGAGGCCATTCAGGCCCTCGAGTCTGTTCCGCCGTCCTATTAGATCACGGCTGATCTGTCGCGCAACTCCTTTTACTCGCCTTTGCCCCACAGACCCCCTGATCTAACAAACATCTATCCTCCTCAGTCTTGAAAATTTGAACGGATGAACCGCGGTCTTGGCGGAACAGGCTCGAGGGGCTGAACGGCCGCTTCCTGTTCCTAAATTCCTGCCTTACGAGGAGGAAGGTCTCTGTTTTGCTCCAGATCTGGGAGACTCCATGCCTGGACTTGGTTCGCACCACCATGTTTCCCATTGCCAATCAATGCTCAGTCCCACGTGGGACGTTTCGGAGCTCCTCAATTAAGCGGCCAATGGCAACTAATCTTTTCAGTAGCAAATGACCCCCCGACACTCCGTGTAATATCAACAGTTGAAACGCATCCAATTAGGGCTCGAACAGACTTGAACACTTTTTTTATATAATATATAAAAAATAATTGTCAAGCTCTTGAGATTTATACTCACACTCAGGTCATCATTTATACGAGGATGGGAACAGATCATAACAAGATGCGAACAGAATAGGGGGTACTTCTCACTCACTCCCCCCGCCCGCCCGCCCGGCCTCACACACACACACACACACATAAATTTTATGTTCAGAATGTTCCTGTGGTTTATTGTTATTCCAGATGAGGAGTAACATAAATGCAAGTCATGTATTTAATAAACTAGACATCTTTGTCAATTTCATCTATTTTATTCGGCGGGGCAGTGAGGAGGGGGTGGGGGGGGGGTGGGGGGTAAGAAAAAAAAGGCCTTAATATTTTGCATTTATTTAAAAAATATGTGATTTTATTTAAAAAATCAGCTGATGATCACAAGACACCAGCAAAGGAAATAATGATTCTCTCCTTCTACCCACCCACCCCCACACTCTTGACCACTTTTAAATAAAATCCACCCGCCCCCCCCAACCCCCCCCGACCCCCCAACCCCGCAAATCTGTGTACATCATTTAACGCAGTTTATCATTTCTCTTCTCGGTGTTAACAACAGATTAAACCAGAGAAGACACGAGAGAAAGTTTAAAGCTTATTTTGTGTGCGCGCGTGGATGTGGGGGTTTAAAAGACAGCAAGAGCTCGAAACTGTCACCGGATTAGTTTAGTTTAAAAGCTTTTCATGTTTAGGATGTATATAAAAAAAAGGTATTTTTAGCAAATAACGTATGTATTAGAGGGGGAGAGAGAGAGGAGAGAGAGAGGGGGGAGGGGGGGGGGGGAGACACTAGAACATGTCTTTATGTAGGAGAGATCATCCAAATTGGCTCAGCTGTTTATAGCCCTTTTAAAAAAACATCTTATGATTAACATTTCCTAAGTATTGACTGTCAGCAGCGCTGATGCGATTTGAAGTGGTGCGATCGCTGGTTTTATTATCATCTAAATATATAAAGGGAGAGGGGGGGGAGGGGGGGGGGGGGGGGCAGTGCGGCGGTGATGCAATCGCATCTGATATTTATACTGTGTGCCTTCCCCCTTTTGTGTTCTTTCTCTCCCCCCCACACCGCCCCCCACCCCCACCGCCCCTCCCCCCACGGCCCCCCCCCCCGCCCCCATGTAGTTATCATAACCCTTGCAATTGATACAGTGCCTTATCAGCTTATCCTCGAGACGTCTCAAAGCGCTTCAGAGGGATAACGCTGCGAAGTGGAGTGACTGTGTATTTTGTGGGGGGAACAAATTTGCCCCCCAGTGTGTCTTTCTCCCCCTCCCTCCCTCCCTCCCTCCCTCCGCCCCAATCCCCTGCCTTCGCGTCTTCGCTCCCCCTTTTCTCTCCCCCCCCCCACCCCCCCCCTCCCCCCCCATTCACCCGCTCCCCTTTTATTCTCTCCAGTGTTCCCCCCTCTCCCTCTCTCTCTCTCTCTCACACACACAGCTCTTTTCACCACACGGGCACTGACAGATTGTTTGAGCGCGTTGGGGGGGAAAAGACATTCAGAAACTAATTAAGCGGCGTTCCAGTCGTGATGTGCGGAGCGGCCCCGGGAGGAGCCCCGGGAGCGGGAGCGGCCCCGGGAGCGGGAGGAGCCCCGGGAGGAGCCCCGGGAGCGGGAGCGGCTCCGGGAGGAGCCCCGGGAGCGGGAGGAGCCCCGGGAGGGGCTCCGGGAGGGGCTCCGGGAGCGGCGCGGAATCAAAGGCATTTTGTCAGTGAAGCAGGAACCCCCCCCCCACACGCCCCGCCCCCCTCGTGGGTTTGATTGACAGGCGCTCGGCCCCGCCCACCCCGGCGGGAGGGGCGGGGCCGGCGCGGCGCCCGAGCCCGGTTTGATTGACAGCTGCTGCGCCGACCGACCAATCAGGAGCCGGGCCGGGCCGCCGCCGGCTCGCTATTGGCTGAGGGGGAGGGAGGAGGCCACGCCCACCCCCCGCCCCCACGTGGGGGCCGCCGGGCGCTGATTGGTCGGGAGCCACATTGGTTACTTTCCACCCAAATATGGTCACGGTTCTGTACCACCGCCACACACACAGCTCCGGCCGCATGTCAGGGGGTGTGTGAGTGTATGTGTGTGTGTGTGTGTGTGGGGGGCGATTCCCACCCACACCCCCCCCACCAACCCCCACACTCGCCCCCACCCCCCTCCGAGCCAGGAGACGGGACTCCACACCCGCACTCACACCCGCGCGGCTGTTGCGGAAGAAAAGGGCGACAGAAAAACTAAAGGACTAAAGGAGGAGAAGAAGAGAGAAGAGAGAGATTGAGAGTGAGAGAGAAGCGAGAGAGAGAGAGAGAGTCGGGAAAGCCGCGTGGTGTCAGTCTGCCTCCAGTCTGTGTGTGACTGTCTGTGTCCCCCACACACCCCTCTCTCTCTGTGTGTGACTGTCTGTGTCCCCCCCCCCCCACACACACCCTCTCTCTCTGTGTGTGACTGTCTGCCCCCCCCCCCCACACCCCCTCTCTCTGTGTGTGTGTGTGTGTGTGACTGTGTCCGGCGTTGCTGATCGCTTCCACCTCTTTCCACCGCGATCTGTGGCCACACTCCCGGGGGTCAGGGGAGGGAGGGGGAGGGAGTTGGGCGGTTAGTCGGTTGGGTGGAGAAGACGAGGAGGAGCAGAGGAAGGGGAGAGGAGAGGGGAGAGGAGAGGAGAGGAGAGAGACAACATATCGAGAGAGAGAGAGAGAGAGAGAAACGACATCAAAGGGATTCTCCTCTCGGGATTTGTTACAGCGCTGAGAACCGGACACCGCATTCGCTACTGTTACTGATGTGAAACCCGCGCCGTGTTTTCTGTCCTCGGCTCCAGTTTGCATTCCCACTCTTTTCTTTCCTTTTCTTTTTCTTTCTTTCTCTTTCTCTCTCTCTCTCTCTCTCTCGCTCTCTCTTTCTTTCTTTCTCTCTTTTTCTCCTTCCTTCATCCTGAGCTGTAAAACAACACCAGCGATCACACCGCACCATTCGGGGAGAGAGGAGGGGAGACAGAGAGAGGAGAGGGGGAGAGAGGGGGAGAGGGAGAGAGGAGAGGGGGAGAGGGAGAGGAGAGGAGAGGAGGAGAGAGGAGGGGAGGGGGAAGAGGGAGAGGGGGAGAGAAGGGAGGGGGAGAGGAGGGAGAGAGAAGGCCACGCCCACCCCCCGCCCACGTGGGGCCGCCGGGCGCTGATTGGTCGGGAGCCACATTGGTTACTTTCCACCCAAATATGGTCACGGTTCTGTACCACCGCCACACAC